>NW_005054307.1:3975321-3981566 GCF_000277835.1 Geospiza fortis | reverse complement strand
CTGTCGGGCCGCAGGTTTCTTCTCCCCCACCCAGCTCGAAGCCGGGCAGGGGAGGCCTTGCCTCTTTGCTGGCCGGAAATCAAAGAGAGAGCCCAAGGGAGTGCTCTGCTTCTAACCCCTGTGTTCTCAGAGGCGCATCCACCCTCAGTGGCCAAGCCTGGTGTCAATTTAAAATCTGAACACCTATTGGCCTCTGGCCACTCCATTCCCAGAAAACCTGCTTCCTGTAAACCCACGACAATATTGCTTTCTAGTTCAGATGAAAATTAGAATTAAGTATCTATGAATATAGGAAGAAATGCAAATTTTACGTGGGCAATTCAGGGATCATTTCTCTTTTTTTTTTTTTACTATAAATAATTCTTCAAAGACTTCTTATTATAAAGGCCCAATCCACAGAGAACATTGCCTGATTTCCTATAGTGACCAAATATATTTTACTACAAAATTTTTTTTCAAGTGTTTCTCCTGCATTCACAGACTAAACGCATCAATAAATAGTCATTCTGAGCTACGATGCTAAGCTCTGAAAAATTTAAATGCAAAATCTTTGTTGCTAGAAGAATGCTAAAGTAGTTAATAAAATTTTCTGCAGAGATTCTTCTACCAAAATTATTAATGTGAACCAAAAAGTAGGAATACAAAAATGGGGCAGAATCTCAAATAATTATGAATGCTTAAGAGCATTATTCTTTCCTCTTGTAAACTTTATATTTTGCTTGAACTATACCTGACTGATTTAGCTGAGAAAACAAATAAGAAAACCAATAGCATAACCAGTGTACTGCATTAAGAATATAGTATTGCAGCAAACAAGTAGCTGCTTTTTTATTACCTGATGCATCTAAATTATTAGCTTGAAACAATCAAAATAATTCTTTGGGATTGAAGCAATATTTATTTAGAGTTCTGATGTGTGTTAGAAGTTATATTATCTGAAAAACACATCTTGGTCTAGCTGAATAATATGAAGTGTCATTATATGTGAATTTTGTGAAACATTTACCTCAGGTTTCAATAGAATTATTATATTCAAAGTTAAAGAGTATGAAGAGGGCATATTGGAAGAATATAAAACTCTACAACTTGTAAAGTATTTCCATTATCTACACATATTTCAGAATTTTTAGAGCCAAATAATGTCTATTCCCAGACTGCAGCTGAAAGCAATGTTCCCTGCCATTTCCAGTCAAAGCAGATTTGGTTCCAGTGTAGTTTTCAGGCAGCACAAACCCTCCAGTAGATGCATGTGCACACATTTTAGCAGAATAAAGAGCAAAACAAAAGCAAGCAAAACAGTGGATAGATAATCCTGAAATAAAAAAGATATGTTACTGAAAAAATAATGTGCAGCTTTTCCTCACCTCATAAAATGATGGTCTTCATTGTTTTCCAACAATTTTTGCAATGCATTTTATGGATGTCAGTTACACAAATCTTGGGGACCTAATCTGGATAAAGTTATAACTAAGCTTTCCTGGCCCTCAGGCGCCTAAGCCTTGGCAGTCTCCTGCTGTTTGCTATCAATGCAAAAACCTGCATTACTTCTGTGTCCCACGAGGGCTATTTAGTATTCAGTATTGTGCGTTTTTATTCTGCCTTCAAAGGTTTTTCATTTCATTTTATGTAGTTAGACTGTACTGTAAGTGGCTGATATCACAACTTTGCTTGTCTCAGGTGGTTTTTTAAACGTATAATAGAGCTTCACCCACCAGCATCACTGTAGTTAATATTTCCACGTTAAGCTCCTACACTCAGTATTTAACAACACGGCTGAAAAAATCTCAGCGGTGAAAGCTGACACTGAAAATGAGTTAATAGGCAAGAAAGTCTGATGGTTTCTCTGAAAATACATTAAATCCAGTGCAGGTTGATATGTATTAGTTTTCGGAATGCCTTTTTTGTTGAAGTACATCTGGGAAAGGTTTCATACAATTGTCACTTTAGCTTTATGACTACTGCAGGCCTCATTATACAGAACTTCTAAATTATATTAAATGTTGCCACACCTTATGTATGTGTTTTGTATCCTAAGTGGAATTAAAAATGATTGGTCATAAAATGACAAACATAGTTTAGAATATTAGCTGGTTTTATATACCAATTAAAACTTAGAATTAGGTGGTTTACCTTTATATAACACACATATACATGCAAAGATGGTGGTCTCCGTTAAGAAATTAGCATTTATCAATAGTAGCTGCATCACAGTAAATTAGCAACATAAATTAATGGTTTTTATTACAGGACAATACTATGGCATCTCAGACTTCATGGGGATAACATTTATCAGACTCTGGCTTTTCATTGCTGATGTCTTGTAATATTGCACACAATCTAGGGAGGACAAACAAAAATTTGAAAAAAAATTGTAATAAAAGAAGATCTGATTTTTTCCTAGTTTATTCAGCCTTAATTACTAGTTGAAATACGAGAGTTTCAGGGCAGAACTCAAAAAAGCATTCCACTTCTCTCCTTTCTGATTATGCATCTAGATTTGCATAGACTCTTGGAATTTTTGAGAATCAATAGTGCCTTGTAATTTAATTCTTTACTTAAATTAAAACTAGGAGAAGCTAAGATAGCTTCTTTGCATCTCTGTGTTCCCATCTTTCATCTCTAAGATTAGAATTTTTTGAGGTTAGAATTTTTGCAGATCATCCAAGAAATTAACACAAATCAAAATTAGTATCCCAAGAAACTTCATTTTAGTGTTCAATAATTGTAATTTTATCTTAAGTTGTTAAGTCAAAACTGACACTAAATAGGTGAGTGAAATAACCATTAAATTTCACTGTTTTCAATCTCAAGAAAATCTAATTACTCCTTGTGCTGAGGTGTCAAATAGTGAAGGTTTGACTGAACTCCAGTAAAGTTATCTTTGGTAAGCATTGGTGAGTGATATCACCAGCACATTCTCTCCAGAGGTTTATTTATTTAGTCAAAGTCATTTCAGCAACTTTATCCTGTAGATGACAAAGAAGTTTTTCTGAATAGATATTTGGTCTTAGTGTTGGGTTTCCTTGAAGATACCACAAATGCTTTTCTATTTTACCTAAGTCATTTGAATTCATAGCAGGCAGTTACAGTAAGAACCAACTCAAATCTTTGCAAGTCTTTCCTTCAAGAAAGGAAATCACTCACAAATGCTTTACAGTAAGAGCTAAGATGTTCCAGAGCTTTGGGTCCTGCTTGCAGGGAGGGGTAGTTTTTGTGTCCTTTTCACTGGAGAGCTAAACTGTTGACATGTGGAGTGCTGTGGTTTACCAATTTAGCTGCAAGACAAATTCTAGAGGCACAGGCTGTTGGACTATGTCGAAGTTAGTTTCACTTGACATTAATTAAATATTGGACCATAAAACAAAGTCAGTAAGTCAAGTTACTAACAGGTTTCCAAAGAGCTGCAGAAGAAAATGTATTTTTAGAAGTAAATGATCACCATTCTGGTATATGTATAAAGTGTCACTTTATCTTAATTGACTACCATGGCACTTAATATCCAAATGCATCAAGTGAATTACCAAATTTACAAGGTACCAATCATTTTAAGGTAAGTAGATTGGGATAATGAACTATTAAGGACAAAATTTCAAATTTAGTTTTTGATAATTTTAAATGCTTATATATTGAGTCAAAAGACTGCTGCAGTGATAAAGGATAAATTTTTTCCTTATGTTGAGTACAATGTCCCAACAGTAAGAATTTTAGACCAAGTCCTGAAATGAGAAGAGACTTTTGCATGGTTGCTAGTGTTTCTTAAGAACATTTGGGAAAAATGGCTAAGAATGAAAGAAAAAAAAGAATTAAGCAGTGCCAAGCCTTCAGTCATACAGAAAAATGGAGGAACTGAGCTGTCAGTTAAAGATTATATGTCCTGTTCTTGTACCCATAATATTTGAAAATTTCTTCCTTTTTGGAGACTACCTAGTAGCTACTCCACGTCACTGAAAGAACTTCTGAGTAGTTCTAAAATTCTAATAAATGTTTTACTCCTTTTTCATGTTATTTTTAGTTTAAGGTTTTGTGGTTTTACATATTTAATTGTACTTCATAAAAGCTTAGATAGTGATCCAATTTTAAAATAATAAAAGGGAAAACATGAAGGATCTCCTTTAAATATACTGATTTTAAAAATTTTTAGAATTATTTATTTTTTTAATTAATTAGGTGGAAACAGGAGATTTCACTGGGATTATTTTATTAGTTTCTTCCAATGAATTTTTGATAAAGGAATTATTAGTCTAACAGGGGGGAGAGGGGGAAGGACGAAGCATCTATACCTAAAACTGCAATATAAATGGAATGAGAAACCATGAAAAAGAGGATTATTTTGTTCTAAAAATGCCAGAGCAGTAAATTTTGACATTAGTGAATTAGTATTTCCACCCATATGTTTCTCTCCAACAACATTCTGGTATGCTGGCATTCACAGCCTATTCTGTTTATGATGTGATCACAGGCTGAGCAAATATGCTTCTTTCAAAGTGCCACTGTCTGGATTCTTTCCAGCTTCAGTGGTTCTAGGAGAGAAGCAGACACTACAGGGACCCTGAGCAGGGCTGCAGCTAAGTGCCAAGCCTTTGCCCAAAGGACAGGGAAGTGTTCTTTTGATCCAGTTTCTGCATGAACTTAGAGGAAAATGGGCATGTGATTGACTTAGTGGGTTTCCTGTCATTCACTATGGGATTCACCTTCGTGTCGTTTCCTAAATCTTTGATGTGAATAACATTGTGTAGTTTCAATCTGTGGTTTTGCAAATGGATTTTGAAACCTGAATTCTAATGGCAAATGAAGGCACATAGCACAAAGCAATGGATCCATTTCACATGCACTTTTTTTTAAGAAAATGAAATGTTTCTTTTGTGCATATGGCAACTTGGACTGCTTCTTCACATGCTTTTGAATGCATTTGTGTTGCATTTTTTTTTAACTACTGATAAAAAGGTTTTTTGAAGCAAGGGTAAGTCAAAGGATCACATTTAAAAGGGCAAGGTAATGCAGCAGCCTATCAGGAAGTCAAATACATGACAGCTCTGAAAGTAAATGCAAAGCTGCCAACATTGTCTGGGGAGTGAGTCAAGGAGCCAGACACTACCAAAAAAGAAATGCTCTGCTGTTTGTCATTTTGGGGTCTCATGGATGCCATTGAAAGACAAAAAATCCAGTGCTTATTAAAAAACAATATGGTAGACCTCAAATGCCCCTGCTATTCTTGAGGATAATTTTATGCTGAACAGCAATGGTGTTAAAAAAATGCACAAGTATCGTATCTGTTAGAACATGGAAATCATGTGAAAATAAAAGCAATTTTCAAATTCGTCTTCTTTGCTACATTTGGGAATCAGATAAGTTCAGGTGTAGCTCAAGATCCAGAGGAGAGGACGAGCTAAGCTAAAAGCAGAGTTTCACTAAATCCAGCCTCCAATACTAGCTTTTGATTCAGGCTGTTCCTGCATCAGATAAATTTTAAAGAAAGAGAGTTACATAGCAAAGGGTCCTGCAAAAAGGCCCCAAATTTAATAAATTTTATTTACCTTTTATTTAGTGTTGAGACACAAGTCCTGGACTAGATATTCTTTTAATCAAAGATTCATAAGATTAACCTTGATTTCTGTTATTTATCTGGGGTTTTTTTCCAAATTTTCTTCTCCCTTCATTTTAAGGCTTGCTTGTTATAATACATTTATCTTGCTTAATATTCAATTGCATTAGTAACTGGACCAGATAAATTTCCTGTACTTTTTCTCTAAATACTTATTTCCTTAAAGTTAATATCAATGTACTCTTAAAGTGCTGATGTCTTGTATATTAGAGGTGAATTTTGTTCAGAACTATTAGCAGAATTTACCAGAGAAGTGTTTTAAAACTTCTTTAAAATTTTTCTACTATTATGGATAAACAGTGGAATAGAAGAATATAATGTATAGACAATTATCATAAATATCTGAAATTATTGACACTATGCTGGAATAGCACCTGGGAAGTATGAACCAGTACAGATAAAACTGAATTTCTGAGTCTGCATTTAATTTTAAAATACCTTACACCACTATGCCTCTTAGTGTCATATTTTCTCTTGAGGGGGCTAATAAAATTTTTCCAGTGGTTTTGTGTAAAGATTATTAATGTGATAGCTCATTTTCACTTTACTACATTATTTGAAGAGTATGAAGATAATTTTAATAGATTTTTAGAAATTTCTGTATTTGTCTTTAAACACAGGGAAGTTCTTTGAATTTTAGATA
>NW_005054307.1:3972701-3975282 GCF_000277835.1 Geospiza fortis | reverse complement strand
AGTGCCATTCCTCATTATGTGACACAAAAACACATTTCCATATTCCACTACTACCAGATTCCTCTGAACACCAAAATTAGAGTGCAGATAAGATTTCTAACTACCAAAATATAAGGCATTGAAAGAAGCAGTGATGTTCTGAAGGAGAAAGACCTTGCTTTTAAGCAAAGAAAATCTTCCTCACCTACACAAGAATTACTCAGTGTATTTTTTTTCCAGTAAAATCACATCTTAAATAATGCTTCATTTTTAACTTATGCTAATTTTCTGATACATTGGAAAGACTTTAGAATGTTTATTTGTTCTCAATGCATTCATTATTTTTGTTCAGGGAGCAGTGTTCTAAACATCATACTGACTAGTTATTTCTTTATCATGAGCATCAACAGGGCTTTTCTGAATTCTTACAGTTTAAAAGCTTTATCTTCAGAGACCAGAAGAATTGTGGCAGGAAGCAGAACCCTATCCCCCAATAGGTAAGAAGTGAAATTTTAATGTGTTACCATTATTTTGCATTTTTTTCTGGGTCTGTCATCTAAAATGGCTGAAAATAAATAATGCTGAGATCAATTTCAGTAGAGAGGTATGAATCCAGAAAGTGAGTCTGCAAGTAGCAGGAAAAACTGGTACAGAAAACTGGAGCACATCCCACTGTGAGTAATGAATTGTGAAAAATATGTTCAGTTACAGTTGAACATCAGCCAGTTACAATTTAACTCTCTTCATAGTATCAGGATCTTTTCCTCATTGCACTCTCTTTATCTTGAAAGAAATTGCATGATTTTATGTTTTGTTCCTGAACTGCACAATTTTGCAGTAATGCAAAACCAAGCTCTAAGCATACATTTTAGTTTAACTTACTGATACTGCTAAACTGGTGCTGGCGCTGCTAAAATCTCCCCTTTAAATCAGTGTGAAAAATAGACTGTGACTGCAGACCCATCCTTCAAGCCTGCAGGTAAGAATGTTAATATGTCAATAACAGGTCTACACTGGCTCATATAACGTCCCATTGTGCCTCAAAATTCTGTACATCTGTGGCAAACAGAACTCATTTACTCATTTTGATTTCTGTTTCTCCTAGACCTTTGAGAGAGCAGAAGATGGCACAGTGAGTGAAATTTTAGATTTTACAAGTGTTGGATGTGTTACATCAACACTTTATGCACCTGTAAAAAGGATTTTTACTGTCTGAGAGATTGTCTTCAGATAAAAATATGCAATTTCAAAAGGATAAGACTTTACATTTCTTTCCAAAATTTCTAAATCAAACACTTATTCAAGAGCCTCCCTAAGTGTCCGCACAGAAGTCAGGATCTATAAAGATCCACTGTGACACCCATGACACAAGTTGCAGCTTCTCTGAATCTGTAAGGGAAATGACCAAGAGCAGGAGTGGTCTCTCTTTTCCTCACAATAAGCCACTGACCCAACAAAGTACAAAAAAACCAAAAAAAAAACCAAAAAAAAAACCCCAAAAAAACAACCAACAAAAAAAAAGAGCAACAAAAAAACCCAACCAAACAAACAAAAACAACAACAAAAAAAACAAAAAAAAAACCCAACAGAAAACAAAACAAAACAACAACAACAACAATAACAACAACAAAACAACAAAACCAAAACAACCCACAAAAAAACCCAACAAAAAAAGTCTCCTAAAGATACAGGATTATCTTTCCTTTGGAAGAAAGGAGAAACTTAGCTTCTTGTTTTTATCTTTGAATAAGAGGGTAATATTTCCTCAGCTTTGATGGAGACTAAAGCCTTTCTAATAGAATGATATTTCAAAGGATGCACAGCCATCTCCTGGCTTACCAAGATTTACAGATGACTGTATTTTATTCATACTTTGAAGTAAGTAACAAGAGAAAAACAAAACAAAACAAAACTGAACAAAAGCAGTATGAATAAAGAAAGCTCTTGCAAATCCCAGAATGGGCTTGGAATCGGCGCTTAACACTGCCTAGACTCTGTTTTTAAGCCACCTTGAGCCTTACAGCTAGTTGAAATAAGTGGAATGGAGAGAGAAAAATCTGGTAGGGACAGGAAGATTGAGCAGGGTATGGAAATTCAAGTAAGTAGATAATCAGAAAAATATTTATCGAAGAGTGCAAAATCTAAGGATATGATGACTGCTTGAGAATTTGATTTAACAGTGTCTTTGAAGAAGCATTGCTTTCCTGAACTGACTGAATATATCTATATATAAGACATGGTATTTTAATATCCTCTGAGATTTAAGTAAACACACGGGCTTATTTCAAATTTTGACGTTTTAGAAAAGTGTCTATGACCAACATGAGAAAACGGTTTCTTCATGCTTTTCTGTGTTCAAAATATATTCTAATGTAAAAATCCAATAATTTAATTGCAGTAACAAACTCACTGATGTGTGTTTATCTTTCTTTTACACACAGGGATTTACTAAAAATCACCTTATGGAAAAGTAGTGCTATGTGCTAAAATCCAAACTCAATGGAGCACTACACATAAAAGTTATTAAAATCAAATGGTTCCTTTAAACTTTAAATTCAAACTCAGAGCAGCAGCTAATCCAAAAGGAAATTAAGTGAAATGT
>NW_005054307.1:3965562-3972674 GCF_000277835.1 Geospiza fortis | reverse complement strand
ATCAAACTAAGAACAATGAAATTTCTTGGAAAATGCACATTTTCACAACATGCACACATGCCTGTGTGCACATATCCAAACATTAAACACTCAAATTGCTTAATTATCGTAAAAGAATACAGTTCTAAAAATCATGTGAGCACTTTTTATCTCTTCCTTTTTATTGACCTGCCTAAATTCAATGACTAATAGCTATTTTAAACATTTTTCTTATTGATATTTTCTCATTGTACAAAATATAAATGTCAAACCTTTAACAGAGCAATCATATTACCAATATATAAATCTGATTTATGTTTTTTAACCTCAAGGTCAAGTGTTAGGAAAAATCATCCTGCTTCTGACAACCTTTGTAGATCACACACTCAATCAAAGGCACTTGGGTAATTTATATGACATGATGATTAGCCCACAGTTTCTCCATAAAATCTGAGAGAACATCAAGTCTTCCCAATGTTCAGTTTTGTTCTTGAAGAGGGTCAAAGAATAGGTGGAATTTGTTTAATAGGAACAACCCAACACAGGTAAGCACATATGATACTATAAAGGACTGGGTAAACTTCCTGACTATCCACAGAAATCATCCATCGTGTTTTCAGTGGCTGTGAAAACCAGGCTATGTCCCAAAAGGATTTGGACACCTCTACACATGACTGGACCTGCTACTGGTGTGTGGCGTAGACAGCTTTCAGCTACACACATTCCCACCACACCTGTTTCCTCACCTGAGACCTTGTTTGCTTTCCTATGGAAAAACAGATGCTCTAAAGAATTCCCTCACCATACAAATAATTTTGTCACTTATTTCTTTAGCCCAACAACATTAATTTTCACTTGTGGTGATGTTATTCAGTATGAACGGCCACTTCTCTAAACGCAGGCTTCACTCCCAAAACAAAGAGCTGCAATCATAAATGTTTTTGCTCTTTAAAATCTGAATATTTAATAAATTAATCTAGAGGTTTTTGCACCAAGAGATTATGAATTCATTATCCTAAAGCAGATTTTATCTTCCCTATGATTTTTTTTATATAAGGAGATTGTGCTAGAATTTTTGCCAATGAGTAAAGGGAGTGGGTGAATTTAAAGATTGATACATTTCCTCTTCAAGGGAACTTGTCAAATACTAATACTTGTAAAGTCCTGCAAAGTGCATCTAATGCATCCAATAAAATCAGATCTCTACAATATGTTATTGAGTAATTAGCGCTTAAACCAGAAGTTCTACCTCTTATTAGTCATCTTTATGCTCAGATTGCATAAGCTAAATTGATTGCTTAAGGATCCACAAATACCATAATCACAAATTTTATGGTTTTATGTAGGATATTAGCAAAAAATTGCCTCATTGTCTTCAATGTAAAACAAGATTACTTTTCCCTAAGCAACGCAGTAGAAGGTACATAAAATCAAATATGTGAAATCATTGATTCCCTAATGCCACTGTTCTCAGTAGAGATAATTGCTTCATTCAGTTCATAAATTCTCTTGCTTGTTTGCATTTGTAGCTCTCCCACAGAACCTCACTTCCCTGGTCTAATGTTAGATGTTGGTTCAGCTCTGTTATTTCTGATTGAAATACAGCAAATTGACAGCAGTTAAAGATGGATCCAGCATCATTATTACTGGGTTTTGCACAGAGATCAATGAAGATCCAACAGGATTTCAGTAATTTATTTGCTCTCTGATAATGTCTTAATACTCTCTCACCCTTTCAGAGAGCTTGTCTGATTTATCACTATGCCATAAATGAAATGCCCTATGTTTTCCTACATATATATATTTATTTCTTCTCAAGAGACAGAACATATTAATTCTGAGGGGAGGTCTGGATAAAAATAGGAAGAATCAGTCATTTCTTCTTATTATTTCATTATATTATGTCTGCATTTGAGAAGCCCCAACTATATAACTGATACAACAGTAGAATTTACAAAAAGAACCTGGAACATTTTACATATATATAATTATGATTATCACCCCTTTATCTAACAGGTATTTAATCATTACCTGCTCCAACAACAGGATAAACTCTGACTTTGTAATCAGTCAACAATATATATTTATTTTTTAATATCAGAGTGATTAATATTACTTTATACTTTGAACTAATTTTTCTTTGGCTTACTATTAACAAAAAATATCTATCAGCTACTCAGAAATTTGGAGGCCAGATATAAGCTCAATTATATTTCTTTCTACACAGCTGATGTAATTTTCATGCCCATATAAGAATTTGTGAATTAGAAATGGGCTTATATAGTTCCACTAAGCCTTGTATTTGTGAACTTTTCAGAATCTTGGCAAATAATCCTATTTGCCTTTTTGTGATCAAGCTGTCATCCAAAAAATGTTTATTTTTAAAAATAATTTATTTTTATTTAGTGAATCAATTGAACTGTTTGCAGCTTATGCTAACATCCATATATCAAAACCTCTTATTGATCTACAACAAAGAAACTCCTCAGTAATCTCCTTTTATGCTGGGGTTATATTGGTATCAGTAAACTTCACTTTTTATTCAATGTTTTACAATATACATATGTCAATTTTTTGACCTTTGAGATCAGTCTACATTGGAAAATCACTTTAAATTCCACCATCTCTGTGACACAAAGAACTGCTCAGACCATTTGATTCACAATGGAATAAAATGGTCATAGTAGTTCCTCTTTGATCTTTTGATCTTCTCAATTCCTTTTCTGGAAAAAAAAAGTAGAACATTTTAGAAACACAAATAGAATACAAATTGAAATATATATGTTTAGTTTTCGCATGTCTCTTCTAATTAAATTACATTTGGAGGTCTTTCTCAATGGTAAGAGGAACTCAAAATCACTAAAAACCTCTTCAGCCAAATTCTGGTCCAGTGAAGTCTTTGTCACAATAAAAAGCAATGTATTTTTATTTTATAATACCTGGCAGTTTTCTTTAAATTATTGTGCATTCTGACTCGTTTTCTTCTCCCAAATGGCTCATCTCACTAGAAAAGTTATACAATTTCATATTTGTAGATTTTAGAGTTTCAGGGATGCTGTTATCCCTGAATCACTTTCCATAATTTCATTTGTATTAATTCAATATAGTTGTTCTTACTTTTCTTCATTTCCCATTTGATAAATGGTGATATTCAACCAAACTGCAGGGCTCATCATTCACAGGCATAGCTTTTGAGAAGGGCTTCATCAAAGTCAAGTATCTAGCCCAATGTATCAAAAGTGTAGGCATTTGTGATTTTTCTTGTAAGTTTTCTCTTTACTGCTCTATGACACAAACTAGTCAGCCTTATGGAAGTAAAAGAAGCAGCACTTTCCTAAACAGTGCTATTTCACCAAGTTTGCAATGAGCCATCCAGTTCTCTTTGAAGAACGAGGCATACAGATCTGGATGTGTTTCTAAACAAAATTTTCCTTGAATTACTCAAGAATCTACCCTAATTTGAAAAACAACAATTGTTCAACTTGGGGAATGATTTCCAACAGAAGACTTCTATATTTTTACTGTTTAAATTGAAATATTTTGTTGCTAGCATTAATTTGAATCACATGTTTCTCTGGATCAAGTTCAAACAAGATAAGAAAAAAAACCAAATGTAAAAACTGAATGAGATATGCTCATTTGGAGATAACACAAATACCATATTCAAGTTAAGCTTTTTTACTTAAAATATCTTGGAGTTTGTTTTGGTCTGATTGTTTGTGTGTGTGTGCGTGCATGTTGGGGGATATGTTGTTTAGAGGTTTTTTTTCCCAATTAAAGAAAATAATATTGCTTGGTTTTGTTTTATATTTTCAATTCTTATGGAACTGAAACCCTAATTATTTAAACATCTTTGTATCAGTTTTTCTATATTTTCTTAAATTTAGTTTGTTGCTATGTGGAATGAAACTAAAAGTTCTGACATAAAATGCTTCTACTATTTTGCAGCTTAGAGGATGCTTCTTCACATGATAGATATTAATCCAATATTCATCACAGACCACTTTTTTATTTTGATTAACTCTTATATAACATAGACACTAAAGATTCTTCAGTTATCTATATCTATCATTCTTCTTTTGATTTTGATGTACATTTTATTTTTTTTTTAATCTAAATTAGGGTTACCTTATAAATTTGAAAACAAATATCCAAAATAGATTTTTGGGAAAGAAACCGAAAAATAAAAAAATATTCAGAATTTTTAAGAACCTGAATTGTAAGTGGAATCTGGTAATCTCACAGAATCTCGTTTCTGGGAAAGGTAAAGGAGGTTTTATTAAACTCTTCTGAGAGTGGCAGTGATATGCAGTTAAGGAATAGGAGTAGCTCCATTAGGGGCAGCTTCTTTTAAGACGAGCGTAGTGGGTAACTGAATGTACTCCTGGTTTTCTTTCTGTACAGCGCCATCTTCAGAGTAATATTTCATCTCAGCAGCACCTTGTGATGATGTATTACTCAGACACATCATCAGCCTGAATAGTGTTTCAAATGATTTATAGACCTGGTAAATCATTAAAGTGAGGCACACCAATGTATTATTCAAAGATGGCACCATATGGGCAAGAAGCTTTTAAATGCATAGTCAACACAAACTCAGAACACAGCATAAAGCACAAACAAATTCATGCAGAAGGCAAAGCTTTTAAATGCATAGTCAACACAAACCCAGAACACAGCATAAAGCAAAAACAAATTCATACCATGCAGAAGGCAGCTGCCCTAAGCTTGCAAAAGAAGGTTAATACCAAATGAGCTCCAGCAATGATACAGAGTTCTGCTCCTCTCCTCTCATGAATTATGACAAGCGGAAATGGCCTCAAGCTGTGCCAGGGTAGGTCCAGGTTGGACATCAGGAGAAGTCTCTTCACTGTGAGAGTGGTTAAGCATTGGAAGCCATCATTGCTGAAAGTGTTAAAAAATGACAGGACATAGCATTTGGTGTTATGGTTTTGTTGGCAATGTTGGTGTTCGGTCAAAGGTTGTACCTTAATGATTCTATGAGTCATAAATCTGAACACCACTGGATTTTTACAGGAAATACTTTGAAATAAGAGAGACACATATGAGAAGTCTCCCAAGTGGAATAATGGGCAATGAGATCCCAATACTTATCCTTACTAAAATTTGTGTAGGAGATGTGCACTTAGTGCCAGCACATCTTAAGTACCCACCTTCAACACAAGGAAAGGGAACATGTTTGTGTTTATGCACAGGTGTAGGTGGGTAGAAATGTGCAAGCACAATAATGAGCTGTGTTCTGCTGATTTTCAATATAGTTCGAGGTCATTCTTTTCAATGGATGCAGAACCAGCACAGTAAAAATTTTCTCACCCCTGCTTGTGGTTACAGGAGCAGGCCAAAGCCTTTCAGCACGTAGCACAATATAAGAGTTTGTGAAAAGAATTTTGTCCATAAGAATTTGACAGTAGCTGGAAAAACTAGAACTTTAGTAACACATTTTACAGCCTTTTATTTCTTGCTATTGTAAATTACTTCCTACCCTACAATAGGCAGACAATACAGATCTAGTTCTCTTACAAAAAATGCTCTCAAGGAAAGAAAAATGAGGAAGCTTGGTATGACTAACACTGACATTTTAGTTACCCTTGAATGTAGCAGTTTCTCTACACACAGCAATGCCCTATTAGGTGTTTCATAGCTCCTCTTCACTATCTATACTCTGTGGAAATACTTATTTCTGATGGGAGCAAGCCTATTTCCTTCCAATCCTCCAACTTGACCTTGAAATTTGCTTTCAAGTAGCTTGTTGCACCTTTAACAATGGTCCAGCACTGTGTAAAGGTAGTAGAAAAGAGCAAGCCAACCCTTTATGAACATGTACCTTAAACTTCACAATGAGGGTTTGCGCAATATTTCTGCAACAAAGAAAATAATTAAAAGCAAAAAAGATCAAGTTCAAATGTTTTCAGTGCCAAAAACCCAACAGGACTAAGGTCAAAGGTTGATGGGAAAGAAACTTCTAGTCCATCAAAATATAATCACAAAACCAACATTCCTTGAGACATCCAGTTGTAGGGTTCCACATTTTTAATAAATCAACACAGCAAGAGAAAACCAGTAGGTTTTGGGGTTTTTTTGATGTTTAGGTTTTGAGAAGAGGAGATGCCTTTCTAGCTGTGATTATATTTGGGAAATATGTGAATTTTCTCAGTTTAGCTTCTCTTATGTCCTCTCTCCAATGGCACCTTTTAAAATCCATTTATTAGTGACTTTGTGTAGCTCCATTTAAACAAATTTGCTTGTCCAAGCATTTTGTGCCTTTTGTGTAAAGGAGGTCTAAACACTTCTTCAACCCTCCAGAATCTTTGAACATGTGCTGCACGATACATGAATATCTGTTGAGGAAATTTGGGAAAGAAATTAAAGAATCTTTAATGTATTTAATAGGTCAAATTAAGGTTGCAATATAAGGTCTTGCAGGTGGGTTTTCAGATTGAAAGAAGGAAAGAATAGAAAAAGAGCTGGATAAAATGGGTTTCAAACACATTGTGTATCACCTGAGCAAACAGAATGTAAGTTTGTTTATGTAATAAAAAATTTCATTCAAGATTTAACTGTCCTAGGTGTCCAATTTCAAGAAGCCAAATAATTTAGCAATTGTTGACATTCATCATTTTTTTCAGGAAAGACAATTTTCCCCATGAGACCTGTTTTCAGAAGCTACTCTAATTTCTCGTGATATTTCTTATCTCACCCTCAAACTCCCAGCTAATTTAAAATTCCATCAATTTATCTTTGTGAGATAACATCCAAAGCCTTTTAAGCACCCCTTAGTACGACTAATGTACAGATATCAAATATTTTACTGAAGGAAAATGTGGCTCATATTTAATTATATAGAGCTAATTATTGTAAGGGGAAAAAAAAAGCTTTCTGTTGAACCTTTTTCTCATTACATATAGGCCATATGGAAACACAGAAATCATATAGGAAATAATTGAACTGTATCTATTTTATGTCCTGAACATGAAAAACTCTATTAAGAGTCCTATTTTGGTGTAGAAAGAAATGTGAAATAAAGACATAACCTGATATCAATCTGTAATTTTCCTACTTTGTTTGAGTTTGGATCAAAATAATTTGATTCTTCTAGTCACAGCACAGCAGGA
>NW_005054307.1:3953194-3965544 GCF_000277835.1 Geospiza fortis | reverse complement strand
CCTGATTTTTATAAAATCTAACAGTTTTATTTACTTTGCAATAGCAGCACCTTCCAGGACCTTACATTGATGTTGTCTCATTATATAACTAACAATGCCTTAAAATGTATTGGTCCCTGACAAATAAAAGTTTTTTTCTGGAGTTGCTCCTATTCTGAATTATAAAACCTGGCTTCTTAAAAACACTAAGACTCTTTAAAAAATCTATAGACATATAGATATGTGTTTACATATAATTAGAACTTTAATCTCAACATCTATCCTGTTCATATATCTTTGACAGACCTAATGGAAATAAAAGTATTGTATTTCTACATCAGAAGATTCCCTGTCTTCTGCAGATACTCAGAGATAAACAAAGTGACCTCATATTACTTATATCAACTTTTAAAGGGGATTCTGAAAATATCACTATATTTTTACTTGGTTTATTTAGTTTAATTTCTTGATAGAAATAATAGACTATACTGGTGCACAGGAATTCTGATCTACTGAAGGTTAAGAGGCATGAATGTAGGAACCAAAAAATGAGAAAAAGTAGTTGGCACAAATTTGAAAGAAAAGAAAGGAGTTAAAATTGTGAAGTACAAGGAATAAAAGGAATTGCATTTGTTAAATGACAAAAGTGTCATGAAAAGAATGACTTTATGTCTAATAGTTGGAGGAAAACTGCAGGAAGAACTTATATTTTTTCTGTACCAGGAGAACAGATATGTCTGATTCTTTCCTGCTTAACAGTTCTCTGAAATGGAAAGAGATAATTCATTAATAGAAACATCAGAGACTGAGAATCTTAGCCTAGAATAAATTGCTCATAAATTGCTCATAAATTGCTCATTGCTTCAGATTTCTCATACTGTCAAGAAACTTGAGCTGCGATGTTTAGAAGGCTGTCAAGGCATTTAACAATATTCTTATTTCATGGAATATCTCAAGCTGAAAGGGACCCATAAGGATCATCAAATCCAACTTTCATCTCCTTGCATGAACACCTAAACACTCTTTGTTAAGTCTTTCCCTTGAGACTTTTTGCCACCTTGGTCACCATCCAACCTCTTGTCCTCTCATTTGCATGTATAACCCATATTACCATATCTGAGTTGGAGAATCCACAACTTTCTGTTGGTAAATTTCTAAACACTAGTGACATTCAACTCATACCATAGGAACAGTACAAATACTGGGTCTGTTGTTAAAGAGAATAAGAATGGTACTCAAGAATTTTAGATTAAACAGTGTAAAAGTAACTCTTTCAAAATAAATGGCACTGACTCTGTCATGGCACAAATTGCTATGAAAGTAAAAGCAACAGAAGGAAAGAGTAATAGCCAACACAGAATCTTCTGGAGGAAGTTATATTGACTAAATTGGACTAATTTTTATTCCCAGTAAGAATTATGAAGCAGTTATATTTCTTAATTGGACTAAGAGCTGGTTTACTTAAAGGCACTATTTTTATGGCATTCTTATAGCTAAGTGGAGAAGACAGCCTAGATGAAACTTTTCTTAGATGGGAAAGAAACATGTTAGGAAACAATATTCACAGACTAAAAGATACAGTCACTCAGTAGGTTTCTGCAAGGATATGTCATGCTTGATGTTATTCAATGGTTACATCTGTAGTGTGCGCAGGTTTCCTCATTATTTTCACTGTGAGAAGAGCATTAAGCTCAGAGGAACAAATATCTAGTTTGAGTACAGAACTGGATTTAGAATTTTACAAAAATAAGATGAACCTGAACAAAACAAGTAAGAAATTCTGTTAGCAAAATATAACCTGGTTAATCATCCTGACTGCAGGATGCAGGGATTATAAGAAATCACCAGGCAGACCATGAGTCAAACCATGACACAGTTCTGTGAAAGGGTAGGCATTGTACTGTGATGCGTAAAGCTTTTCTAACTCTTTAAAAGCACAGTTTTCATATTTGAGTTTAGAAGTCCAGAGTCCCAATCCCCTATACTGAAGACAAGAACTGATGGTATTTGCCAGCATACAAAATAATTTATGACAAACAATATCACACTTACTCCAAATTTACAGCTGATTTGAAGATAAACAATCTCATGAGTACTATCTATCAAGCACAAGCTGCAGCCATGGTCCTCTGAACTCTTCCAACAGCCTATTCTGTAAGACATAGAAAGCAATTTTAAATGTAAGGGCTCAGCTGGAGAACTTGCATTCAAAATTTGTCAGTGAGTCTCATAATAACTTGAAAAGAAACAAAAGAATTAGTGGAGGAAGAGAAATATTCATATTGTCAGAAATAATCATGTAAAAGGAAAAAGTTAAGGGCTTGGAGTTTATTCAAGAGAGAACAACACTGAAAGGGGATGAACCTTAAAATAAGTGATTTTTGCAAAGACATTGTCTACTATGCATAGAACAAGACTTAATGGGCTTAAATGTTATCAAGGGAGATTTAAGTTATACATTTAAAAAAAATCCTAATGGGGAGAACAGATAAGCAGTAAAATAGGTTGCCTAGGGAGATTTTAGAATCTCTGTCATTACCCAAATAATTATTGGGAATAATTTAAATATGGTTGATCCTACCCTGCGGCAAGTTAACAGATGAAATGCTCTCTCCAGGTCCCACCTAATATATTCTGTGAGTCTGTGCTTGCCTCTACACCCTACAATATGTACATTGCACATTTTATGTCTGTCATACCATCATTTTTTAATTTCTATCCTGCTTCCAGCTTTATTTATCCTTTTTACACAGCAAGATTATAAAAAAAGTTTGATCCATTAGTAACATAAAAAAATTATAAAGCAAGACAAAAAAGAAAAGGATAAAGAATAACACAGTCTGTCAAAAAGGACAAATCACAAGTACTTCCATAGATTATCTCTAAAAAACTTTGGATTCATTCCAGGAATGAATTTCATTTCGTTTCCAGGTTAAAAACGTAATAATAATATTACTTACTATAGTTTTAAAGTGTAAAAAAAGAGGCATTTGCAATGCATAGAATTATTTTTCTTATTTACAAATTAAGTATATTAAAACCTACAGGGAAGAGCACATGGTTGGAGAACTGATTTTGTGTAGCTCTCTGTTAACCATTACTGTGCTGGGTGCATTATATTTATGCAACAGTAAGAAGACCAATTCTATGCAAACTCTCAGCCAAGGGCTGTAGTGAACTGCATTCTTCACATTTCCTGAATTTATTGCATTTTTAATGTCATTTTTCTATTTTTTTTAATGGCATGATATTTTCTATTGCTCATGCATGAAACCAAAGTAATGATAAAAGAAATTTTTAAAATCCTACTTTAAAAACTAACATATTTTAAAAAGTATAATTTTTGTCAACATAAAAAATTCTGTATGCCTCATGTTAGTAAAGAGGATCATGGGAACCAACATCTTGGTTTTCTGCTCACTGACAGTTCTTCCCCCCTCCTTTTTAAAAATGAAATATTTTAAAATATATTCATCAAATTTTTTTTGAACAGATGAGAAAATAACTCATGCATTCAAACTGCTTCCCTATAGATTACAGAATATACCCTGAATAATAAGAAAAACATGTCTTGTAGGACAAAATAGAAAGTAGTATGCATTAAAACTGAATATTCCCTTTGTTTTAAAATACTCTTTTCTAGAGACTTCTCTTTGAAAAGCATTTTTTTTATACTATGGCTTAACACATATATATATAACATATGTATATTAACACATATATTAATAATAATATTTTTGCCTATGTTTTTGGATTTTTTTGATGTAATAGAATTACATTTTGCCAAAAACTTCAGCAATATCACAATGCATAAGAAGTTGGTAGCAATTTTTGGGTTTTTTACTGACTAATGATTCTTCATTGCAAATGTTCACAACAAGAGATAAATGCTTGAGGGATGAATTTGATCAAAATTTCTTTAGGAGATGCTTTGAACCTTTACAGAAGTTTACGATGAATTCTGACAGAATTTGATTAATGAGGAAATAGCCAAGATGGCCAAGGAAAAATGTTCCTATTTAAACATTTTCTAATGTTTTAATTTTTCAATTCAAATTTTTAGTTTTGATTTGAAGATTTTATTTTAAACTTGAAGAAGTTTTTAAATGATAGGAGGCAGAAAGACTTCTATTAGTATCCAGCAAAAAATTGATAAATAGTATATAAGGGAATATAAATAAGGTATTATTACACTACATACTGTTTTCCTGAACATTAGTTTTGCTTGCTACTTCAATCATGATTTTGAGATGGACATGATAATTTTTAGGAAGAAAAGGTGAAAAGATGAAACCCTATATTAAAACCTTAAATATTTTAGAGCCACATTATGACACCACATTTGCTTCTGGTCTTTTCCAGGTACTAATATGGGAAATTGTCTGCAGATGGGTAGATAAACAATAAGAAGCTGTCTATTGACAGCTTCACTGAAATATGAGAGAACATGCAGGTTAGAGGGAGATCTGCCCTGAGGGCTGTTGATGGAGACAGAATTTTTGTAAATTAGGACTATTCATTTATTATAAAAGTTTTGGTGAGTTAAATTTAAGTATTACTGGGATTACAAACATGGCCTATAATGCAAATAAGAAAGTCTTTTAAATTCTGTAATAATTCATGGTAAGTCTTAATATATTATTTGAAAAGATCAATTCTAAAATTAAGACTGTTCTAGAGTACTTTGACACATTTTCTGGCAGATTATTACTTAAATTTTGCTTTTTTTCCATAAGGTCAGTAAGATCTTTAGTCTTTTTTGAAAAACTCAAAATTCTAGCCATGAGTAACTTCTACTAGCAGAGACCTATCTAAGTTGTATTCTTTATCATGAATATCCTTGATGTTCATGAAAGAATAAATATTCATAAAATAAATAACTGAAAAGTTTCAGGGCCTGATGTAAAGGACACTGTAAATGTCCTGGGTATATTATGGTAAAGACTCATACCTCAAAGAACAAAAATAATGGGACAGTTTCATTACCCTGAAATTAACATGAAATACTTACATTGAAGAGGTAGACATTGCAGGAGAGATTGGTAGATTGAATTTTTGGGAAGCTGGGAAATACTTCCAGACCTGCACTGTGATCAGCTGTCCTCCTGCATTTCTTGCATGTTCTGTTCCAAGAAATTCTGCTACTCCAGCCAGTGTACAGCTAAATGGATTCCTATTCCCTTACACTGAACATAAAAACTTTTTTCTATTCATAAGACAGTTTTATGCATAAATAAATCTGAGCTTATCTTTTCTTTAATTCCAGCTTTGTCTCAGTAACCTAGATATGACTCTATAAATCAGTAGTATTTTTCTGCACACCTTTCTTGAAAAGATTAGTCTCCAATGACTCATTACACTTTGAAATGTAATCACCATGGTAGGGATCATGGGGGTTCTTTGCAAAAGAAAATTATTCTCTCTGGTACACTTTGGTAGTTCAACCATATAAGTTCCATGGTCTTAAAAGAATGATTCTGTGGTCAAGACAGAGACATGGTCCAAGGACTTGCCACCTTGGGCAACATTTTATTTTATTGTTTTTTCATATTAGATGTCATAATAGTTTTCCTAATATGGGGTATAGAGAGGATAGAAATACATCACTGTTACCTCCAAAACTGCTGCTTTGAGGTCCTTGGACAAGAGGGAATAATTTGTATGTGTATTTGTATGTATGCATATTTTTTCAGCATTTCTGGACCTATGTGTACATGTCTCAAGATATGCAATAATATTAAACTTCAAAAAATCCATCAATATGCTCTTTCCTTGAAATAAACTTTACTGAACAGCGGAGTTTTGTTTCTCTAACAGAAAGGTTACTTTCACAGTTTACCTAACTTGGTTTCTGAAAATACATTTCCTCTTTCCTTACTGAATACTGTTTCTTTCCCTCTGATATGCTTCTTTCATTCATGCATAGATTGATTTTTTAGTAATATGCCACAAGCAGCTCATTACCACTGAAGGGTGAGAATTTTCATTTTATGATCCCATAATATAGCACAGTATTCCCATTCCCATCTGCTCACCTAAATTTTCTGATAAATTTATGTCTCTGCCAAGAGAAAAAGTTATTTACCTGAGCTTTTTGTTAAGTAATTTTTGCCTAACAGAAGAATTCACACTGCTTTCTCTCACAATCAGTATTTCTCATGAAGTCTGTGCTGCTATTAATTACAGAAGTACTTCTAGGTCTCTATGGAAACTTAAGCTCTGTTTAGAAAACCACGACTGTTTTATCTACCCTGCAAGAGATTCTCTCTATGGAGTTTGAAAGGACTGTGCAAGACCTTTGAACTCCTTAGCCTGGGTAATGTTCAAATACTACTTTTCAGCAAAATAACCATTTGGAAAAGAACCTTTTTATGACTTAGAAAAAACCACAATGCACAGAGAAATGTGCATTTAATCAGCTTATAGTATTTCTTCTTTCAGGATAGAGAGTGACTAGCAAGGAGAAACTTGACTACAGTGACAGTCTGTGATTCATATAAGATACTAAACAGCACTGAGTGGTCTGGCACTTGTACCACAAATCCTGGACTCTCAGGAGTTGTATGAAAAGTATAACACTTCTCATAGCAGTGTGTTGTGATCACATGTCTTTCCAACTCTTATGTCTGCCATTAATGAAACTCTGGAAACAAAGAACTTGAAATATTCTGTCCTGCTCTTGGATTACCCATTTTCATTTATGAGTTTATTTAGAATGGGACCTTTTCTTTTATAGTAATCCTTTCAGTCACTATATTGACCTGCTAAACACTCCCCAAAAGCTTATTCACTACTGTTCCAGAGGTTTAACAGAATTAGTAAGGTAAAATTGGATCTCAGAGGTTGGAATTCAGGCTGCATCATCTTTTGACTGGAACATGGTAAAATTTTGTGCTTCTGATGAGAAAGAAAAAAAATATGTTGGTAGCAAATTAAACTCTAAAACTACAATATTAAAGGTTAATAACTAGTGTTTTCAAAATTAGTACAAAAGATATTATACCTAAGCATTGAACTGAAAATGAGTAAAGTATTATAGATTTAGTTTGTATAAACTCTAGTACAATTCTGGGTCTGCAGATTAATGAATGTTTAACCAAGATGAGTTAGAGTGACTCTCTTACATAAGTCAAAATGCAAGTCAGATTTCTACCGAATTAATTCATTACAATTGTGAATTAATAGTTAATGAATTTGGTATTGAGGATCCCTTACATTGATAGTAAATCCGTAGGGAAATATCCAAGTAAACTCTTGTAAATATTTTACTCAAAATGCAAATCAAATGAAAAAGACTAAGAAGACTAAATGCATTGTCAGTTCCTTGAGAGGCAGGGCTAGATACAACAAAAGGAAGAGGAGAGTCTTTGCAATTATTTGATACATAAAAACCAGAATAGGATAACCTTTCTTTGTGAAAAGGGAAAGAAAGGGAGCAGCTGATCCATTTTGATTACAAGATATGAAGAAGTATCAAATCAGCTGTAAGCCTTGGCTTTAGCAAAGATTAAATATAAGCAAAAGACCTGTGACCTGGCTCTCAAAGGTCAGAGTTTAGCACTGGATATCCAGCAAGATTATGCATTAAGGAGCTCAACAGCTGTGTTTGTCCAGGTTGGCTGACAGAGATGGAGATGAAGAATTCCATTTCTTTCTTCAGTACTGCTGTCAGGACTAGAAATCAGGACTTCCCTTGAAAATGAGACTATAACAAACCATTTAGACCAACCATTTGCTTCTGTCAGTTTATGATAAGGAATTTCCTGAATGAGCAAAGTAACAAGCAGTTTTGATAGGTTCCCTCAAGAAAATACAGAACAGACTAAATTCACACTAAATGCCTAAGACAAAGGAAAAGTATCTTCCCCAGAAATTAAAAACAGCAAAAAAACCCCCATCAAATTTGCATTAATGGTGATGTGATCTTGCCCAACCTCACACAATGGAAAAGCCTGAAAACGAGTCATTAAGGCTTCTGTTCCTATCTGTGCATCAACCTTACAAGATCATGATTAGATCTTCCTTCAGTGAAAATTGCTAATATATCAGTAGTGCCCAAACCAATTCAGGGTTCAGTGGAAATAATGGTGATGGAAGTCTTTACACTCAAAAACTAGTGATTATTCAGAGGTTAAAAAAAAAAAGCTACATCATGTTAAATTTACCTTTTGTCAAATGTATATATTTTGTTTAAAGAAAAATAAATGCAACATACAGTAAAACATGTCAATTATTCTCAAAATCAGAGTGTTATTTTCCATTACAGAGATATAAGAATTTTTACCAATCCAAAATTGTCTGAATTCTCATCTTGAGGAATACTTTTAAGCATTTTCTTTTTTTTTTTTTTTTCCTTAGGAGCATAGGACTTGAAAGGACCTCATAAGTAGTAGCCACTTCATTTTAAATGAAAAATGTTCCCCAATAAATCTAGAGAGACTGTTCTCTTCCATTGCTTCAGATTCTGGAAGAATTAGAATACAATTGTTCTCTTTATTCTAATCCTTCTCTTACTCTTTGGCTAAAGTTTATTCAATACTTGCTTGTATCCTGTTGTTATTGCACCTGCACCATTATCAGAATATACTTCTGGGGGAAAATAAGAAACCTAAAAGGGTTTAATAAAAAAAATTGTATTCATTATTTTAAAATATATTTAGAATAAAGATAAAATATTCTAGAGGTCCAGGTCAATTGGGAAAGGTAAAAGGACTATATAAAGACCTGAAGGAAAATCTTAAGGAAGCGAAGGTGCCCCTAATGTTTAGCTAAGTGACATTGAATGGTGAAATTTAAACTACCATCAGCGAATTATCGCAAGGAAGGTGGTTGGTTTCTTAAATCTCAATTTATTCTTTATTTTATTAAAATGAATAATTACATCTTCCACCATAACGTTCCATGTATACACAAGCAAGTCTCATAACATTCATAGTTTTCTGCCTGAAAAGCTCAAACAGTAATGTGAGACCCAACAACACAGCTCATCCATTGCAGGAGTCTCAGATGACCGTGCTGATGGCTGTGGCATTTCTTGGACTGAAATTCATTACACTGTCACAACAGTTCAATAAATCAAAAGAAACATGTATACCCCAAAGGGTAGAGAGGTTCTTTTGAATACTGTTCCAAGTATACTCTCTGCATTAGAGCCAAAGGTCAAGTTTCCCCCCACCCTCCCCCAGACTCAAATGGTAAAACTTGTGGTGCCATTTGAAATGAGGAATGAAAAGCTACAAGCTGTGAGAATGCAGCAAGACACCATATAAATAGACTTTGAGGGCATAGGGAAAAGTACTTTAAGATACTTTAGCTCTGGAAAAGCTGCAGCTGAAAACAGAGGCAACTTTGTGACTCACTATATAAAGCAGAAAGCTCACTAGAGTCCCTGGACTTTACAATGGATCCAAGATACATGGAAGTCCACAGAACACATTTCCATGAAACCATTTTTCAAGTTTGATGTCTTGTATCGTGCTTCATCTGTAAGGAAACTCAGAGATGTTAAGACACCAAAAATGCCAGGTCTATTTAGCCCTTTAAGGACTATGGTATTCTTGGACTGAAATTATAGATTCCTCTCTTCATTTCAGATCTCCAGAAATGCTTTAATCCAAAATACAAATATAGGAAATTAAGCAGAGATGCGTTTATCTTCTGAAGTAGCTGAATGAAGTTTGCAGAATGTAATATATTTTGATCATATTAATTTATATGGCTGAAACTTTTGAGTCTCTTTTTGACACAAAATCTAAAATATCTACTATCAGTCGAATATGCCAAAATCTTCCATCAGCTTGGCACAGATAAGAACATGTACAATGCATAGAATACTTGGGATGTTGGGACATGGAAGTTGAAAAATATTTTGCAGATTCACCCCAGAAAGAGTTCTCAGAGGCTATAGCTGTCTAAGTAGAGCAGTCATCTCTGTCAATATGCAGATAGAAATTTTTAAGGATCTAGCAGTTTTTGAGATTTATGCAGATTTTTAAGATGACTGGATAATTCATTCTTTATAGATCTGTCAAGTATATTTCACCAAAATAAAAGGTGGTAGAGTTTCCTAAGTATAAACTTGTGTGTCTTATGTTGATATAATCTGTCTAGTCCTGTATTTGGAAACAACTGACCTATCACAGAGATTAAAAAAGAAGCGGAAAAAAATAACCTGAGGCAAACACATGCTGCAATAAATTTCAAAACATAGCAGCAAAACTTGACAAAGATAGAAGCACTTAATACAAGATTTTTAATGGGAAGTGTCAGTCCAGTTTAATTTTATGTGTTGCTATTAGCTCCACCTGTATTTAACAGTATTCCACTCTCTTGTTCAGCTACATAATCTTGTCCAGAATGTATCTAGAATTACTCATATAGGAAGCATGATACAACAATATTCTCAAAGAAAAGGGTTGAAGTATGAGGGCAAATGTCTCTGTATTTCTCCAGTCTGAAAGACTTAATTTTGACTTGCTCAGCAGTCTTTATTCTCATTTGACCTTTACAACTGGTCTGAAATGTATATAACCTTTAATAGAGGAACTTAAATACTTTTCTGAAATTTCCTGCAGGGCATAAAACAGAACCCTTCATGTACATATTGTATTGGATCTGCTGTATATTAGGTAATTAGCTAATTTATAAAAGAAAAAGAATCATAAATTTCAGCTAGTTATCTAACCTTGTATTTAGGAGGTATGCAGGACTTTGTGACTACTGTTGTTGAATCTCGTGAGGTTTCTGTTCCCTTATCTCTTCAGCATGTTAAAGTCTTTCTTGCACACAAGCAAAAGAGACCAAAGAATTAATTCACTGCATCTCATGGGCAGGCTGGTGTTCAGCCATCTCCAGGAGAGTAGGGCCCCACCATATATAACAATTACTCGGAAAGACAAATGCCATGGCTCCAAATGTCTCCCCCTTCCTCCTTTTTCTCCCCACTTTGTATACTGATCATGATGTCACATGGTCTGGAATATTGCTGTGGTCAGCTGGGGTCACCTGTCCTGGCTGTGTCTGCTCCCAACCTCCCATGTCCTGTCCCTAGTGTGGCACCACAAAATAGCAGAAAAGACCAAACCTTTTGTGAGCCCTGCTCAACAATAACTAAAATGTCTCTATATTAATAACCGTGTTCAGCAGAAATACAAAACTCAGCCCCACACCAGCCACTGTGAAGGAAATTAACTTTACTCCAGTCCAAAACAGATAGCACATTATCATGAATAAACTATTGCACATATTCTCTCCTCAGATACCTGGAGACAGAGAAATGTATTTTTCTCCATGCATTTAGCCTGATCTATGTATGTATTTGCCACCTGCCAATTTATTCATGACTAGGTTATCTGATGGACAGTATTTTTTCTTGTGTGTCAGTAAAAACTGTGACACTTAAGGTAATTAAGGTCTATTCTTTTGTAAAGGATTAAGGAATTCTATAGGATCTAAGCCACTGCACTGTTACTATATTTAACATTCGTCTCTATGTTTTGTTCAAGGCTGAATCTAGAACTGAAATGTGTGATTAAAAAAAACCCAAACAAACAAACCATAAAAAATCATTTGAACATACCAACATACTCTGTTTTGGAACTCACAATTAGATGCTTCTGTGCATATTATCTGTTTCTCCATCATTGCTTGCAGTCAAAATTATGTTGATTTTCTCTGTATACATTTGTCTAGAAACTCTAATTATGCTTTACCATATTACCTTTGGGGAAAGCATAAATCATCTGAATCATATTCTGTGTTGGAAATATGAAGCTAACTTGGTTATTTAAGAGGACTCAGGACAGCGCTTACTTCAGTGCCCCTTAAAAAATAACTAAAGTGTAATAAATTTTGAGTTTCTAGGAATTTTTGTGACATCATCCCAAATTGTAATGATGGGATTATTCATCATATGCTAGAGTCATAATTACATTCTAATTATGCAAGGAGAAGTATTTATACTAAAACAGGCAATTAGGTGTAATTACACTAATGATGTAAATATGCAAGAATTAACTGAAAGTGATTTGAAAAGGAACTAGGGAAATATGTACAAATAAAACACATTTGATGTTTAAAAAAAAGTAAACCTCTTTGTCAAATGATAAATCTTAATTATGTACTGGGAACACCATGCAAGGAGATGCTCCAAGGTCATTTTTTTCCCCCAGAGCTCCTACTAAATGTTGCTATTCTCTATTCCTTAAGGAAAGAATGGCATTTTTTGCTTTTTTTTCTAGATCATTTAAGAGATGGACAGTACCCTATGAATGGTCTCCACAAGAAGTGTCTGTGGCTATCTATGTAGTTAGTTATTACATAGTGTAATTATACTCATGTATTTAGTATTTCTCCCCCTCCCCCACCCCCCC
>NW_005054307.1:3881404-3953157 GCF_000277835.1 Geospiza fortis | reverse complement strand
ATTTGTGCTGTAAATTCTTTCTTTTCAATCTTTGCTTTCTGGCCTGACCACTTTCTTATTCTGAGATTCCTGTCTTATGCCTTTCCTTCCTTGTTTACCACAGGGCACTAGCTAAATCAAAATTATGTTTCAAGAAAATCCTGGCCTTACCTGCCTCGCTCTGCAGTTACCACTCAATCTGTAGTAAACTTGGCAAAATTTGCTTCTGCTTGGTATTATTTAGATTTACCTGAAAAATCATATGCTTTCAGCATAGGTTTATCCATGTGAACCATAGTTTAAACCAAATGTACTTATGTGAAATGCTTATTAAGAAACAAAATTAATTATTTCTTAATCATCTTAAAAAGAGTCTATAAAAAAGTAAATTGTTTCTGGATAAACCACTATGGGTAAATTGTACATTTAGTGCACACACTGAGAAGAGCATAGCAGCTATAGAAGTGTTTGAAAACATGGTGTGTATATATGTACACATATATTTCATACGCATACACATGGCTACTCAGAGAGTCCCTACTAAGCAAGTCAGCACTTTCATTCTAATTAATAATTAAAGTTGTTGATTTCAGGCAGAGATGTCCTTCAGAGAGATCTCAACAAATTATAGAAGAGGGTAATCACCAACCATATGAAGTTCAACAGGGGAAAATGCCAGATTCTCCACCTGGGATGGGGCAACCCTGGATGCACAGACAGACTGGGGAATGAGAGGCTGGAGAGCAGTGCCACAGAAAGGGACCTGGGAGTCCTGGTTGACAGAAAGTTAAACATGAGCCAGCAGTGCCCTGGCAGCCAGGAGGGCCACCCTTGTCCTGGGGGGCATCAGGCACAGCACAGCCAGCCAGGCAAAGGAGGGGATTGTCCTGCTCTGCTCTGAGCTGGGGTGGCCTCACCTCAGTGCTGGGGACAGTCTTGAGCACCATAATATAAAAAAGACATTGAAGTATTGTAGAGTGTCCAAAAGAGGTTTACAAAGGTTGAGGGGAAGCTGTGTGAGGGGAAGCTATATGGGCTTTTTTGTGCTTTTTGTCAGCTATGGACCCAATGAAATGCTATTAAATATTGTAAAATATTACAAAGAAAACTAACTTCAAGATTTTCCATTTTTACCTAATTCCATTCACACAATAAGTTTATGAATTTGTGACATGATCATCAATTCAAAAGCACTTTTAAATCTCAGCATGAATCTTTATCAGTCATTACTCTAGAAAAGGGCAATTACATCTGTCTCTGAAAAGTGTAACACTAAGAGAAATGATCTCTCAGCACAATTTTCAGATCATGACCTGGGCTGTCCTGACACAAAATTGAAAACTTATGCTGGTGGTGTAGCCCTGATCTCCTTTGCTGTCTGTTTCTCAAACCAGAGAAACAAAAGATGAACTGTGGTAGATGGATGGATGACCCCTCTTCTGCACCTTTGTATTTCTCTTCTATGTCTGCACTCCATCATTCTGCTTTACATCTTGTAGCTGTAATAAAACCTTTATTCCTTCTAGATATTTTGCTAAATGTCAAAAAAGAACAGGGAGGTTGCTGTCAAAGCTCTTCTCTAGCACTTAAAATACAAAACTTTTTTTGAAGTGGCAAATTGATATGCACATAATATAATAGCATCTGTTGCAAAAAGCCCCTGAACTTGGGTTCAGTAAGAGTTGTTGTATATTAAAAGTCCAGTTTCTTAAGGAAGCTGACTATTCATTGCCCATTGGTGAGTCCTTTCCTCTTTACCCACCTCTGAGCATAGTAATGAATTTCAGTGATTTGTGAAAATAGATAAGAAATTACAATGCAATTAAATTGTCTCAAAAAGTCAGCTGGGCTGATGCAGGACTCAGAACTCATCTCCCTACTGAAATATGGGCAGTAAACTTCTCTATAAGTAATTATTCTCAGAAAAAATACCTTGATGCTGCCCTTAACAATAAAAGAGAGGGGGAAGGCTGAGTAGCAGGTAGCTCAAATCTATGGAAAGACAGATTTCTTCAATGCCTGTAGTGTTTCACTACTTCTTCTGGCTGATGTTATTGAACTTACCCATTGCCCTTTGCACAGGATTCTACAGTTTCAATTGTCAGATATGCAAACCTACATCTTCGGGGTAAGGTTTCAATTCAAGGGCAACAATTTTTCTGTATTCATACAAATGTTGTAGCTAAGTCCACAGCTGAAGCATTACAGACTGAAGAAATTTGCTTAAGAGTGAACAGTTAAGTCAAATAAGGGAGTAGACATTATGACAGGCAAACTGAATTCCCAAAACATTTAAAAGTTTAAATTGATACAGAGGGAGGGGGTTTGTTTGTTTTGGTTTTTCTTTTCTATATAATGACTTTCCTTTTTTTTTTTTTTTTTTTGCTTTAAAAATTGTGATTAGAAAAAGGTTCTTATCTACTTCTGCTTTAATAACTATCAGCAGCAAAATTATGTTTCTCAGAAGTCACACCCTGGGAGAGGAAAAGAACAAATATTTTCTAAAGAGTTCCTCTTATTCAAATCTCTTTAATTCAGGAATAATACTTAGCAGTAGAAAAATGAAAAACAATTTTGATAACAGAAGCTAAAGACAAAGAAAATTACTGCATAAAAGTAAGTGGATTAAAATTTGAAGTAATGCTTCTTATTTCAAATCTAAAAATGTTCTACCTCAAAGATTTTGTTTTTCAAGGTATTATGTAGTCATATTATGGGGAGAAAAAGAATATTTGATGAGAAATCAAGGGCACATGGAAAAAATTAATCACAAAAGTGCTGTATTTTGACATAAGTATTTTTTCTTCATGAAGCCAGCAGTGATGAAATGTGCATTGTTTTAAAATTTAATAATTGAGATAGTAACGTTAATGTTACATTTTTGGAACAACAATATACAGCCAACACAAGCCAGCAAATACAAGCCAAGAATCTAAAACTACACACTATTTCTCTTTAAATGTGATTAACTTCAATTAGAGCAAAAAGCTCCTTAAAACAACATTACTTATGCTTTAATTTTTGATTGGCATATGTTTCTCAGCCTTCCTTTTACAGATACTAAACTGACACTGGACTAAAGACAGTGAGGGATGACACTCCTGATATGCAAATTTAGATCACAAAACAAATAGATCTCAACAGTTCTGGTTAAAGTTGTTTTACTAGTATGTTCCACTTATTTTCTAGTCTTTTCCAAGTCAATGCCCCAAAAAGATTTCATTAGAGGAAGAACAAATGGAAAGTAGTTGCTTCCTTGAGGCTTTGCAACAACTAGGTCTAATATGTCCTGTAGAATTCTTTACTGTTTGCAATGTTGGCAATCTTTCAAGCTTAAGGCATTCACTACTGTGATGCTGGCAGGAGATAAGGCAGGGAAACAAAAGAGCATGAACATCTTCATCAGAACACTTGAAGCTGTTTGGGAGCAGAGTGTGATTCAATAGCTGATTATTTAGAAAGGCTTCCTAGGAAGTTAGATGACTTGGTTTTCTGTTTTTTAATGCTTGAGCAGACTATAGATTAGCTACAGTGAATGCCAACTTATTGGTTACTGTAATTTCTTGACTTCTGTCTAAACCTAATAAATGAATTTGGGAAAAAGCCTGAGCTGAAATCACATCCATCCCAAGAACATTCTATGCGCACTTGAGTAAAGGAGAAAGAAAAGCAGAAACATTTCCTTCAGGAATTCACTCTCTAAAGAAAGGGTGACATGCAGAGGGCACCCACAGCTATGATTCACAAGCAAAGATGGAGTTTCACTTTCTAACCAATCATTTAGAATGTTTTTGTGGACTGCAGTTAAAGCATAGTCTCTCCTCTGCATTTCTTATGGGGTAAGTTATGAGGATTCTTTCTGTCCTCCCAGTGTATGATGTACTTGGTCTAAAGTGGTTTATTTCCTTGGTCCATGGGGGCACCTCAAAATCTAAATTTGCATCCTGCAAGGTGCTAAGGACATGAAGAGCTGCAGCAGAGCATTTTGTCACTTATTTCTTTCTTTTATGAGCTGAGACCAGCTGTTTAAATGTGATTGATATTCTCTTTTTTTCCCACCAGAAACATACCAGCTACAGGGCAACCCTCTTTTTCAACATCTGTTCAGCATATTACTCATATATTCAGATTTTCCTGCTCATTCAGCATGTTAAAGCTTATTACAATACACTAAATATTCTTCTGGAATGAGCAGGAGGGGTGCACAGGCTTCAAGTCAGCTGGTTCCAGCTAGAGATGATCCTAAATCCTAAACTCAGTTTTGACCACTGCGATTCCACTTGTGGTTTCTCTCATATGTAGTTATTCACTGCAGTCTTAGTACCAAGATAAAATGAAAAATAGCAAAGGTCCCTTAAAATCATGCCTCAGTACAAGTGGCTCAAGGTGAATGAGGTACAAACTCCATGCAAGGCATCATTATTCTGTTGAGATACTCAACATTCAAACCAGCAGAATGACCATTTTTAGATAATCTTTATACCAGTATGAGAACATAAATTCAAAGGATTTTTCACAAATTATTAGTTTGATTTCATTAGAAGACAAGATTTGTCTTGGTCTAGTCCTTTCTTGCTTCTTCTTCTATATTTTACATAAACTATTGGACGTCCTTGATCAAATTTTGAAAAAAAAGAAGCAAGAAGGAGTGGTCTGCAAAGTAAGTTCTTGCAATGTATGTTGTAAAATCCAGCTGGAAAGAACCAGCTGGCCAAGCACCATAGACAGACAACTCTCTAGTTAACATGAATCCCTCAACATGAAACAAATACATAGCAACTCTATCTTATATATCCAAGCCAGGTATTGCAGAGAAGTTTTGCCACAGTTTTTTATGCCCCAGAAGTTTTTCATGTGGAAAGCACACTTGAAATTGGAGGAGTTCTGTTCTCATGATTTTTTTTATCTGCAGAATAGTTTTATTTATTTAGTCTCACCTATATTGCTAATATAGATCTGGATTCAACATTTCCTACTTGCAGGCATAGTAAGGAATGTAAGAAAGAAATGTAGAGAAATGAAAGTGTATTGAAATACACTAGTTGTAGACTACTATTTGTAGAATTGTGTACTGGTTTTGTCTTTGTAATAACTGATAAAAGGCTGTTTTGGATTTGAATTAAAACCAGTAATGGCAGGACAGGGATGTTTTAGTTACAGCTAAGCAGCACTGACAAAGCATCAAAACCCTCCCGCTTCTCACCCTACCCCAGCAGTGACTGGCCTGGGGGTGCACAAGGGGACACAGCTGTCCCAGCTGACCTGGGTATATTCTGTATAATATGGCTTCATGCTCAGCAAAAAAACCTGGGGTATGAAGGAAGATGTTTGGAGTTCTGTTGTTTATCTTCCCAAGGAACAATTACATATGATACAGCTTTTCTTCCCCGGGGATGGCTGAACACCTGCCTGCTCATGGGGAGTAGTGAATTAATTCCTTGCTTCAATTAGCTTTTCTTGGGTCTGCAGCTTTTGTTTTACCTATTAAACTGCCTGTGTCTCAACACAGGAATTTTCACACTTTAACGTTCCCAGACCTCTCTCTACCCTCATGGGGAAGAGCGAGTGGGCGGCTGTGTGGAGCTGAGCTTCCCACACATGTTAAACCACAAGATCATGGGTATTTCTATGGCAATATGCACTATTTTTGTTTTTTTATTCTTCTAACTACAGAGAGTCATAGCATTAGTAATGTTTTATTTTTAATTTATCTTTCTTTTTTGTTTTTTTTTTTTTTAATAAATGAGTATGTGTTCATTTTTTTCAGACTTTAAAATAATCATAAATTAGAATCCATACTATGTTTCATCTGGAGAGATATAGCATACTACACTGCACAAAGAAAAAAGGGATTGCTATACATAATCTATATTGTAAGTCTGAAGCATACCTTGAACCTTAACACTTTAAAATATAATTTACACTTCATTCTGCTACAGTTTGTACTTAAACTGCTGTTAAGAAAGAAACATTACCCTTTAAGAGATCCTAGAAATTTATGTTATCATGTCTACCTTGCATCTCTTTCTCTCTATTGTTTTTGGCCATTTATTAATTGTCTGTAGTCATGTTTTTTCTCTTGATCACATCCATCAGTATCTAATAATATAGCTAATTAAAAGGGAGGGTCTATGAAGCATAATATTTTCTTCCTATAATTGTCATGATTTCTATAATTGATTCTCTGTATATGCATTTTGCTTCATAAAATATATTATTTAGAAAACAAAATAAAACAAATTTGTGTTAAGAAGCCTAAATTGAATCTATTAAAACAAGACTTAATTATCCATTGTGATACCCATTGGCATGTGAAAGTTATGTGAGCCACTGAAAAACAACAGTGCCGAACACTTGTCCTCCATTACTATTACAAGGAGTTCTGTGTGTTCAAAAATATTAACAGAAAGTGCTAAATTTGACATATATAACTGAAATGACAGAATATATCAGCCATAATTCCTTCTACATAACCTTTAAATATCAGCTTCCCAGAATACAGTCTGAAAATTAAAAAGCAGTTCTCCTGTGGTTTTCAGGTGATAAATACGCAGTTTTACTAGAAACAATGACAAAAAGACACAAACTGGGGAAATCTTCAATAGCATACAAGACAGTAAGATTGAACAGATATGCTAGAAACTCTGTACAGTGATTTTTCTTTTATTCTAAGATCAAGAGTAAAAGGGAGATCTGTGAAAATCAAAGAGTAGCAGGAAGCTAAAATGGATTTTTTTTTAATCAGCTCACATAATTTCTCCACTAAGATATAGCCTCAAATAATGAGGTTACCAGGTATTAAAATAATAGAGGTCAAGTATGGTTGTTGTGTTGAAATGATTTTCCCATCAGCATTAGACTACACATGCAAAGGTTTTGGCCACTGGTTTTGTGTTCTCAGCTGGCAGATACCAACAACATCTGGGCCATTAACATCAGAAATTGTAATCTAGAGAATTGTTCCTTCTATCACTTCCAGCAAATACTGGACTTTAATTAGGACTCTTCCAAGCCCCTGCAAAATGTCTATGTGATTCAAACATCCAAATGTCACAGACTGCGGAAGGTTATATGAACAGAAAATAAGAACACAGCTACCTGGAATATTCCATACATTCTGGGTGTAGGAGAAGCTTTGTCTCACAGTTGGTATGCAATCTCTTAGATTGACCAATAGGGTCAATGAGACCTGTGAATGAGGAAGAAGAATCATTGGAATTTTCCTGATCTTTTGTTAACTTTTGGGTATTCTGATGCTGACTCTGATTTCAGTGTTTGCCTAGGCCCATCAGGCAATTAATGAGCTCTAGGGAAACTCAGTGCATGTGACTGATGTAGTCCAGGACATAATAAACTTTATAATCCTTTTATCTTCAGTGCTTTTTCTTAAAAGACATTTTTATTATCTCCTTCTCCTCCATTTCAACCCAGTTTGAGATTCCCAGTTGCATAAGGCTCAGACACCTACATGAAAGCTGCATAGTAGTTTCATTTCACCTAAAAAGTGAAGCTACTTAACATCTCTTTCTCTGAAATAACAAGATACTTACACTTTGAACTTAAAACTTGAGTGAAGCAGAACATCATGCTGAGAATACAAATTTCTGTAATTTGATGTCAGAACAGTACATTCATTTCATTTGCAAGTATACAGAAGAGAGAACACTGCAGTCAATTATGGTCATATGCTTTGAAATTTGTTTTGACTCGTGAAATACGTTGTGTGATGATTCCAATGTGTGTGACAGACACGCACAATACCATGTTGCTAGATGTGGTGGAAAAGGAAAAGAAAAAAGATTCAGTGGCAAAAAATGAGAACCTACGTGTAGGGGAAAAAAAGGTACAGTTCTCAGCTGTGAGGAGCCCTGAGCTGGACATTCTGGCTTCTGCTATACAATGGGATAAGGAAACTCCTACTGTTAAATAAATCAAATTCCTGTTAACTGAAGGCAGGGTCAGTCATCAGCCAACAGGAGCAATACTTTTCTTTGCTGAAAACTCTTTACATGTCTAATCAGGGAAAGCAATCTTGTTCAACTTGTCAACCAAATAATTTTGGACTTTAAACTGGTAGGCAAACTGAAAGGGCCTTGTGTTTCTTTAGCTTGACAAATTCAGATATCTGAGGTAGTTTTTGTTATTCTAGTGATGGCTGAAATGTATTACTACAAACAACAACATAACAGTAAAAAGAAATTTCCAGCTAAGATGAATGGATGGAGCTTTACCAAATCCTTTGTTAGTACACTGATTTGTCAGCTGTTTACCTGGATTTTTATATAAACACCTTAAAAGCAAGGCAAAGCATTCATATGAGAAGGTCAAGTACTTAAACCAATGACTGGTTTCTCAGTACTTGCTTCAGTACTTTGGCACATAAATTCTGAGGGGAAACAGGGCTCCATCTTTCTGAACAAAAGTATTTTGAAGGTACAAACTGAAACACCTCTTAACACTAATTGACTGGTGCTATAATCAGTTAAATTATAGCATGATTTGTATTAATGCTAATTACAGTGGAGAAAGAGGATCTTGTGCCAACAGAACATGACACAGAGTTAAGGAATGCTTTTTCTATCTTTGCCACTGATATTTTTGTGAACCCTTGGGCAAGTCATAGGCACTTAGGGTACCACACATTGTACTTGGTAAACTTATTTATCACAATTTTTCTCTCTCATGTTGCTGCTTCAAAGGAGCAGTGTGAGACTAATTCATCAGCAGCTCTTGGAAACCATTCATGTAAAGAGATCATAGAATTGATAGGATTTTAATGCTTTATACACATGTTTCACTTGCATACCACTGTCTGTGAGAAATAATGTGTGAATCAGTTAATCCATCTCCAAAATGTTCCTGTGACTGAGGATAATTCAGTGGTGTCTTTGATTCTTTCTCTGGAAAGATAAAAAAGTGATTTATGTAGACTTAAAAATATTGTGGGGGGAAGAAAATTATAAAAAGGGAAGAGAAAGTGCAAAACAGGTGAAAATGTTTCCATACTTGATAGGTAGATATCTGTCACATTGAAAACTTTCAAATATTGTCACTTTGCTGTATCTTTTCACAATTGTTTGCATCTTCCAGTTTTTATAAACTGAGGTTCCATTTTTGTGTAAATACCAGGATGGGAAATTGAAGGCTTCCTGAGTTTTTCCCCATTTAGTCACATCCTAGAAAGTGGCATTATTTTATCTTTTTTATTAAACCTCTACTTTATTTCCTTGATCAGGTTTTCCTTTTGTTCTAAATGGAAGAAAAGATGGGTGAAAGCCCTCCATTAGAGTGGTAATTAACTTTTAATAGCCTTTGTTGTTGAATTCCCTAGCAGCTGAGGAGAGTATTTGTGTTGCTACAGAATATCAATTAGAATTTTGGACTGTAGAGAGTACACAGCAAAAACTGTACCTTCTCTATAAGGGCCAATGTGTGTCAGTTAGGATGTTACCACTTCATCACAAGATGCCTGCTGGGCATGAGTAGAATTACTAGTGTCCCTTGAAGATGAAATCCACATCTTAACAAACCAACACCTGAAAATGTCAGGAATAGACTGCTTCAAATTTAAACAGTTAGATTCAAATATCATAATTATCTTGGGGTTTATTATAATTTATATTTCTTGAACAATAATAATTAATATTTTTTGAATTTTGAATGACTATAAATAACACCACAATTAGATGCAAAAAAGTGGCTTAAACTTTCCAAATATCTCTCATTATGTACCACAATTCAGAAAAATTTTAGTTCTTCAGTGCAGCCATTCTTGAGACACAGCTGAATTATGTCATATAAAAGAAGACATACTTTCTATTGTAAATAATACACCAGGAGAAATTGCCACATGGACTCTGAGAATGAAAATAAGCCCTATTTTAAATAGTGTCTTCTTCAGTGTGAAATTCTTCTGTCCTGAATCACATGGCTTTACCCCCTCCATAAGACATGTAGTCACTTCATGCCTCAAAAAATTAAGAGATGATGTCCATGTAAATATGATAGATAGCTTCATGGCAAATAGGTTTATTCTTCATGGTCAAGACAAATTTCACATGCTAGTATTTACAGTATAGTTATTCTTCCTTGAAAATTACATGTTCTTCACCTAGCAGATTTACAAAATGCAATAGCATGAAGAGTTTTAACTAAATGAATTCAACTCTTATTTTGCTAGGAACTAGAATACTTTTCAAGTATTGCTCAAATCAAGATGCATCAGCATAATGAGAAAAAAATTGAAATATATAAACAATTAACATAATTAATAAAACATGATAAATCTAAATAATTATGGTGAAAACAAGCTTCAAGATCTAATTATAAAGGCATTTAAAAAATCGAGATTTATATTACCTACTGCAACAAGCAACCAACCAAAGCAACTGCAACATTTTAGTTATACCTAGATGCATGTCTTTTTTGGCTGTAGGTGACTGTTTTGCTTCCATTTCAAAGCAAATATGTTTCAAAAACATGAAAGAGAGATGTGTTTACTCTTTTTTGAAACATTACCAAAAAACTCAACGTATGCAATGTTCAAAATTTCTGTTTCTGGGGGATATAGCAAAATACCTCCTGAATTCTTGAAACACAACATGGACTATTTTATCAGGAACAGGACAACACATTATAAGTTTTAGAAATCTGAATATAAATAAATAGATGTATCCATATGAAAACCTGAGGTCACTGTGATAAAAAGCATTCAGGTAATCTGTTGTGATGAGAGCCTTTTGTTGAATTATCACGGCTGCAAGTGAATCTTTTTAAGTTTCTAAATTATAGCATTGGACAATAGTAAACACAGCTAACCACTGCTAGTCTTGGAATGAAACATTTGGAAAAGGAAGAGCTAATTCATACTTCTTCCTTCAGTTTAGAAACACTAAGTCTCATGAATTTCTCAGCAGCATAGGACATTTGGAATTAGCAGATTTGTAGGTGTCAACAAATACTTAATGTGGTGGTTTTGGTCAACTCATGGTCAAATTCAGATGCATTTAAATAAATCCTTTGTTTCACTTCAACTCTTACAGACAACTTGTGGCCTTTTTTATTTCTTTTATGGAATCAAAGTCTTAGAAAAGAATTCTTAGATCATCAAGTCCAACCAGCAGCATAACACTGTTAAATCCACCCCTAAACGTGACCGCATCTACATATCTTTTAAGTACCTCCAGGGATGATGACTCAACCACATCCCTGGCAGCCTTTTTCAATACTTTACACTTTCCATGAAGAAATTTTCCCTAATATCTTTTCTAAACCTTTTCTGGCACAACACGAATCCATTTCCTCTTGTCCAGTTTATTACTTGGGAGAAGAGGCCAATCCCCACCTGGTTACAACCTCTTTTCAGGCAGTTATCAGAGAGTGACAAGAGCTTCCTCTTCTACACATGACAAGAACATGTTCAATGCAAATTTCACCTTCTTGGCACTGTTGATATCATGATTTTCTTTGAGGTTAGCAACTTTGCTTGCATCTCTTTCAAATTACTGTCTCCAAATACTGCTGTTCATTAGGTAGTATGAGGAGCATAAAATTACCCCATTTCATATTTTATTTCATAAGGATTTCAGTACATAAGGCCTTTGAACTGAATATCTTGATGGGTTATTGAAATTTTCTATGTCTTTTATAATTTAATTTTTTTTTGGAAGGATAATCCATAATGGAGAAGCTAAACCAATGATGACATTGTTAATAATTATTATGCTGTAGAGAATGCTTTTTGCCTCTAATGTAGATTTTCCCTCTTGGGGTCAAGACCCTGAACCTCTTTTCTCATATTTGTAAATTGGATGTAAGAGTATTTATTTTTAATACCAATTGATATGTTTGGAAGTTCTTCCAAAGAAAGATGGCCATTTCTTCAAGATAAAAATTTTGATTGGAAAATCCCCACAGGAACAGCTTGCACAGAGAGTTGTTAAAGTATCTATACTTTCAGATATTTGAAATACAACTGGACACAGACCTGAGCAAGCTGCTCTGGTTGACCCTCCTCTGATCAGGGGATTTGAGCTAGAGATTCCTTTTAGACTCAATTATTCTGAAATTCTCTGAAATGCAAACTTCTTGTAAGAAAAAAGTAAAATGACATCTAACAAGCTAGTGGTTTTCAAATAAAAAACAAGAAAAGCTTACGAAACACTGTCTCAATTAAAATCAAATATTTTCATTATCAGAAAACTTTTCACAAGAGCAGAAACTTCCCCTTACTGGCAATATTTCTTGAGCTTTTAACATTTCTTTGCTTTTCCTAATTAATCTTGGCCTCAAGGCCATAGGCATTCACTTACAGTGACAGCAAGAAATATGCTGTGGTTATGTATTTCATGTTCAGTTCCTTTCCTCTGTTTCTTCAATTAAGTCTTCAAACAATTACCATATATGACTGCACTTTAAACACTTTTCGTAGGTGAGGATATACAGTCTCCTGAAAACTGAATTAGATATGAAAACAAATTGCATAAAAATATGGAGAGGTCAGAGAATTTTGCATGGTCTACAACCTAATGGGAACACACAGGAGGTCTAACCATCTTTTATAATAATCCATCTTGAAGTTTATTGGAGTGTGATAGAAAATTTTAGCAGTAACGACAACTAAAACATAATTTATTTTCCATCTAATTTTTAAAGGAAGGTGTCTACCTGTCATAGGAGCTGAACTAGATAAATTTCTATTATTAGAGATGTGCACATTCTCTTTTCATTTCAGCAAAACACATATTTCTAATTGCTGTATTAATGTATAAAACAACTAGTAATGGCAGTTAGTAGAAACAGAGCTTGGGAGTAAACCCAGAACAAACTGCCAGAGAGGGTAAATAAAGAAATATATTAATTTATACATATTAAAGATCACATATTACACAATTAGCAAGGGGTACACCAAGTTTCAAAGAGGCAGTGTCATGCATCATACAAAGATATAGGGAAGCAAAGATGAACATCACCAACACACAAATAACAAAACCAGAGTTCAGGATCTTAGTGAGCTCAGTACAGCTCAGTACAGTTCAATACAGAATTTAGCTGTATTAGAATATAGGACTGTTATAAAGTCTAGGTGTGTTCTTAATTTCACTAAACTACAAACTATATGCAACAAAAGCTGTTCACTACTGTTTTCACTTTCTTTTTCATTTTGCTCTGTTCTGTGAGTAAATGTGCACATATATTGCCAAATGTGACGTGCTGAGAGGTATTTTTTTTCAAATTAAGTGGGAAACATAAAGACAATAATAATAATTAAGAAAATAATAATAATAAAGAAAATAATTTTCATGGGGAAGGAAAATATGCAAATAAAGGTATATATGGTGTCTGTCTTATCCACTTTTTGATGATACTATGTACAAGAGCACCTCATTCTGGAAGTAGCTTTTGACAGAATCATTGATATTTATTAACAAATATCCATATTATTAAAAGTCAGAGTTACTTCAGCAGATCATGTGAAAAAACATTTGTCCCTACAACTCTTATTTTTCTTAAATTTGCCTTATCAACACCAGGTAAATGAACTGTGGTACTTTGAACAAGCAATGTTCTGTTATGCCTGAAGGAATTAATGGATCTTCCCCAACTCTTTTAGTCAATACAAATGAGGAACACTCCAACTCCAACACTTTGGAAAAGTTCTCTCTTAATCCAAACTCAAACTAATTAAAATAATGTGATTAAGTATTACTGGAAGCTTTTCAGTTTTCATTCTCAGCTACCTTGACTTCAACAAGACACAGGAGATGCAATCTTTAGTAGAGTTTGTCATATTTATTTTTTACTGCAATGTTTGCAAAGGAACAAAAATTTCCATCAGGATCCATTTTGAATGCAAACTCCTCTGCTGGCTTTTCATGCATGTGAAGTTACGAAACTCACAGTGCCTTCTATCTTCTTATCTTGGTTAATATTATTTCTTCTCTATTTGTACATGTGCACCCTGCCAATTAAAAGAACATACCTTCCTTCTGTTTATATCACTGCCCTTAATTAGCGGTTTAGATGAGAGATCAGACAACAGCCCATCTGTTTAGGCAGAGGCTTATTTAACATTGCATATGTGTGATCTGGATAACTACAGTCATACGGTTACCAAACAGCAATTGGCTCAGTCAAACAGCTTTAATGTCCTTAAGTGACTTCAGATGATTGCATTCCTTTTAGGGAGCTTTTTATTTACCTCCATTCAGAAAAATCCAACTTTATTCATAACTGCTATAATACATGTTAATACCTATTAGCAAACTAATTGCCAATCTTGCTTGTTAATTTAAGTAAATATATAATTAGAATTACACTGTAAGAATGTTACCACTAAAATAAAACTTTATTAAAAAGAAATGGCTTTTCTACTCTTTATTTCACTTCCCAATATGAGGAGCAGCAGCTATATCACTTTATTATTTTATATATATGTTGGTTTTGTGACAAGCTTTCAGTACTGTACTTTTAATAAGTGGGATACACAGAAATTGTATATCATCTCTGATTCATACACTGCCTTTGAATTAAAGCTCACATTCTAGAAAAAAATCACTTTACTACACTTAGGAAAAAAAAACAGGGGGGGGGATAAGAATGAGAACAGTTATTAATTTATTAAGTGGCGTATGCCAGCTGAGATACTGTGTACATCATACAGTGACAGAGAAAATAGAAGCGAGAAAGTAGATGATACTAGGTTAATTTATTTATTCTGTTTTTTAGAATTTTTTTCTGCTTTCAGAAAACTCAAACCATGACACAGCAACATACTTTCCAAGATTTTTTTTATAAATGAACTCCTAAGAAGTTAAAAGTTATGCTAAAATGTTTTCCTGTGTGAGAAGACGCTATCTAAAAGCAAGCCTCTAAGTATTTCTGTGCATTGTCTATTGGCATAATTAAGTGCCTTCACTTTTTACATTTTTGTTAATGTGGATGTTGATCTAGCATATTCTTATTAATATACATTTATTTAAAACTGCAATATCATCATACATTTAAAATGTCAAGATATGAAAGGTCAAAGTGGACAAATAAACTTAGGTGTAAATGAAAACATATCTTCAGATACAGATATCTTCAGTCTCTTGAATTGTGAATAGATTTGACCGTCAAAGCTTAATGTCTGGAATTATGTCTGCATTTTTTTGAATGCAAACAAACTCCTTCTGTCTTTGGAAAACAATTCTATATGGGCAAAATTGTGTAAACACAGATTTCTGCTCCTCCAGATTTTGGTTTAATTAACTTTTCCTCTTGCTCTTCACTGATAATTACCCTCAGCTCCCTTTATGAAAAGGATCTCTGCAAAATAGTTCAAGATCATAGCAATGGTTATGCTTGTGTTTGTGGTTTAACAATTACCTAACAACAACAGCAACAACAATATGCGAATTCATTTATGTGGATTATCCAAATTTATCAGTTTTCTGGTATCTTTGCATTTATGTTTGTTTTGTTACTTGTAATTGTTATTAGAGTTTTCCTCCCGTGTATATGTCTATAATTCAGGGGACTCCCGTTAAGTTTTGAAGAACTTTTTTGTGCTATAAGTGGATATATGACAACTTGGAGTCTTTTAAGACTCCAGTATACTGAAGAGTAGTGCTTCATTCTGCTTCACCACATGGTCCAAGAACCAGCTTTGCTGATGAGAATGAGGGAGGCATCATGATTCCAGAATACATAGTCTGGACTAGAAGAAACTAGTGCTGTCCAGAGATGTGCACACCAAAGCAAAACCCCCTGGTCAGCAGGGTTGACTCATGACACAGGTCAAAGATTTGTTTGCTAAATAGTCAATCGAACACCCCACTGATAATCAGAGACAAGTCATAAAATCATATCAAATGTGAATTAAAAATTGCTGTTTTCAGCCTTCGTGAAATAATTTCTCTACAGAGGTAATTTTTGGATTTTAAAACCCCTTAAACCATGATTAAAACTACAGCACACTTGCTTTAATAGGAACCAATTTGAAATGTCCTATTTTGTCACTCTTTAATTTTCATTTTACCTGAAATGATGACCTGCTGAAATAGAGAAGACAAACTTCCACCCACAACCTGCATTCGTCAGTGAAGTTAGAGCAAGAAAGTTTTCCAGTTCCCAGGCTCCAGTCAGGGAGCTCACTGCAAGTCCTTTCACTGCAGATTGCAATGTTTAAGGCATCTTCATCAGGAAGATCACTGCTAACTCCTAGTATCTTGGTATTTTGCCAAACGCCCTCTTAAGCTTCCATCTAAGGTGTATAACTGTGGGAGAAGAAGGGCAACTGTAGTTGTACAACAAGAGACAGGAATAAAAATTAATCCTATATCAAAAGACATAGGACAGTAAGGCAAACCAAAATATTCACAACAAAGCCTTTGTGCATGATATTTTTTGCTGTAAAATAAAGAATTTATATGCTGCACTCAAATGCAATGAATATTGTCTAGGAAAGTACAGATAGAATTAATACTTCAGAAAGACTCTTAGCGTATAATGACACTGCAGACCTCATCATGGGAGGCTTAAAATTAGTGTTCTCCATAAAATGTACAACAGTCTGCAGTGTAAACATGGCTTTCGATGGTTTATACACTCAGACTATACAATATACATGAGTTGAGGTGTCCCTCCTGTCCCTGTTGCTGTAGATACCATTTTCCTCTTCACAAAGATGTTCACTTGCTGAAATATCTGTCTTTTTCTATTATCAAATGCATTACCTCCGTATTAAAAAAAAGTACTGCTCAGATTGATGCATAAAAACATTGTTAAGAGAGAACTTCATCATTAACCTGCTGTTGCTTTGCACTTCAGTTGCCTGGCTACTTTTCAGGCTGATTCTACTCTGAAGAATCTACATCTTCCCTCCTGTTGCAGAGGTAGCTCCCTACTGGTCCCTCTATATTTCTTCCCTCCTGAAGACAGTGATTGCTTTCTCTTTCAATTACCTCAGGAACAGCTTAAGAAGGCATCACTGTTTCATCTCCCTTGGAACAAGTTACAATGAAAAGCAGAAAAAAAGAACCTACAAAAAACCAGGTGTTTCTGTCAAGCTGCTTTTGTGATACATTTCTACTTTCAACAAAGCAAAAATCTCATCATTTAAACTTACCTATTTTTCCCTATTTAGTTTTAAAATGAGTGGAGATAAGGAATTGGTCTGAAAGCTGTCTTGTTATAAAATAATCTCTGGATTATTAAAAAAAGACACCAAAAGAAGAGAAGGAGGGGATACTGTGAAGAAAGAAAAGAAGCAGGGTGACCAAACACAGGTGTATCTCATACATCTTTTCCATTTGAAGTGTTTATAGTAACTCTAATGTAGTGTATATATACTCCAGTATTTTTATACATGTGTATATATACATATATATTATCTACACTTACATATATAAAATATGGATATATAATATGTATATATATGTGTATAATGTGTATATATCAAATGGATGCTTATCATATTTGGAATCTCTGAAGACAAGTTTTCTCACAAGGAACATATTTGAAGGAATGTAGCTCTACTTCAATCTGATTCAGAAAATTTAGAATCTGAGAAGATATTTGATTTTCACTTTGTGTGCAATATTTATGTTCTGGCATGAGTTGGGTTTCCTTCCTTCTAGAAATAAACTAAACCATGTACCTTAGAGTCTTATCCAAATACTTCAATTCTGACAGGCTTGGTGCTGTGACCACTTCCCTGGTCTCCAGCCTCATACCCCAGTCTGTCTGTGCACCCAGAGTAGCTCCTTCCCAGGTGCAAAATCCAGCTGGCACTATCACTTGATCTTCACATGGTTGCCAGTGCTCTGATTTGTCTAGGTCTCTCTGAGGGTGCCCCTGTCTTTGAGGGTTCAACAGCTCCTTCTGGTTTGGTATCATCTGCTAATTTGCTTATCCCTTCCAGTCCTGAGTCCAAAACAGTGATGAAGATCTTAAGGAGCAAAGGCTGAGGATGGAGCCCTGTGGAACCCCGCAGGTCACCAGTCTGATGTCACCCCCATTCACTGTGACCCTTTGTGCCCTACCTGTGAGCCAGTTTCTCACCCATTGCATGATGTGTTTATCCAGATGTGTGCTGGATGTTTTGTCTAGAAGGATGCTGCATGAAACAGTATTGAAATCTTTACTGAAATCCAGAAAGATTACATCAGCTCGCTTCCCTTCATCAATTCAGTGGGTTTCCTTATGACAAAAGGAAATCAGGTTTGATAAGCAGGGCTTTCCTGCTTTTCTGCTTTCCTGCATTGGCTGTGACCAATGACTGCGTTGTCTTTTAGATGTTTTCAGTAACTCCCAGAGTAATCTTCTCTAAAACTGAACCAGGCAATGAGATTAATAAAGTTGTGAAAGTTTTGCTAGCAGTGGGAGTCTGTACCATCGGGAAACTAGTACAGGAGCAGCTGTCACCAGTCCAATTATTGTGCTAAGTAATTAGAATTCAGATACAGGATGACATATATTTCAGAAAAAGTGTAATAGTGAATTTTAGAGAGATAACAGTTTACTCCAAAATTTTCCAGAGGCAAGCAAGCAAACATTTGTTTGAAATAGCTGGGGAAAAAATGACAAAAACATTTATTTTCATTTCTTGATGTAGCTTAAATGCATGAGTGCATTTATCAAATCCATTTATTTTAGGGTCACTTTTTTCAAATCTGTTAGAGCAATGTTTGAAAATGAGTTACTGTTAGCAGACAAGAGTTTGAACCTTTGCAACAAAATGCAGTTCAAACATATCACTGTCACCTCCCTTACCTCCTATCCAGAAGGCTGATTGAAGAAGATATTAAAGCAAGGAACAATGGGACTGATCTAGACTCAAATTGAAGTTTGTGTCTGTTAAATTATAGAGGAGTACCCAAAAAGCAACTATGAAAATATTTTACTGAAATAGAGCAGAACTGTCTAAAAGTCAGATGAAAAATGCCATCATGGAAAGCTTGGACCTACAGCAAACAAATTATGGTAAAACAAAGATTTCAGTGTGGGTGGGTTCTGAGGTACTATCATGGTAACAGTGCTGCTGCTATTTTGATTTAACAATAATAAATTGTGGCTGACTGATGACCAAAGAAAACTCATTGGTTACTAATATTCCTGGTACTATCAGAGCAGACCCTGCACTGGTTGTACTAAACTGCTTGAACTCACTTGGATATAGTCCCAGGAGCTACAGGCAGCCTTTTGGGGTCCTGCATGGGGGACCACCAGGAAATTTTAAGTATCAAAGGAAAAAGCCAGGGATTCAGGCAGAATGGCAAAAAGCAGATGAGTAAGGGAGCTGTATTGGGTCTGGCTTTTTGCTAACCGTGGAGAAAATTGTACTATTCTACCACATACAATGCATCAGAATGTCAGCTGAGGTGTTTGCTCTTCATCTGAGGGTAACGCTGAACATTGCCATATTTTGATCTTAGCCAAAGCCCCAAATCACTGTCTTTGTAACAAAAATATGAAAGATGAAGCACAGGAAACACTATTTTACAACAAACAGGCAGCCCACAGGGTTTTCAGAATCTTAGCAAAGCTCTGCCTCCTTTGTGAAATTCTGTGGAAAATTATATACACTAGTTTTATCTACAGAAAGTAGCCTGTCTAACCTTAAAACATGCAATCGAAATTGTTTGAACAATAATCCATCTTTGAGAGATTTCTTCATTGGTAGCCTGACACAAGAAAAATTTTGATTTGCAAGCACAAAGACTGAAAGTGAAAACAATTTAGATAAAAGCCCCACTATTAAGTTCAAAAATTTAAGAGATGTTCCTTGCACAAAATATATTCAAGGTAAATATATACTTGCACATAACATATATTTGTTTAGTCACATTGTGACTTGCATTTTCCCATGGTAGTAACCTCCTCATTACAGTCCTTTCTGGAGCTTTCAAAATTGTATCACATAAAATGTCGAACTCCTAGTATGCATGTTTTTGCAATTTGTTGTCTTAGACCAAAGTTGTCAAATTCCTTTTATTTTGTTTTGTTTATAAATCTCCAAGGTAAAATGTTGACTTAAAGCTTGGAGGTGGTTTGGGAGTCATCATTAATATAGAAATCATTAGAAAGCCCAATTATGATCTATTACTCATATTTAGTACATATATTTTCTCATTTTTGATCACAGAGGGTTTGTAAAAAGAGAATAAAAGACCTTTTAATAGGTTCCTTGGTGGTATATTGTAAACTTCAATTATTTGTTCCCAGAAACATTTTTTTTTTAACAGAGAAGTGAAATCTTTTTTAAATGGTGCATGATTCAGAAACCCCTGCTAGAAAAGTATTAAACATTCTTTCATTAATAACAGTAATCTGTATTCCCAGAGAGCAATGTCACGTTAAAATGTAGACCTAAAATGTTTTTCTTTTTGCCCACAGTCCATCATTAAGCTAAAGTAATTTTATACCTGCAATGCTGTAGCCACCACTTCTTCCTGAGAGGGAGGAGGACATCATGCTGTTAATGAGCAGCTGTCACTCACAAACCTACCTGCAAAGCAATTGGCCGAAACCATTAGTCTGTAATAGTCAAAATTTCCTTCCCCTGTAATTTTCTGTAGATTTGCTTTTCTTGGCTTCCAAACTACAGTAACTTACCACATCTAGTTCATGGTATAACCATGGCATGAAGAGAAAACCAGGCAATTCTCTTTCAGAGGCCAGAAAACCAATATTGTGTTTCTTGTCAACATTTCCTGTAACACACACAAAGACTGGTGGATTGTCTCTCATATTTAATGAATTTTGACAGCCACTGATCTCAGAGGGAAGAGCTTGATAACAGTTTTCTTCGCTCCAAAAATGCTAGTTTTGTCAGGCAGGCAAAAGTTCACACAGGAGCTGGCGGGGTCCTTCTGCTTTGCAATCTTATTTTGTAAAGTACAATCATCCAACCTACCTGAAAAAGCTTAACTTCCCCCTCAAAATATAGTCCTAGTTTTGAGTGTCAGATGGTTTTTGTCCCTTCACAAAAGAGGATGATTGTACTTTTCACCAGCAACAGCAAGTGTAAGGGAGAGCAAGATACGAGGAGGTTTATCAGCTGATACGTTGACATTTTCCTATACATGTCTGCAACAAAGTTATTCTGATTGAAAGCCAATCTAGATCATTGCTAAATTTCTTCCATAAAGAGCTTGGGTTTGTTAAAAGGATCACACCACTGTATCTCACACACACACACACACACACACACACACACACACACACACACACCCGTCACACAAATTAACTTCTGTAAATACCTTATGAAAATCCTTATTCCGGTTTCTTTCTACCACGTGTGCATCTCAATTTCTAGCTTCAGTGAAGATAGAGTGAGGGGAGAGAGAATAAGAATGGAAAGTGGGGGCAGGGGCAGCTTTAGTTTAAAATGCAGACAAATCTGCCTTTTCTGCTTGATGGCCTGTAACATTTCCATGTAGTGTACTTTGCATGGCAGAATAGCTACTAGTAATAGAATTTCTCACAGTGGAAGTTAATTACTTTTCAGCTACAGCAAAATAAATTTCCTGTCAAGCCCAGTGACGGGAATATGCCGCTGTCACCATTTTTACCTGCAGTTTTAATTCACTGTTAATATTTGACACTAGCTTGCATTCAGGGGGCTGATCTTCTGAACAGTAGGATTTCCCAAAGGAATAGGACAGACTGGTGCTAATGTAGTATCAAGATATGTGGAAAAGAGTACACTTTGTCTCTCCTGAGTGCAGTTCAAAGAAGATTACCTGACCTGTCTCTCACTTTAAGGAACAACAGAGAACCTCGTATTTGGTGAAATAAAAATGGCATGGCAAGATGCAACCTAAAATCCAGGGCAGAAGTGTCTAGTCTAACCTTATGCTAAGCAAACCTACATAACATACCTCTTCCTGTCTCCTTTTTGATGTGGGTTTTTTTTTTCCTGGCCTAAAAGAGTCCATTTTTTGAGCCTGACAACTTCACTATAAATGCTGAGCTCAGTGGATGAGGGACCTTATGCGGTAATGAATGACAGAACTTTCTCCTAATTGCTTTCATAGTCTTAGTTTTCACATTTCTTTGTCTTGAAATAAATCTCTTCTTCTACAGAGACAATAATGCCATTTATCAAGTATTGGTGATATGCATTTCGTCATTCTTATCATTAACTAATAAAAAGTCCTATATGAAGTCATGTTAGTAATCATTAACGACATAAAATTTTGCCCAGGAATTTCCAGCCTACACTCAGACTGGTTAGATCACAAAGGATATTGTTGACTCATTTAGCTTCCCTAGTCAAAGTCTTATTTTTCAACAATTTAGTGATTTTCATGATTCTGAGGAAACCAACATGCTTTTAATTTTTCCTGGTTGGGTACCTGACCTGCCAAAGTGGGGTGGTTATAACAGAGGCTTATTATTTCACTGCTCACGGAACATAAGGGAAACAGTGTTTTTACTTTTACCAAAATTCAAACCATAAAGCAGAAGATGAAATACCAGGATTTTTATCATACGGCGTTTTCCCCACAGAAGTAGCCTCAGCTGTTTCTTACTACTTGTGCTCTTCCTCTTCAGGAGGTGGCCTGTGACAGTGCAGAACTGTGAAGAAGCCAGGCCAGATCAACAGGTGAGGCACAGGAGAGCTCGGGGAAGCTAAAGGATTTTGGCAGCTAAACGAGCAGACAAAAGAGGTCTGGATCTGGTTAACTTCATCTTGCTGAGCCAAGAGTTCTTAATCCTTCCCATAACTATGCTGAGCCATAGGAGGCTCTTCGATAAGGTCTTGTAAACCAGTAGAAATACCAAGGGAGATTGCATGCATATTTTGTGAACAAAATTTATTGGCAACACTGAGAATTTAAAGGATTTTCAAAAACAAACAGGCTGAAGTTTTAATTAATGATGATGTCTTGATTTCTTAGGTTTCAAAGGAGTTGTCTGAGTTTCATCACCACCAAGTCTTTCGTGAGGCCTTCCAGAGAGACCTGTGCAAGTCCAAGACATGAATCCATGGAAAACTCATAGAGCTCAATAAGGCCAACTGCAAGGTTCCATGCTTGAGGAACTGCCAGCATAAACACAAGGTGGGGGGTTAGGGTATTTACAGCAGCCCTGTAGAGAAGAAATTTGGGTTTGGACATATACTGGCAATGGACAAAACCCAATGCATCCAAAGCAGCATGGCCAGCAGGGAGAGAAAGTGGATTCTTCCCATCTGCTCTGCCCTTGTCAGAGCCTGCCTGGAGTGCTGCATCCACCTCTGGGGGCCCTAGCACAGGAAAGCCACAGACCTGCTGCTATGAGTCCAGAGGAGGCCATGAAGATTATTAGAGGGCCAGAACACCTCACCTTTGAGGAAAGACTCAGAGAGTTGGGGTTGTTCAGCCTGGAGAGGAGAAGGCTCTGAGGAGATCCTACAGCAGTTTTCCAGCACCTAAGAGGACACTGCAGGGAAAATGGGGACCAACTTTTAAATAGGGACTTAAGTAATAGGACTAGAGGTAGGTGCAGACATAAGGAAGAATTTTTTTACAATAGGGACAGTAAAAGGCTCACTGCTCATTGCAGAGAGGGATGAAATAGATGACTTTAAAAGGTCCTTTCCAACCCACAGATTTCTATGACTATATGAAGTCCAATTAGGATTGCATGAATGTGAGCTTTAAAAATGGATCTGGAAAAGAACGGAGCTTGTTCAGAAGGTCTGTTGAATGAAGTTACTTGAGTCAGAGATGGGCAGTGCTAACTGTGCTTAACACCTCTGTCGCTGATGATACTGAAGTCAGAATTTATGGAAAAAAATGGAAGGGGAAATCTGGATCCCTGATCCATTTTAGCAACATACAATGTTACAAAAAATATACAAAGGTAGGGTTACAGCTTCTCCTGTAAAATGTATTTAATTTTAGCCGCAGAAATTGGTTATAAATAGGGAGGCATTAGATTTAATTGATTTTATTGTTGTTTAAGGAACTGGAATGGAATTTCTGGTTGTTCAAACCACAGGAGACATCAGAGTTTTCCAGATCTTTAAAAACCCTCAAATCCTATGTGGCAATGTAGTTAGAACAGTTGAGTCTACTGAAATTGCCTTTTTTTCAGAGCATTAGGTTTAATTCTGACCCTTAAAGTTGAGATGAAATTGTGGCTTAGAAATGAAGCTAGCTCATAAGGGTACTATTCAGCACGCTTTGAATTTCTGATTCAGTTTCTGTGCTAGTTGAAACTTCTTTATTTTGCTTGACTCATTCATTTCTGTGAAAATCCATATTAGTGAAATGCCAGCTCCTTTATGGCAGCATATGGGGTTTTTAAAGGTGTCTGTAGCTTTATAACAAACCAGACAATTCTCTTTTAGAAAAGGTTCCTATGGTGTAGTTTCAACCTTCCACAAAAAATAAAAGCCCTAGGCCACAAAGGGGAGATCATATTTATTCCACCAAAATGTTCACATTGGTGTCATTCAGCATTTTAGAATATGTCTTTATATGTTTTGGGTTTCACTTAAATGCCCATTAATACTCATAAAATTATAAATAAGGATTTTTAACGTGCATTTTGTACTCCTTGGTTTTCATTTTTCTGTCAATCACTTCTGTTAGTATTAATATAGAAACAAAAGTTTGGTGTTTATATTCCAGTGCCTATGTGTCTTGGAACCTCAATTTCTGAAACTTTTGTGAAGCTTTAAACAGAGAGCTATAACATCACACAGAAAACAAACAATATGACCAGAGAAGCTCTAGAGAAATCAAACCTTAACTGTGGAAATACACTGAATTCCATGTGAAATAAATAAGAAAGTATGCAAGCTGCCTACAGATGAAGGTACATGTTTTTCTTACTTGATATTTTAATTTCTCCTCCTTACACTTCCTTCACAGCAACTGTTCAAAGTAGGAAATTTCTGCTATAGAAAGACGTCATCTCAACTTGTATTGTGGTAACTTAAATCTTGTCATACCTGGAAGATCAGGCACAGCTTCCCAAGGGATCCTGCTGTTCTTGAAAGTAATTGCCTATGGTTAAAGTAATCAGTTATGAAATCAGATAAATGCATCATGTGGTCATCTAAAGAGAAGTGAGATTTACATTTGTTACTTGCATATTTAGCTATGTCCACATATTTTAAATTAAGAATATAGCAAATACATGTAATATTTGTAATGGAATGAGTAGAAGGTACTAAATCCCTTGTTTACAACCACCTTGAGTATGTAAACTCAACAAATGCATAGCAGTTTGTTTAAGAGAGGAAACCTCAGACAGAGAATTAACTTTGGCACCTGTTTTGCAGCTGTTTTGCAGCTGTGGGACTATAAAGGTAAGAAAAATGGTATTTGTGGCTTAGAAAGCACCTCCCAAAGACAGTGGTTCCTCTATATTTCTGAAACTCTTGTTTTTCCCATTCCACACATTCTGATTTCTCACATCTTACATCGCATGCTACAAAATTATTAATAAGAAACGCTATGTTCTATTTTGGCTGTCTTTTAAAAATTTGCAAAAGATGCCATTTATCATCATATTTCTTATTAAACCTTGGTAGAAAGAGCACACAGCAGTGCATCTTGGAAGTCATAGCTGTGAAGAAAAGCACTTTCTGCTATTTTCTCACTGATTGTAGCTAATGTTAAAATAATTACTGGTAAAGGGTCTCCCTGCTGTTTGATTGCCAAGTTCCACAGTTGCAAGGACTTCAGGTTCTTCCCTCTTTGAAACTTTAGTTGGCTTAGTTCAGGCTATTTTTCATGTCTCTTTGCATGTTTTCAAAATCCCTTAACACCTCAAGCTTCTTTCATCAGAGACGTAACTAGTTTGAGGGCTTAATGAAGATACATTGGAAAGGAGCATGAGTATTTCAGTGATATTTTCTTTCTTTACATAAAAGATAAAAAGGGAGGTAGGTTAGTGTTGCTTGAGAAAAAAGTAGAAATGTGCTGGCTGTGGACTTTATTCATTGTGCTGGTTTACCACAATCATCCTTGTTACTGGGAGCACTTTGGTAGCAACACTACTCCAGCAAGAAAAGGTGGCCAAAATACTCTTCTAGAAAAACATATTCACAGGTTTCTGTCTCTCAGAATGTGTGCCTTGAGGTATTTTTTCTATCTAGCTGACTGTACTGGGATTCTTGCTCTTTTAATTGGGATTCTTGTTCTTGAAATGGTATCTTTTAAAGTTGCTTTTCTTTGACACTCATTATATTTGTTTCTACAAGTTAACAACCAGGAAAAGTGCAAAAAGCTTACCCAAATTAAATACCTGAGCATAAATACAATGATAATATGTGAATCATTAAGCACAGTCACCATATAATATTTTTAATTTTAAGCATCATGAAAAGGCAGCATTAAGATTCAGGTATGTTTAATAAAGACATCTGATGCAAACATAATTCTTCCTCTCTGTTCCTCCCAAAACTGTGGTTTGTGTTGGGGATGGTCACCCTCTTAACTGTTTGTTCAATGTTTCCTTAATCTGGATACTGCTGGGACCATATTGCTTCTTACAGGAAATCCTGTTAAAACATGAACCATTTTTAAAAACACCTCACCTTGCCTTCCTCTCTAAATCGTAGCTATTGGTAAATCTTAGTCACCAGTGGTTATTAAGTCTGGACAATATTACCACTGTCTATTCCAAGAAGAAGTCATGATACTTTGCTATGACTGGCTTGTACTATCACACACAACTCCTTATCACTTTGCACTGTACTGTGTGGACCACCATGTAGTTTGGAGAAGCTGTTATTTTTAGGTGAAATACCACCACCTACAGAATATAATCAAGATCACTGATAAAATGTAAAGTAGAAATATAAAGATGGTTGATTATTTTCCATTAGATTCAAGCATTTCATTCTACCGTCTGTCTTTTTTAATCATCTCCAGTGTGATATCCTGGAATGGAGCTCCTGACACATAATAGAAAGCTGTGTTGAAAACATAGATATGTTCCTCAGTTCAAGCAGTCTGTGTTATCTCAGAAGTAAATAAAAAGTCTCGTGACCTTTTCATTTTCTTCTGAGACAAAAGGCTTGAGAGGAATATTTTGCCAGCTGTTTTACTTTTAAATTACAATGCCATGATTGGTTTCATTTCTGGGTCACCCATAGCAACCATTATTTGAAACCACAAGAACAGTCCATTCTGCATTTAAAACTCCTTTGGGTTAAAGTCCAAGTGGTACAATTTATCTGACTTGTTATTTGGGGTTTTTTTGTTTGTTTTACAGGAATCAAATTCACTGCCTTGAAAAATCCTGTTATTTCATTCCAGTGTCTCTTTTCAATACATAATTATGTGGGTGCTTTGGACTAAAGAATCAGTTTCTATAGCTAATAAGAGATTAATCATTGCACTGAGGTAATTCATGCCATGTACATGCAATCAGTGGCCAGAACTGTATTTTCAGTGCAAATGAGTCTCAGGCCAATACAGAGATCAACACAATTGAATTCACTTTGGTCCAATGTAATGGATTTAATTTTATTCCAATTATAATAGTGACCATGAAGTAATCTAGATATCCAGACTATTGTTTGTAAGGGAATCTGTCTGAATCTGTGTAGGAGCATGTAGAACTGAGTCTTAAGATTCTTGCATCTTCCTATGTATGTGCAATAGATTTATTAATGTTGAAATCAGTGTAATGAACTGTCCTAGAAACAGACATCTACTTGACTTCTGTAACTACATTTGAGTCCTGTCATTACCCCTTGAGTCAACTGTCTCTCCTTGAAAGTAGATTTGCTCCTGCTGCTTAAGGCCAGTGACATGGCAGAATTTCAAGGCTTAATTCCCTTCTTGACGACATGATAGTTTTTACATCAGGATCAGGCTGCACTAGTTCTCAAACTATATGCAAGCACTGACAGCTGTCCAGATTCTAAACTGGGGCTCAAACCTGCACATGGATCTTACCTAATTTGCTAGTGCAGACACAGCCAACTCAGCCCCTCCTACTCTTCTCCATAAGGCAAATGAAGACAGTAGGTAGGATGAAAGGAAACACAGAAAGAAAAGCAGAGTTCATTTGTTCCCGAATTGCATTAAGTGCTGCATTGTCTAACAAAGAGGAAATACACTGTCATAGACAACAATTATGTTACTGGAACCTTAATAAATTTGTTTTTGAAACAAAGAAAGTGGTTGGATTTCTTTCACAAAATGACCCTTGATAGAAGACCACAGGAATGATAGGAAAACTATGGGAGAAAAAGCAGTTCTTAAAAAAAAAAAAAAAACAACTTATTGATGTCAAATGAGATGACATGAGAGCATATGCTAAATGCTGGTTTTACTTTTTGGTGTCTTCATGAGATCTTTAAATACTTAAAATTACACATTACCCTACTTGTCCCAGATTAACCTCCAATAACATTAACTCTGGCTAATGTCTCCATTATTTCTTACCACTTATGCTGAATTTTTTGAATACTCTAGTGAACTCACTCCCCTTTAGAAGTCATGTATGTCCCTAAATACCATAGAGTTTAATCAGCTATGGTGTAATTTTAAATGTCAAGGCCAAGGTCTGTCAGATATAATTTGTTCTTTTACTGAAATTTGGATGCATGTTTCAGTTAAATTGAGATTGTCCATTTAAAGCAAAGTCCCAATTATGGGACACAAAATGAATTCAGTTCTTGCTGAAGAAGTAAAAGATTTAACAATAACTCCAAAAAGGAATTGATCAGCAGACCTCAACATAATTTTTCCCATCCCACCAGCTGCCACAGCCGAGCTGTCCTGTACAAACCACTTGACAAAGTCTGTCGCTGCAGTTACTGCACTATTTATAGCTGCAGTGTTTATGCCTCTACAGTTATAGCAGCGTCAGCACTTTAATTATAAACCTTATTATCCAAAGAATTACTACTAAGCAACAAAAAATCACCCTCAGCTGCAAGTTTGGATGTGAAGTGTTCTCAAGTGTAATTTGCACTTAGGTTGTGGTAGGCCAGATTCAGCGCCTGCTAAATACTGAAAGCAAGGGAAAAAGTTTAAAAACTACCATAGATTTATAATTTTCAACTGTTTAATGTGAGCCAAGAGTTTTGCATAAACCAGCAAATAAGGATCATTTTTTCCTTTATGATTTAGAATTTAATTTTTTAATGATATTTTTTTAGCAAAAATATTGATTTAGTATTACTGGCATGTACTTTAAATGCAACTATATTGAAAGTGTTAAGTTAATCTACAGTAATGAATAGATATTGCACTATAATTAGGTACCACATCTTTCACTGCAAAACACAAACCTTCATATTCCTCCTTGCTGAAAACTCTGGACTCAGGATTGAATATTTCAATATTTGTTTTTCTGTTGTTTTTTTTTTCCATAGTTTTTACCATGTGGGGACATTTACAGACAAAAACAACATATTTGATTTTCCATCTATATCTAAAACATTGAGAAAGAGAAAACAAGACCTTTCCTTATTTCATTCTCTTCAGTGTTCCATGGAGCATTACAAAACCTTCTGAGAAGCATAAACACAAAGAGACACAAATATAAATTAATAAACCTAAACAAATAAATAGACCTACCTCTTTCAACTGATCTGCCATGTCTCTACAGCAGACCTACCAGCATAATCTATTTAAAAAATTTATTTGGCTAATTTTGACATTTTCCTTCAATATAAACCCACCTAATTTCCCCCTTTTCTGGATATAAATAAATGGTTGATTTTTTTTCCTGAAATTGTTTCATAATTTGTCTATAGATGTGTGTTTTGTTCACTTTGTCCTACATAGATGGAATTATTGTCCATTGAAATACTTCTGAAAGTGTGTGCATGTGTTTCCATATGAAATAAAATACAATTTAGATTAATATTTATTTTATTTTGGTAGGGAACTTGGATTTTGTATGTACTGCTGGAACTGTTTCTTTGATGAGCCTCATACTGTGAGATATAATCAGGTACAACTCAAGCAATGAATGAAGCAGATCTCTATACAATTTTTGAACAGCATGGTTCTGTTCAATTATATGAGACACGATCAGTTGTGTATGACCTACATGTGAAAGTAGACTATGTTTGCTTTAGTGGGAAGAGTTATCCCTTGCCAGCTCTCATCTTCCCTCCTAATGTAGTGCCTCTATGTGGAAGCAAAACAACAAGAGGAATTTGTAAGTTTCTCAAGATAGTACCTCTCAAAATATGACCTCACTGCTAGGGATTCAAAGGCAGTAGAGAGAACCTGATTCTCTTTAGAAATGATCTTGCTCACTTTAACCAAAGATAGAATTTGTGATTTATTTTGCTGGATATATGAGGAATGTACTGGAACCTCACCTGAAATACCATGAAATATGTGAAAATAAACACATCCATTATCTGCCAGTTTAAGTGGTCTCCTTGCAGCTTTTTTTTATTCTAATCAGTGTCTCCATGATATTTTAACATGTTGCATTTTAGCATAAGTGAGTAGGAGATTCATTACCAAGAATTCTGAAAAGCTTCTAGAGAACACTTGGAGTCCTTTCCTGAAACAAAATTGTATTCAATTTTATGCAGATGATTCACTGGAAAGATTCACATCAAGGTCTCATGTGATCCAAATTTTTTGACAGGCCTAAAAATATTTTTCCCTTTCCTTCTCTGACTTTGAGATAACAAAGAAAATTTCTTCAGTCAAAAGCATAAGAAAAAATCTAAGCTTAAAATATTGTTTGGGTCATTGCTCAGCTACCACAAGACATTATATTGACACAGATTCCTTCAGTCCCTGCATTTTCTTTCCTTCATAATATGCTTCTATGATTGTTCCAAAACTTCAGCTGTGAAGATCTTAAGTCTCTTTGTGTTACATCATTAAAGTTATTTACCTTAAGTTCCATTTATAGGTACATAAAATGACATTTCTGTAATGCTGCATGTGAAGAAATGTCTTCAATGTACCTGACAGGACACTTGGAAGACAAATGGTGACTTAGAAAGGTTAAAAGAAAGTGAGAGAGTGTTATGCAAAACAGCTATTCACAAAGGGTGAAGTAGTTGAATTTGAAACACTGAAGAGTATTGAATCATTATGGTGATGAATTGTCTTTGCTATCCATGATACTCAATACACTGATCTTCTTGCCTAAAATAGTGAGTTTAGTATATATAATCAGCAATAGTGAAGAACACATCACTATGTCAATCCAAATTAGGTTTCAGAAAATGTCTCTCTTTTAAAAAAAACCTCTATGCACAAGAGGATGAATTGACAAATTTTATTTGCTGCTTTATCTTTTAAAAAGAGAAAATTCAAGTTCTTAAGTGCTCCATCCTCAATACATAGATAGGATAGTCATGGTTTTATTTAGCTACTAGATAACATGACAGAGCATTTTTGAAGTCAGAGCAGTCCACACTAAAAATATAATAATAAATAAATAAAAATTTACTAGTAGCTTCTTTAAACATCAAGTGGGAAATGCTAAGGAGGAACATAGGAAAGAAAATACAGGGCTTGTCCTCATTTAGGGATATTTCAAAAGAGTTTCTACACGGAACTCCCCATGGCTCTGGTGAAAGGGATACCAGAATGAGACACAACACTGAGAACTATCTTTATTTTATCTCAAAAGAGTTCTGAGTATTAGAAGTGGCACTTTGAAAGAGTATGACCTCTTTTCAGCCCACATCTTATACTTCATAAATGGAATATCCTTTAGAACATGCACTTCTAGCAGGGTGCTCCAGAGGCCTTCAGTACCTTCTTTAGAGGGAGCAGTTGTGAAAAATATGCTGAGGAAGACTAATCATTCAGGTCTGGTAAACTGATGGAGCAGCCTGAAGGTTGCACATTGCCACTAACACCATCCAGATTTCCAGGCTTTGTGGACAGCCATCCCCACAGAAATACACTGAGTTCTGGTGAAGCTCTGGCCAGACTCCCCAACTTGCATACATACAGCAGCTGCATATCCCAAAAATTCAAGGACCTGAAGTGCTTGGGAGTAAACTGGAAAGCAGACCCTTGTACTTAAGTTGATCCCAGTGAGGCATTGGTCCAAAATTGTTGCAACAGTGAGCCATTAACTTTATGTTGGAAAAATAAAAATTTAATTGACTCGATCCTGCAACAGGATGACAGATCTCTATTTGTTTGGAGTGTGAGTAGTGATTGCTGGCAAGTTATTTGGTTACTCATAAAACCAAAAACTCTCTCTTTGGACTATGCCACTGCACAAGCACAGGTGTGAAGACCTCATTTTGGTGGAACATAGCTTACATTACAGAGCTTTTGCACAGAGATCCAAATGATCCTGACTTCCCACAGGCCCAGGAACTCTGCAGCACAAGCTATAACACTGTGCATGCTGAAAACCATTGCCCTAGCCACCCAAAATAGCCATGTGATTTGTAAATGCTGTAAGATGCACAGTGTTCAATTTTATTTTGACACACTCCATAAAGCTTTCGGATTTTAGCTTTACTAGGAAGAGGGTGGTTCCACATGTAAGATTTCTGATTTAGACACATTTAGGAAGTAACATTATTACACACTTTATTAACTAGTCATTAAAATCTATTGGTTTTAATGGTTTTAATTAAAAACTACTGAGTTTCTCCTGGAGAAAAACAAGCAACTCCTGAAAACTCAATGAATAAGATTTCTGTGTTTTATAACTAGAAATTCAACACCTTTCATGTAACAGTGAAATAGATCTTATGGTAACTTTCTACCATGTCACACTTACACCGCAGAGAATTATATTCCCAAATTAATGTAGTCACTGATAATTCAGGTTATATTACTGAAAATGTAAAATATGTATTACAGGACTGCAGCAAAACAGTAATAAAAATGAATAATTTTACTATTATTTAATTATATTTAAATAATTTTATTTAGACATATGATTCACAGTTTCATATTAAGTACACCCCTATACTTAAAATACTTGCAAAATTAAATTTTTTGTAGAAAGAGGATGGTAGTGTTTTATTAGAAATGAGCATGGTTATGATTCCTATAATATTTTTTTCCTAGAGCTGAAGTAATTTTTTTATTTTTATAAAAAACTGAACAGCTTAGAGGTACATTTCATATTTTACTTTCTAATGAATCCCAAGTCAGAAAGGTCTTCAGCACATAAGGCATCCTAAACGTTATTGACATATGCTGTGGGCTTTGACAAGTAAAATGATGAGATCTTAAGTAACAGATACATTCTCTCTGAAGAGCACTTTATATGGTTTGGCTATCTTCCAAAGAAAAATCATGTAGCTTAGTTAACCCATGATACTGACATCTGCCTCTCACAGGAAGCCGAGGGAATCTTGTAAAGGTCACAGTGTTAACTGGCAGGGTAACTGATTAAGATAAGCCTGTAACACACTGTATTGTACACAACAATATACTGGGGAAAAGGAAGAAAAGGAGAGTAATTTCCCTTTCTGCTATGTGCACACAGATATGCTGCTTTCTGTAAGCAGTATGAGTAAAAGTAAATGTGAGTCTTAGCAAAAGGTGAGCTCATATTGGCTAAATGAATTTTTGATATCAGCAGTGCTTTTTTCCTAACATAATGTCTGGGAATGAAATGCAAAGTTACATGACATTTACATCACTCAATATTTTAAAAAAAAACCCTTGATTAAAATTTAATGCCTCAGATTTCTCATCAATTAAGAATAAAAGTCAGATAGATCTCATGGAGAACTAAACACATAGGTGAGGAGTGGGCAAAGTAGGACATGGAGACTCCCCACTCTCTACTCTTCTGATTCTTCTTCCCCAGCTTCAGAGCCCTCACAGATAACTTTCCCCATGCTGTTTTATTGTAGCCAAATTTCTGTGGCAGCGCCTGTGTCTTACACGGGTACAGGTAAGGACAGCTTCAGGACAGGCAAACATAAACAGGGCACATGTGTGGCAAGAAACCCAGAGCGAGATGATGATGAGTTGTAGTGAGGGTTTCATCCTGCCCATACTGAAATGAAATGGATGACTTGCTATGCCCTGTTACTGCAAACTAGGCATACCCAGTTACTAAGCCTTGCACAGATAATGAACCTGAGAATTCCTTTTGATCAGTGACTTTTAGTCAGAGAAACAGAGCAAATCTTCCATCTCATCATAAACACAATCACCTTAAGGTACTTTTCAAGACAGCAAGAATGATGTAATCTTGGGCCTCACATGTGTCTGTAACCAACAGGTAACAGCAAGAGGCATGAAGAATGGCAGATATATAATACTCTGTAGTATTTCTTACTCCTCTTCCCTACTCTTTCTTTATCCTATTGACAATGAACAAAACGATTAAATCCTTGAACTAGTAGAAAGTGCAGTATTTTAGTTTTAAAAAATGCACATTTTACAGCTTCTATTGACTCAAAGATAACACCAAATAATAACAGCATGAAAAAATTCAGGAAAAATGTGTTTAATCTTTTGATCTTCAAATATTTTATGAGTTCCCATGCTGTAATACAAGGATAAGGCAAACCACATTTGTGCAAAAAGTCTCTGAAGATGCATGTGCATTTTTTTTCTACTAATACTGAAAAATTCTTATGAATTGTTTATATTACTACAGTAATAGAAAGCAGTGTGACACCTTCTGAAAAGGAAAGAAACAGCCCTGTCCCTGAGGACAGAACTGCCTGAAAAGATGTTGTTGTTCCATACAGTAGAATCCCTTTTACAAAGAAAGAAGTGATTTGGTACACAGCAATTTTTGGATGAAGAAGGAAAACACTCATTCAATAAAATCTAAAGTATTAAATACTATGATATTATTTTCATCAGTATGGGGCCTTTTTGTATTAACTGCTTCAACTAAGCAAATATTGCTCTGCAGACACGTATTTTTTTGCTAGTTATTTTAATTATATGATCTGCTGGAAATGTGAGCTGAGGCTGGCAGTTCCATGTGCCAACTTGTTTGTTTTTATAATTCTGCATTTTATAAGAGAATAAAACAAAGATATGTGTTTCTAAGCATTAGTTTGCATGACTCACCAGGCACAGTGCAATTTGTAGTAGTCTGGGCTGCTTGATACTGTTAATAGGTGTGGTGGTTCAATCAGTAGGAAAAAAAATGATTTTGTCTTGAGGAAATCACAGAACAATTTAGAAGTTTGGAGGTTTTTAATGTAGAACATCAACATTTTGACATTACTTAGGGATGGAAGAACTAAGCAGGATTAAAATAGCGGAACAAAAATAAACAAAAAAACCACCCCTGTGGTGATTTGGGCAGAGAACTGTAGAGAGAGCAGTAAGGAGGTGATCCTGTGGTGGTTTGGGGAAAAGGACTTAAATATTAAGTGATGTGACCCCAAGGTGATTCAGGAAGATGACTGCAGACCTCAGAGAAATAAGATGGTGGAGTTGGGCAGACCGAGAGCCTGAAAATCCAGATGAGCTATAGCCAGGCATACCTGAGTGCGTAGAAGTCTGGACAATGTATGAGATACCACCCCCAAGAAGAAGAATGCTGGATATAAGGGGTGGATGCTACACACTTTGCTTATTTGGTGCATTGGAGCAAGTCCTGTGTCCCCTGCCAAGGTATGGCCGCAGTCCAGAGGAGACCCAGAACAGTGCTGGGTTCCCCCTGAATGGCAGTGTGTGCAGCAGGACACAATGGGAAAGTTGCTGCTACATGAGCAGACAATATGTAAGAGAAGCCCTCTGAAACTGTATAGTGGCCATCTCCACAGTAACCTGTTGTGATTGGGGATTGGGCTGTAGGACGAGGTGCTGCTGGAGATGGAGCCCAGCGTAGCATTGAGAGCAGCAGGGGATGCTGCCTGGCCCAGACCTGACAGGTTTCAACACTTGGAGCACAGGTGAGCTGCTGGGGACACAATGGGAAATAACATAGCAAGTGAAGAACCAACTGTTACAACAAAAACTGTAAAAGGAAGGAGAATTATTAAAGCACCAGTGAGGGCTGGGGACAGAGTAGATCTATCATTCAGTATGATGTATTCATTTGCTGATGAAACATGCATTATGTTTGTGAATTGCAACTATTAATCTTTGATTAGGCATAAGTGTAAAAGTTTATATTCCATAAGCATAAGTACGCTCGACAAATACTGGATTGATGTTGTTCAAGTTGTATAGCTATTGATAAAATTATGTAACTGTTGATTTGTTGCTCTCCTAATATATATCCTTTAACTTATTCTTGTGAGTTGCCTTATAAAGTTGTCCAGCCATTGATATTGTCAATATTCTAGAAGGGTAAGAATAAGAATTTCTGATAATATGTAATGTAAGTTTGAGTAATGAATCAAGGTCAGCACACAGACACATTCCAAAGTTAAATGGAAATTACACAAAAGATGTTTGTACTGGGTTTACTATCTTTTGCAAAGGGCCCTAAAAAGGATAGTAAACATAACATTAATTTATGAAAAGCCTTAGGGTGATGTTCTGGACTGGGAAAAGCAAAACTAAATCAGAACTTAGAAAGGTATGATCTTACTGTGACATGTTGCCTGAATATTTGTACACTATTAGTCCTAACTGCGATGTGTGAATTCTTTATAATATCAATTTACTCAAACATATGTTTCTAGAGATGCTACAACTTTGTAATTAAAAGGGGGAATTGTGGAGGGGATAGAATGTAAGAAAATAAAGATGGTGCAGAAGGTATGGGACTTTTGAAATAAGAGGACAACAAATTCTTGGGGGCAACCTTGATAGTATTATATTTTCAGACATACTCTATGAAAATGGAAAAGAAGAAATGTACATACACATGAAAACAAAGATCAGCTGTAAAGTTTCCAATAGTTCAGAACAGAAGATTATTACAGAGACCTGTAAAAAATCATATTGTTTGAGTGAAGCCACAAATCTAACATAATCACCTAATGTGCCTTTTAAGGGTGTAATACTAATGCTGAATATATGGACTAACAATGTATGTTCTCTGCAACTCTACTATTTACTGGAAAAGGTATAATTCCGTATTTTTCAATAGGGCTAAATTATCTACGTACAGAAATGCCCCATTGATTTCAGCAGCATATGAATTAGTAGAGCAACATTGGTCAGATATCAAAGGGCAATATAGCTAAATGGAAAGAAAAAATGAAAAGTGAAATTTTAAACCAAGAAAATTGTACTTTCAGTGATCAAGGAAAATAAGCTAGAAAAATACTCTTTATTATTTAATTTGTGCAAATAACTCTGATAACTAGAAATTAGAATGTTCCTGTTTGGGGACTTAGATTTCTACCTTACTTTGGGTTTCTGGGTTTCCAGACTTTTACACATAAATCTTCAAAATGTGAAGGAATTAATCTCTAGTTTACAAAGCCCTCCTAGAAGAAAATTGGAAAATTCACAGAAAAGAAGTAGATCTGCTAGTGTTGCTCAGTCTTCAGCTCTTAGAGAATACTTGTCCAGAGCTTCACTAATGAAAGGCAGAAAGGACTCATTTTGATTCATCTGGGAAGAACTTTTTTGCCTACTGGAATTTTGAGGAGACAAAACTAATAATAAAAAATAAACAAACAAGCAAGCAAAAAATCAAATATCTCTTTCAGCTTTGGAATGTCAGAAGTATAGGACGTATAAGTAATATAAATCTTAAGGATTTCTTCAGGCATCTCAGAGCTACAGGGGAAGCCTCTAGATGGCCCTACTGGGAAAAGAGGAATTCTGTACAGAAAAAACATTTATTTTTTCTGGCATTTAAGATAATTGAGTTGAAGATGCTTCTAGTTCTCTTCAAAAGATAGTTTGCCCCACAAACAAAATCACTTCAGAAATTTGCTATCTCAAAAAAGAGCACTTCCATCTCAGAAAAACAGAACTTTTCCTACAAATTCTAGACAGTGTAATAATGCACATTTCTGAGAAGTCACATATTATTTCTGAAGCCACATATGAGTCCCCAGTTTTAAAGATCTCTCTACACATCTGCTTAAGTGACCAAGGTCTATTAAATAGCACCAGTTAAAAAGCTTGTATTTTACGGAAATTCAATTCCTGTCTCATAGCAGCAAGCAGCACACTATGCCAAATGGGTGCCAGAATAAGCATTATTTTATCCTTTTCTGTTTATATTTTATTCAAAGACACCCAAATGACTCATTCATATCAGTTATATGTTGAATTTTTTTTCTCATGTATCTGCCACAAAGATCGAGCTATAGTATACTGCTTTCACCCATCTAACGCAACAGGTCTTAAACAATGTGATGATCAACAGCTCCCTTCCCTTCATCTTGTTTTTGGCAGAGTGCACAGTCATGCTCCCTTTAATCTGCACAGAAGTCCATTAATGAGTTTTCTGTAACTTTTGTTTCATTTTCTGTAAAGCACTAGCATTGGAGTTTTACAACTCTTATGCAACAAAGGTCAAAAGTATCACCCCCTCTTGCTGGGAAGTGGAATTAATTTAACAGAAAATTCCTCCAATCTAAAAGAGCTTTTCTTTTCTGAATACAACATCTCTTGAAATCTGACTTAATAGCTATGCTTGTGTGGCAAGGTGTTCCCAAATGAAAATTGTCCCTGAAAGAAAAAGGGAATATTATTATTGTTATGATATTGGAATTCTGGTATATTTTGGAAGGTCTCTGACTGGAGAAAAGGATGAGCATGACCTTTTCCTTTTTAGATTTATTCTTTTGCGCAAATTATTCTCCAGTGCAAGTTACTACAGAAATGTTTTTCTTTCCCTGAAAATGCTGACCAACAACAATTATTAGAATTTGCAAAGGAAAAGAAACCCCATAAGCCAATTGTGATAGGAATATTGCTCTGAGTATCCAGCTATTTTTTTTCTTCATTTATTTTCAAGAAGTATCAGGGAAACTTCTCAAAAGAGTCTAATTTCTTTATGTATCACTCAATTACAAGAAATTAAAGGGAAATATTTTAATATGGTAAATCCAATGCTGCTACTAGAATCTCTGAAAAGTCTTGTTTGACATAATTCATGATAGATTGATTATTTGCTCATTAATTTATGAATAATATCAGTGGTAATGGTATGAAGCTGTCAAGACTTAAAGAAGTGTTCTCAGGTGATGAAACGGCTTTGCTTACACACAAGAGCACTTCTTCTTCACCCCTTCCACAGATCTCTCTCCTTCAAATAACTGTACAGCAAAAATGTAGCACTGATACCTGCACCTGTTTTGACACAAATGAGAGAAAACAGTTCCGTGCACAAGACTTAGATGTAATTTCCTGATGCAAATTCAAACTCCAGATATTGCCAGCTTGCAAGTTAAAATTCAGATCCTGAATATTACTTACAGAATCTACAAAGACAGACAAAAATGTCTGGTTTGGGTTTCTTATTTTTCTCTGTGCCTTGGCACTCCACCTAATAATCTCCTTCCAGTTCAGTTCTTAAAGAGAATATTATTCACTTAACAAAAACAATAGCAAAATAACTGATTCTGGATGAACCCTAGCAGAATACCAGAATGATTCTGTGGCTTCTACTGAAACAGTGTCAACAAATAATCACACCAAACAAGGTTTTCTTTTGTATCTCTTGGAATAATTAAGTTCTGCTGTACATTACTTTAAAACTAAACAGAGGCATTTAACCTTGGCATCACTTCCATTGAAACCAAAATCCAGTTCTAATCAACGTATCTTCCATGTATGTGTATGTATGTCGATATATATATATATGCACATATATAGATATAGATATGCATATATGCATATATGTTCATATGTAGATACATATGCATATAGAATATATTTATACATTCATATATAGAGATACACATACATCTAGATATATTAATATCTATACATAAATATTCTAAAAATATTGAACTTTAAGAACAATAACATCATCTTTCAAATGCATGAGAAATTGAAAAGGTAAGCACACATAGTTTTAATTTGTCCCAGTGTCTCATAACTCATGGATACATTTGTAATCAGATCAGCTGCTTTACAACCAGAGATAAATACAAACTCAACTACAAGGCTTCAGAACTTATATCTAAACATGTCAAAAAGTCTTGAGAAATCACCTTGTCCTTGTAAACATTACAGGTGCTGTATGCCACTAAACATAATTTACATTATATAGTACAATGGATGTTCAACCAGATGTTTTTACAAAGAATAGACAAAGACTTTATTACTATTTACCATTTCTAACGGCATAAAACACTGCAGCAGGTGTCAGGTTTTTATACCACTTTGCTAGATGACTGTGTGATCTATGGTTAAGTCCCACACTTTGAATGTAAAGCAAACTATACGTTCCCCTTTCCTATTCAGAACAAAGAGCATGATTATGTTTTGTCTTGCTTTTTCATGGTGGAACTTTGCTATATGTGTACTTTCATTTCACAATTGCTGTACATTGACCTAATCTGGAATCCTCATCCACCAAAAGGTTCCTGTCACTGTTCTCAGGAAAATGTGTTGCAGTTCATAAGCAGGTTGACAGCAACTTTAGGACAGTGGCAGGTTTAATTTGCACACTGATGCAAACCCAGGTAGAGACATTCATAACTTACTGCAGTAAACTGTAGAGGTTACAGCAAATCAAGGCAAACTTCTGGAGGAAATGAAATTTACTCAGAGGTGATATGAATATTATGAACATGTACTCAGATGTAAACTCCTATACCTATATGATGTATTGGTATTTTTGCTAGGAATCATATAGTATGAACTTGTTCACTCTGCCACAAGATGCCTGTGTCCATTCATGTGTATGTTGAAAAATGTTGCTGGTATAGCAGCAAAAATAGCCATATTAAAAGATCATATCCTGAGCAGTAAGTTATTTTCTTGTAAAATAAGTAATAAATCACTGAGTTATGAAAACATCATTTGTGTTTTCTTTTATAGATGATTCCCAAAACATGTTTTATTACAGCCTTGAAATGCAGAACTTATAGTTCAGTGCAGGTTGGCAGACTAGAGACTAGAAGTCACTCTTGGTTTTCTAGCCCAGTGTTCATAATGAATAATTTCAACAGTTTCTTAGAGGGAAAAAAATAATTTTGGGTGCCTCAAGACTTGTCTGCTCCAAGACAAACTCGTGACTGCATTCAAAAAGTGTTCACAAATACTTTGTTGCAACATTCAACCAAGTCCTAATCATATTGCTTCACTATCTAGACTGTAATATGAATTGGAAAATTAACTGAATTTTTACTCTATGAAAAGTAGACACAGTTACTGGGGAAAGCTGTTAAAACTAAATAATATGTGTAATACACAGAAACTTCTAAAATAATGTTCATATTTGTCTGTAAAACCCCAGTTTATTAACATTCATACTAATTACAGTTGAAAGGGCTTTCCAGAAAGAGCCAACAAGATATCAATGCAGTTTTACCCTCAGAAAAATAGGACAGTGACTAGAACCTTCATGTGCGATAAAACAAATTTTTTCTTTGGCCATATTTTTTACCATTTTTTAACTTATAAATTACTTAATAATATCATATGCACATCATATACATGCTCTTTCTATCCAATCTGAAAAGAGAAAAAAGAAATATGCTTTGCTTTTCTCCTGTCATTTTCTCACCATCCCCTCACTAACTATCTGCCTATGTACACTGGGGGAGTGCTAATACAAAAAGTATGCAGTGGCTCTTATGCTTACATTAAACATGTTTGCATTTAATTTCTTTCCCTGAACAGAAAAGAGGTGATTTTTTTTTTCAGTGTTATAGGTAGTGAGAGCTCTCACTAATGTATATATATATATATACTAGTGAGAGCTCAGTGTGTTACAATAATTTTTATTTGTTGTTTTCCCAGGTTTAGCCTAGGAATTTGTAGGAGTATAGGTTACCACATTTTCTCCTACATTTCAGCTGTGGGAGTAGATGTCATTTTATTGTGCACAGGGATTTTACTTATGGTACTTCTATGCTGTCTGAAAAGTCAAATGTTTTTTGTCTTCCAGAAATTCTGCAGTATTAAGACACTATTAGTGTCTGTTTTAAGAGACTATTTTAGGACATTAACTTTCAAGACAAAGTTTTAAGACATGGTTTTGTTGGGGTTCTGCAAAAGTTAAGACCAATAGTTTTGAGAAAATCACATAATAACAAAATTAAAAAATAAGTCAAAGATTTATTGTAATTGAAAGAGATAGTGCTAATGTATTTTAATGCAATGTTGTTGCTTGGAGATAGGTTTTAATTACAATAGTGTTCCATCATATATTCCTGTATCTCTTCAACTTCTATAATCATAAAATGTAGTTATCAGCTCATAAAAATTAAATTGCTATCAACAGCTTTGACACTGTTATTTACACTATGCAGCCTTACAGCCTCACTTGTCAGTCAGGCACTCAGACACTTTAGGGATAACAGAAAGCAGGTGGCTGCTTCACCACTCTGGAATAGGGATCAGATTATTCTTCCTCGGAATCAATGGAGATGAGTCTGAAGATAAGGTGACCAACAAAAAAACTCTCTATCCAAGATTTTAAAAATGCTTTTTAATATTTTTTTCCCCTCTTCTGTTCTAATTCTGCATGACGCTGTTCCTGAGAGGCCCCTAGGTAGTGTGTGAATGGATGTATTTGTGTGCCTTCCTCTGCCAAGATTACTGTTGTTCCAAAAGATCCCCAAAATGCGTGAACATAAGTGCTATTTCTTTGCCTCTCCTTTGCCGTGTTACTGCACTGCTAAGACAATGTCTAGGCATGATCACTAGCATTGCCTAAAATGGGCAAGTCACATTTAAGAAAGCAGAGGTATAAATGGCAACATAAGGAAAAGAGAACAGAGTAGCTCTTCTACCTCAGAAGGATCAGGAAAGAAATGTCCTGTCTTCAGAAACTCTTTCAAGGTAAGGGAAATTCTGTTCAGTCCAGGTCTTCTGCAACATTCGCCGTTTGTCACGTGCAGCAATAAGCCAGTCCAACAGAGATGGAAGGAATCACAATGACAAGGGGAAATATTGATGAAATAGAAAAATTCAATACAAGAGTTAATGTAAAGATAAGATAGAGGGGAAAGTAACAGCTTATACATTACGTCATTTGTCTTCTACTGTTTGTTGCTTTTTTTCTTTCCTTTTACTTGCAGCTGTGTCTGTTTTCCTATTTTTACTCAAGCCTTTCAGTCAATCATAGCAGAGTCTCAAACAGATGTGCAGAGAAATAATATGATAGTAAAATTTTACAAGCATGATTCATTTTTGGTTTGCAATTTTTAGATGAAGAAATGTCTTGTGTATTTACAGAAAATATGGCACACATCTTGTCAAGAAGTATAAAAATCCATTTTGTTTTGCTTGAAGAAGGATTATGCATAGACTTCACAATTTGCCAACCTCAGTTACCAACAGCTACATATTTAAGGTCATTCATATGGAATACCTTTTAATGAGACTATGAGATAAAGAAAGATATTATCAAGTCAAAATCTGCTGTTGGTTATTCCTCTTCAACAGTATTTTCTCCTGGTACTCATTTGGAAGAGACATTGAAAGTGAAATTGATAGATGTCCTTAACAACAGAAGCACTTAGAGCTGGCTGAATAGCAGAAATCTCATTTATGAGTTAAAGGGCTGAGTTTGATTTCCTGTGACTGCAGTGATCATGCCCTGAATGATTTCAAAGACTGGACATGTACATAAAATACACTGGTGAAAATGTTCATGGACCTCAAAGACTTCACTGGCACCACTGGAAAAACAGAAGGGCTGTGCTGGGTGAGGTCAAGGTCAGGCAGTCCCAATACCCTTTATTTAACCATAAGAAACAGTAAGCATGTGTCTGGGGAAACACAAAAATGAGCCAAAACTATATGATGCTTTTTTCTACTACTCTTTGAAGTCTAACTATTTTGGGGTCAGATATTTTGTGAATTGTTTGTTTCTTCTGCATATCTCAAGATCCTGAAGGATTCAAGGACCTTTTCTTATCCCTACTTGAACTTTCACTGCTCTGCTATGAAGGTAACAGAACCCACTTTTCTTGTTTTCCTTAGAACCTGTTTCCTACTGGCTTTGTTTGATGGTTTTTCAGTAGAAGCTGCAACAACCAAGTGTGATTATTTTTCTCTAATTTTGCAGTTATTAGTTAAATAATAAGAAACAGAAGGAATTCTTTGTGATGCAGGTAGATAATAAAAATCCACAAATAAACAGTGGAATATTGTGAGAAAGAGATCTAAGTGTCTCCAAATAATGTACTTAATCTCTTGTAGATGGCCTTGAACAACTAGTATTTTTGAAAAGGAATATAGCTGCTTCACACATTGTGGAAGAAAGTGGCAACACTGTGGTAAACATCTGTGATGAATATTTCAAATGGTTCAGATCAGCAACAAAATTATGATGAACCCTCGCATGGACCTCATGCCAGCCTCCATATTGAGATTAGTTAAAAAGGTGAAAGAAGCAGAAGGGGGATTAATCACATCCCCTCTTATTCCTCAGTCTTGAATTTCTGTCTTATTGTTGCACGAGTCTATCAACAGCTGCTGTCAATTAAAATAGTCCTTTACAAGCATCTAGAATTTAAAAAATGCCAAGCTTTAAATGAAGACTAAATAACAAGAAAATGCAATCAGTTAAAATCATGACAGTGTTTTATCAAGGTATTTTCTCCAAAATGAAAATAATTTTAGGCAAATAATTTTTCAGGAAGATTTAAAGTTAACCAGACCACACAAATATTTCTGAGGAGTTTAAACCAAATCTCATAACACCAAAGTCATAATCAGAATTTTCAAATATTTAAAAAGAAAAAAAAAAATATATTTCTTTTGTTTTATTGAAAAAAAGCAGGTAATGTATTGAACATAGGAAAAATTATAATAATTACTATAGTATGCTGATAAGAAAATAAAAACAATCCATCCTTTGATGTCAGAATGGATGTGTGGATCTAGAGGGAGTGTTCTCTGAAACTACAAAAGCAATATAATTCTAGAAGTCATGTGATAACACAATGAATGTGTAAATAAGGATAATAAACTGTCTTATCTGTTTTGGGGAATAGCAATATATTGTATTCATATTTTAAAAAAATAATGGAATTATTATTTTAATCAGTAATTAATAAGAGTTTGTGAATATGCAAATAGTAAAAAAAAACCAGCAGTATAAATTTGAATGAAAAATATAACATTCAAATTATTTTATGAAACAATACCTGTCCATTGCTATTTGAATAGCAGATCACAATGTGAATAAATAAATGAAAAACAGTTAATTAAATACATTTTTTGAGAATTGATGTGTTTGACTAATCCTTTGTCATATCACAGACTGTTCAAACGTTTCTCTCTTCAAGAAATAATGGTGTATAATTTTGGTGTTATTTGAGGAGGAAGGAGTGACTCTTCCTAAAAACTGAGCAGGATGATCCCTTGATCTCTAGTTACCTCCTCATTTTCATCTTGCATTGCCAGCAAAATGCCAGCTGCAAAACCTATTTTGCATCTAGTTGTGATTTCAGAATTAAATGCAATGCAATTAGTTCCTTTTATATGTTTGGTAATCTTGTTAAGATAACTCATTAGGTATCTTGGCAATTGGAAATTACTAGGTTTCAGAACATGTGCATTTCCCTAGTGAATACCAATTATTCCTAAATGAGGCAATTGTTCTTTAAAGGAAAGGGAGAATTGAGTCCCAAAAAGTTTTCTGAGTTTATATATTTCTCTGACTTGCAAGGAATATAATATAAAATACACAAAAAACTTTCAACCTTGGTTTATCAGAGGGACCAGGTCCTCATTTTGCACTTATTTTCTCTTTTCCTGCAATTCTGTCTGAATTACCATTTGCTTATGGATTACCAAACTCAAGCATCTTCAATTTTTTTCTCTAGGAATAACAACTAGAAACACAATTTCTTTTTCTCTTATGTGATTTCAGTCTCTCCAGTTGAATTCATTACAGCTAAAGTAGCACCGCTCTTGCTTTGGTGACCAAAGTAAGGAGTCTAATTTGTTGTTGTTGTTGTTGTTGTTGTTGCAGAACAGGAAGTAGGAGTCACAAAACTTTTTAAGATCAAAAGTAATCAGAAATTATGCATAAGCACATACTACTGAGAACACTACAGTACATCTGTGACATCCAGTAAAACTTACATAGCAAAAATTATACATGTGAGCTCTGTTCTTCCTTTCTTCCCTTCTGCTACTTAACCTGCATTCTATTTTCCTTTCACAGAGCTTTTGAGGATCACTACCACTCTGCAACCATTGCAAGGCCATTGTCACAAACATCTGTGAAAGAAATAAAACGTTTGAATTTGGGTGTATGTGAACTCCTAAGAAAAAAGCTTTAGGAGTCAAAAATTGGAATTTGGAATTTCTTGGAGTTTAGGTTAGACATAAATTGCAGAATCTTAATCCTTTATCAAAGGTTATACTGCCATTTTCAAACCAGGATGGATTTTTATATTTGAGCAAACACAATACCAAAGATATTTTTCATTTGCATATAAAGGAAATTTGATCATCTTATGGTACTTCCCATAAATGCTTAAATGAAAGACCACACATTCATCTGGCCAGACACTATTATCCTAGTGTCATGCAGTTTCATAGCTTTAAAGAAGGGTTGATATGAGGAATGTGTCAGCAAATCTCAGTAGATCACTGGTGTCTCATAGATATATGATAGAAATGATTTAATGTGGCTTCAAAGCCTACATTTTTTGATTTTTTTTTCAAATTCCTTTCTTTGATAAAGGTTTTTATTGTCATTTATTAAATGGTGCTAACTTCTATTACTGCAGTTTAGCTGGTGAAATACAGTGGCTACAGTGCATTGCTCTAAAACAAAACTAATGGTTTCCATTCTTATGTGGGTGGCAAAACACTTTAATCCATAAAAATAGCAATGTAATAGAAAATGTATCACAAAATATATACTATTGAAGATTATGTTTTTGAATAAAAATGGTCTAAATTAAAAGAAAATCAGTGGAGCTTTAAAATCATTATGCATGGAATAAAGAGATACCATTCTGGACAGGATTTTACAATTTTTACTTTCAAAGGTTCAGAAAAAAAAAGGCTTGAATAGTTTGGAACAAAGTGAAACCTTTCTATTCACTGATGAACTGATGAAATTTTGCTTGGTCTCAAGCTGCTTAGATCGGTAGGATACACAGCCAATGCCCACTGCGTTTGAAGACAGTTCTCCATGTGCCAAAACATGTTTCCCACACATTTGATCATTTGAAAATGGCAAAGTAAAAGAAAAGGAGGAAGAAGTTGGATGTACCTCCCACAGCTCTAGAAAGAAGCACTCCTTTGTGATACAGACATATCCAAAAATGTTTTGTGAGTGTGGGGTGGCGGTGTCAAGCTCTGGCTGGGCTGCTGAAGGTACAAATTAATTTATGGTCTATCACTTTGTATTGTCTGCTGTACTGACTGCTTTTATTCTCAAGTGTGCTTGCTTCTGCCAGAACCAGCTTTACAGTAATAAAAATTTAACACACACCTCCCAATAAGGTGCTCATAAAGCCTTAATTAAGTCAGTCCTACTCTGCCACTTCTACTAGTCTATTGAAACTTGCTGTTTCAATATAATAAGCTTTGTTTTTTGATTACTCTTTTTTGCAGCCATGTGTAATGATGTCAAAAAAAATATCATTAATGTATTTTATCTCTCTCCAGCGTCACTTGTGAGGCTTGATCTGAGAAAAACCTTGAAACATTCTTGTGCCAATCTAATTGCCCTGAATGCCTCACGGACCACCAACTGATGAAATCAGCTGGTGATGCTACTGAACTTAAATATAACAGATGAGAAAATTAGTCATAAGTCTTAAATTTACTAATAATTCTGCAAAGATGGCTAAGGTATGTTGTATGCAGCTTCATCCACTATGCCTCACTGACCTTTAATATGCAGTGACTTTTTTAACCCAGGCAGAAATTGTGTGCTCTATCAGCAGTGGAATGATCCACTCAGTGTAGAATCAGACTAAATGAAATGAGTATGACGCTTATAAACTCTGTTCAGTCTAACTGTACTTTAAATGATTTGTCTCAAATTTGTATCTATACCTGGGAATATACATTCCTGTCATTAAATGTGCTTAGTAAGCTAAGCAAGTTCTTTTATAATTAATAAGCATTTAGTGGCATTGATTTTTTTAGCTTGTTTTTTTTAACTCCTTATCAGTATTGAGCAGATGGGACATAACTATGAAAAATTGTATTTTAAATGTGATTACTATACTTGAATTATATTTGAAAAATTTTGTTCAGTGAAGCATTTACAAATACAATTTTATTTCCAGATGGAGTCTCAAAGTTAAGGTATTTTTCTGTTTAGCACAATGATATTTAAATAATGTCTCTAGCACATAAGAGAAAACAGAAAAATAAAAATTATATAAAATAAAATATATAGGTTTTTTAGAAAAAGCTCGACTTAAGATGTCATCTTGCAATAAAATGTTTGATTGATTCTCTATTTAGTATTTAACAAATCCTTTTCTAAAACCACCCTTAACAATATTGTACGAAGAATGATTTTTGATTGAAATTTTGGATTACAACACAGCAAAACAGTTTTTCCATTGTGGTTTGTATACTTAAAGCATAATCTTTTCATATTAAATGTCTCTCTGTACTCTTTGATGTTTAGTCTGGGAGGGGAGATTCAGATTTTCTGTATAACCTACTTTTATGAAAAAACTATGTATAAGTAGGAAATGAATCAATAAGAATTGGACCAGAGCTTATGGATGGAAATCTCTGGACAATAAACCAACCTAGAAGATGTCTGCATAAGTGGGATTGCCATGCCACATTGCAACCAACTTCCAGTTAATTTAGGAACCTATTCTATTTATTCATAAATCTTTAGGAAAAATTGTTCTTCATTGAAGAGGAAATCAAGCCCTGAACACAAATGTAAATAGTAAAAAAAGATTACTGGGACACCTGTGATATGTTTTAAAGCACAAACCATCTGTTCCCCCATCTTAAATCTAAAATTCACCTACTACCTTGTTAAAATCCAAGCTGGCTTGTATTCCCTAGAATTCCCTTCTTGTGGCTGCTGAAGCAAGTGTCTGTACATGGATTTAGTGTTCTTGCTTTTTGAGGGACAAGCACTGGCACATATTTAGTTTCTCTCTCCTTTAATCTCTTTTGCTGTTTCTTGAAATGTAAAGCTAAGCTCTAAAGGGCCCATTCATCATTGTCTCACAGTGCTGCAGCTGATCACACCTGTGTCTCACAGATATGAACTGTGACCAAATCAAAATAACACTGTTTCACACACTGCATCCGTGTAAGTGGCCAAAAATGGGAAAGATGAATTGTGCCTTAGTCAGATGACAATTTTATAATAATACAGTAATGAAAAATAAAAGAAGGGAAAAGGGAAGTGGGAAAAGAAATGAAAAGGAAAAGAAGGGAAATAAGAGAAAAGGGAAGAAGGAAAGAAAGAGGAGGGGAGAGGGGAGAGATGAGAGAGGAAAGAAAAGAGATGGAGGGAAGGGAAGGGAAGGGAAGGGAAGGGAAGGGAAGGGAAGGGAAGGGAAGGGGAACCTCTATTTGAGGTTGGGGAACTTCTATTTGAAGTCAGGTAATTATTCTCAGAAAAATGAAATAATAATGCGATGGCTTTGGCCATCAAAGAAAAAAAGCTGGTAATGGGAACTATTGCAAAAGCTTGCTCTAGAGAGAGTGGCAATTTCTCAAGAAATCCAGAGGGAATTAAATCAAATGGCAGAGGAGAACAATGAATCTCAACAGTTTATTTAATTCTTCCTTTATAAAATATAATTTCTATCCCTAAATTATATTCCTTCTCCTTAGAGAGTGTTGATAATAGCTAAGGTTTGATAAAAGACCCCAGACAACTGTTACAAGCATATATTTATTTATCTTTTTTAAACATATTCATTTTTACAAGCTAATAAACATATTTGAAACAAGCAGGTTATATAGACAGGCAGTTAATTTGAAGTTTTTCTTAATACAGTTGCGTCCATCTGTTTTATGACTTAGTTTATGACTTTCCTCTGTTTTCTTCTCCTTTGTGACTTTTAGACTTGTCTTTTCTCAAATTCTCTGCCTCAAACCTATGCACAACTCCACAAAAATTTAGGGATTTGTTTTTTTGTGGGCAGAGTTTGGGTTTCCATTGGGTGGGGTTTTTTTGTTTGTTTTTGGTTTGGTTTTTTTCTCTTTCTAGTAGTTTCTTAATGTACCAGGGTCCAAACTGAACGATCCATGTGGGAATGGAGAGTGACAAACCCTTAGATGCAAATGCCTTTTCTATCTTTCTGCATAAAAAATGCTAGATTGATTTTCATGGGAGCAAAGACAGGAATAGTTCTGAGTTCAGCAGAAAGCTGTCAGGCTGCAGCTGAGCACATACAGCCTTGTTGTCTTTAGGCCTTCTGCTGTTTATACAGTGGGAAAAGGTCTGATATCCTTTTCTGTGCTTTGTAGCATCATGACCACTCACTGCAAAGTTACTTCTGTGAATTACCAAGTAGACTCTCAATAACTTGTGATTAGTGACCATTTCCTCGTTCTCCATTCACGGAGGGATTTCTGTGTCAACATTTCAGAGGGCTCAGCCAAAACAATAAATCATCTCTGTATTACCTGACCCACCCGTGCTGCTGTTGAGGAGGGGAAAAACGCTGTGTTATGCCGTTGGGCACTACATCTCAACAAAACCACAGTAAAAAATATCTTCCAAAGGATTTCTGCTTTTATTGGTGGGAAAACCTGTGCTCCAGAGCCCTCCCAATACATGGTTCTTCACCATAAACAAAGCCTCCAGTCTGCTGTGTCACTGCAGTTCTGATATTTTCAGAACACACAGATTTCACAGACACTGAAAGAGGAGAGATAAGGAGTCAGAGTCTGGATGCCATTTCACAGCAAAACCCTCATCTCCCGTGCTTCTTTGGAAAGCCCTTAGCACTGCCATGGTGTATATATGTGAGGGGTTAAGATAGAGCCCAATTTTTATGTATAGAGCTATTCAGAACAGCAAAAGGAGGAGGTTGCTACACAATACCAGATCTGTCTATTCTTGCAGAGAAAATGAAGCAGCAGCAAGGCTGTTTCAAAAGAAGGATGTGCAGTACAGCTGACTCTTTGCCACTGCTCAGCAAAGAAAATCCACTGTAAACGAGAGCAATACAGACTCTCCTTTGGCAGCTTTTTCAACTGCTGCTGCTGGAATTCTGAAAAATGGAGATGAGAAAAAAGTATCTGAGTTACCCAGGAATACCAAGGTGTTTGAAAACATGAAAGCTATATTCATATGGGATCTTTTAGGCAGCAAAGTTATTTTTCTAGGGCTGGTAGAGATACTTAAGGGACTGTTTCTTTGGAACATTTTGAAAATAAATTCAAAAGGTTTCATATATGCTGGTACTGAGACTGTGTAATATGCTTGACTTCAAAAATAGCTGGATATAGGGTACTCTCCTATAGCTTTAAAATAATTTAAGGAGTAAAAAGCAAGAAATAAACAGTGAGTTTTTATTTGGCTTTAAGAAACTGGTAAGGAGTTGAGAAGATTAACTGGCATGCCCTGACAAAGCTGATTGACTACAAGCAGCTTCTTCCTACAGGTTCAGTAGCCTGGTGAGCCCCTATGCAAGTGATAAACTGGCATCTAGGGGATTTGTCCAGGTGTGCTATAGGCAAATGGAGTCTATACCTTTTTAATAACGTTCAGGTCAGCAGCTTATAAGTCAAAGATCAATCAAAAGAACTTAGGTGCCTTGCAAAAGTTACATCCTAAAAGTAGCAAAAGCATTACAAAAGAAAATGTAGTGGAAAGTTGAAAGTCACACAACAAAGTCCAGCCACACATTCAGTGAGACACACACAGGGAAACAGCTTCTTACGCTTCAGCTGTTCATGTTCTACCAGCAGATGCTTATCTCCTCTTCTTTATGGTTTATTTCACAGTGACTCAACTCAGAGCAGCATTTGACTCAAATTCTGGATGAAAGATTAAACTCTAACCCAATAAAATTTTCTTCTAAAGACACAGTTTACTGGTGCAGTGTCTATAAAGAGGCTTGTCTGCCTTACATTTTTCTGGTCCAATAGGAAAAATCATTTTTGCCAAGGGTTTAAACTTCCATGTTGCCCTTTAAGCCATTTAGCTCAGTCATACCCTGTAATGCTTTTTTTTTTTCTCTAGCCATTATAAATTACAATAATATGATTTTAAAACAAGTTTTAAAACATTGTTTTACACTCTTTGTGCTACAGCAGCTTTCAGAGATGTTAATCCAATGGCTCAAAAATTGGTTTACAAACCAAACAGATAAATGGAAACAGAATTAAAAATCCAGATTATAATCTTTTTCTGAATGTTTATTTTAAATAGTTTCAAAAGCATTTGCAGTAGTCATAAACAAGGTATTAGTTAATGTGTATTGCTGTGCTAAAGCCCAAAGTTGTGCTTCATTTAGGCCTTGAGACACTACCTTACCCTTTTATTCAGTGTCTTAAAGTGTAATGACTTACTAAATGTCAGAGTAGACAGAATCAGGGAATATCTCAGTCAGCAGCTTCTAAATCAACAACTAATTAGAAATTTAGAATGCATCTTATTTGCATGTGCAAATTTCAGCTACTGCAAACGTATTGGGGCTGTTCCAAAATCCTTTAAGCAGCAGTTACTGTGGTTACAATCAATGGACAATTAATCTTCTATTATTGCTTTAATATTTCATGTTTAAAATCTAAATCTAAACACATGGTAAAAATCTTTAATAAAATATTTTAAGAAATCTTTCTTATTAAACATTTTAATGCTCTGTGTCTTATAATATTGATGATAATTTTTAGTCTCAAAATTTTGAGTTTGGAAATGGAAACAGCGTTGCTATTTCTACAAGGTGACTCAAGATAAGGAAAAATTCTTTCCTCACTGAAGTTTCTGTATTCTTAGAGCATTCTTTTTGCTTTTTCTGCATTTTGCATCATGTACTAGAATACAAACAAATGCACATAATATCACTAAAGCCAATTACTGGAACTGCTCCTTTGTCAGTGGACCTACGGATAAAACAAGTCCCAGCTTGATCTATGTAAAATTCAAATATAAAAAAGATACTGTGTGAAGAGCTAGCCCATATATCATTAATGGAGAGCAAAGAACTTCATACAGGTTTCTTCTCTCTCTGCTGAATCTCTCATCACTCTTTTGACTTCCTTTCTCCATCTACCCAGAATATTTTTCTAAACTTGGCATGTACCTCTTCCTCCATGAGTTTGAGAACTCATTGCCACCCTTCCAATTTCCCCTCATTCCCACACATTTAGTTTCCTGAGGCAAGCATCCGTTGTTTCTACATCCATACTGCTCCAGCAACACTTGCAAGAAGACAAATTCCTATCTTTGCAAATGCAGCAACTGTAGAGAAAGCTTCATTTGGAATTCTGGGAAAATTAAAAAAAGAAAAGATAAATGCCTTAGAGAGGATTCTCATTGAAAATCATTTTAAGAAAGAGTCCAATATATCTACATTACATGTTCTCTTGCAAAAATCCCAATCTTTTCCATTCCAAAGAATATTTCCCATTTAAAATCAACTTGCATTTAAAAAAATCAAATAGTTCTGTTTCCAAAGAATCGAATTAAATTAAGTTCACTATTTGTCACTCCTGTCACCCTTGTTAATGGCAAATTTAGGAACAGGCAAGCTCCAATGAACAATCTTTCTTGCTTGTAGCCTTTTTCTAGGTCACATATTGGCATGACCCACATGCTAAACTTGTCAGTCACCACTCACAACCAGTCAATCAACTTCTCAACATTTTCCTTCTGTTTCTCATCCTTTTTAGCCAGCTCTACACCCCTTTTCTTTAAACTGTGTCTTTACCTGATATATGCACAAAGCACCTGGTTTTGGCCTAGTACAGGAGAAAGAACTGAAACCCTAGGCTGATTTCTTGTAGAGTTTTCAATTAGCTGTTTTTATAATATAAAAACACTATGTCTTTTCCATTTAATAGACTACAAGAGTTTTGACCAAACATAAGTTTTGCATTATCAGCATTTTATACAATTTTTAAGATATTGTGGTATAAATAGGTTCTTTTATCATTTTAAGTCCTAATTTTAGAAAAAAATGGGTTAATTTTGTTTCTAAAAGCACAACTTTCTATTGTGTATTCTATAGGTATCATTTTTCTAATTAACAGATGCTAAATTTTTCTATAGAATTGTTCTGTAGTATACCTTATGTCTTAACAAGGAACCGTTTATCTATTTCAGTGATAATAAATAAAGCAATTTAATAAAGTACAACAATAATAAATAAAGCACTGGGTAATTTCTCCAGTTCCTAGTGGGGTTCCAAAAGGCTCCATCTTAGGCCAGGCTATCTTCAACATCTTCATAAACAACCTGGACACAGGACTTGAAAGTTGAGTTATTTTGCCAGTGATATTAAATTGGGAGGAGCTGTTGACTCCCTCGAGGGCAGGGAGGCCCTGCACAGAGAAAATGACAAATTAGATGACTGGGTAATAACCAACAGTATCAAGTTTAATACAGAAAGTGTTGGATTCTGCACCTGGGATGAGGAATTCTGGATCTACAGACAGAGTTGGGAATGAGAAACTGAAGACCAGCCCCACAGAAAGGCACCTGAAGGTCCTGGTCAATGGCAAGTTGAACATGATTCAACAGTGCCCTGGCAGCCAGGAGTGCCACCTGTGTCCTGGGGAGCATCAGGCACAGCATCACCCGCTGGGCAAGGGAAGGGATTGTCCTGCTCTGCTCTGAGTCGGGTGCAGAGGCCCCAGCCTGAGCGCTGGGGGCAGTTTTGGGTGCCACAATGTAAGATATAACACTGTATGAAAATGTCCAAAGGAGAGCTACAAGGATGGTGAAAAGGCTAGAGGGGACCTTATGAGAAGCTGAGGTCACTTGGTCTGCTCAGCCTGGAGAAGAGACTGAGGGGAGACCTCATTGCAGTTATAACTTCCTCATGAGAGGAAGAGGAGGGGCAGAGGAAGGATCTCTTCCCTGTGGTGACCAGTGACAGAACCCAAGGGAGTGGGCTGAAGTTGTGTCAGTGGGGGTTTAGGTTGGATATTAGGAAAAGGTTTTTCACCTGATTAGTGATTGGGGACTGGAACAGGCTCCCCAGGGAGGGGTTACCTGTTTGTGTTCCCCCAGAATGTACAGTATTATACAGTATTGTGGCTATGTAGGTTGAAATGCTTTCAAATGAGGAAAAGAACTGAATATAGATTCCTCACTTGGGCTTTTTCTACTCCAAGAGAGGAGTATTATCTCTACCAACTTTTTATATATATTTACTTTACCTTTGTTTTAGGACATCAAGTGTCCCAAAAATGTTTTATTCCTGTGGCAAACTGCTTGCCTTTCAGTTTTTTCTTTTAATTGTATTTTTAATTTAAATAGTCCAAGTAACCTATTTTTATTTAAAATTGATCAAAACCTGTTCCTTATTTTGAATCATACTTTTCAACATAGATTCCTTAGTTACCTTAGAAATTTTGGACAACATCTGACCCTACTTCTCATTAGTTTTGTTCATCCTCCAGAGCTGTTATTTTTTAAATCCCTTGTTCTGCACCAGGTATATCTTTAGCGCATGTGTTTGGCTTTCCCTGACCATAGTAACTATCTCTGTTCCCCATACTTGACTCCATCCTTGCTTTAGTCATTGAACCCAACCATCCACAACCTAGTCCTGTTTCCTTTGGAGCTTTAGTTCCACCTCCAACAAAGTGAGAAAAGATTGTTATCTCCATCTATTCCAACAGAATGTGCACAGAGTTAGAATTTGGTCTGGATTCGGGTACCTATGAACTTTTAAACTTTTAATAAGGGCTTAAAACATTTTCCTTTCATTTAATTCCTCATTCATTTATCCTTTAGATTCTTTCCCCAACTACTAACTATGATAATCAGATAATGAAAACAGTAACACATCTTTCCACACTGTCTGTCAAATCCAGGGAACAGTTATAGGGATAATCCTTTTTGTGGTAAAATCTACTGGAATAGCTGCTGTGACAGCAGTTTAGCCAAGAGATGCTTTGGTCTGCTTAACTTCCAGCCAATTAGAAATGCAAAGAAAATAAATTACCAAAATTAGGATCCTAATATTTATATTTGGACAGTATTATTGCTTGTTATCTTTGTTATTAATGCTAATGAACATATTTATAAATATATATAAAAGAAATTATGAATAAGCAAACAAATAAGTTTCTAAGATAACATAGGAAATTAGAGTTGTCATTAGGAATGAAGTGAGAGAGTCAGTGACATTATCTTTTTATTCAAAACAGACCAAATTATTTGAAGTTTCTGGCGAGGGTGATTACATGAACAACCCAGTCACAGAATGACTATTCTATGAAAAAATGGAAAAAAAAAAAGCTAGATTCAAAGTAAAGGTTGGCAGTGAGATTTCAGTTCTACTTTGAGGAATTTCACTGAAAAGCAGTAAGTGGCTATGGAAAGGAGCAAGTTTTGCAATAGCATCTTAGTACTTCTTGGAAGAAATTTCTCATATACTTCAGAATCATTTAAGGTGAAAAACACCCTTAACATCAGGTCCAGCTGCTACCCCAGCATGACCAAGTCCACCACTAAACCAGGCCTCTGACTGCCACATCTACACATCTTTTAAATGCAGCCAGGGGTTATGATTCTACCACTTGCCTAGACAGCCTGTTCCAACATTTTTGTGGTAAGCTGACCTTGGCTAGAAACCAGGTGCCTGCCAAGCTGCTCTGTCATTCCTCTCCTCAGCAGGCCAGGATGAGGAAAAATATGGCAGAAAAAATTATTTATTCTCTACTTCACATCAGCAGCAATTTCCAGACACTTCCCAGGGAGCAGGGCTCCAGGACACAAAGAGGTTGCTCCAGAAGACAAACCTTGTAATAGTTAATGCAACCCCCACATGCACACAATTTCTGTTAGCTTTTATTGATCAGCAGACATCATAGGGTATGGAATACCCCTTTGGACTGCTTGAGTCAGCTGTTCTGGCTATGTTGCCTCTCAAGTTCTTGCCCATCCTCAGCCTCTTGGTGAGAGGGGAATGCACTGATGCTGTGGTGGCCCTGCCCAGCAGCAGCCAAAACACAGGTGTGTTTTCAGTTCTTCACTAGCTACCAATATAAACCAATACAACCTCCTTTCAGGTAGTTGTAGACAGTGAGACAGATCAGTTTAGCCTGAGCTTCCTTTTCTTCAGGCTAAACAATACGATTGCCCCCAGCTGCACCTTGTGATACTTGTGTTTAAGATCTTCCACCATTTTCATTGACCTTTTTTGGAAATCTTCTCAGACAATTTATGTTCCTATTTCTTTCAAGGTGCTGGCACTCTGCCTGTCTCTCTGATAGCCAATGTCCCTCTGGGATCTGTGGGATGCTCACAACATCTTTAGCAAAGCATCCTGAAGAGCCACAGTTGCTGAGACAGGAATTTGAGTGTGCACTGTAGATCCCACTGGGGCACCCAAAACTGTCCATGAGGTTGTTGGCCCAAAATAAAGATTGAGGAAAAATTATAACACCGAGGAGAAAGTTGGCCACCACCCAGGTTAGACCTGGGAATTGAAAAGGGGTATTTTTAAACAGAGAAGGAATCAGCTTGAAAGAAGCATAAAAGAAGTGCAACTACTGGTAGTAGTGCAGAGTAACCTTGCAGAGGAAATGACAGCAGCCAATGCCAGCTCACCACTACCAGAAATTGTTCTGGGATACCACAACCACTCCAAGGTCAGACAGAGCAGCCTCTCTGTTGTATGCCATGAGTAACCTGTGGGGTGGATGACAGTGTGAGCTGCAATGTCCAGGGATGTTGCACGTTTGTGCAGGTATGATCCTTGCTGCATGGGGGTAGCAACTGCAGGGAGAAGCATAGATGCACTTAAAACTTCCCACAGGAGAGATGTGCAGCTTGGAAGGGTGGTACTTGTCACTGATATTTTCCCCTCTGTGATGGAGGATGCATTCAACTTGGGGCAGGGGATGTGGATGCAATTCCAGTTTTCTAGAATTGACCACAGAAAGCTGTTCAGAAATGTGCAGATGTATACTTACATTTAGTAAGTGACTATCATGGTGATGTATCTGTTGAGTTGCTGGTATAGGTACTAAATACATAGATTACTAATTGCTGCTAAATTACATCATGTAACAAATTAAGTCACTTTTATCCTGATTTGATTTAATCTATGCAAGCTTAGTCTGAAAAAAATCCAAAAGAAATATATTTTTTAAATGATTTGCATAGAAGAAAGTTACCAGAAGTAAAAAGAGGACGTTTTGCATCATCTGGTCACTGATTGCTGAATACCTGTGAAATGTCCTTCAAAAGAAGACAAAACCCAAATCCATCAAACTCACAAAAGCAATTTAAAAACTACCAAAAGAAAAATAGTCCTTGTTGCTTGAAATTGCAGGTAGATAAGAAGTTATGAAATGAGTAAGATGAACAAAGAAAAGCAGTCATCAAAAGTATTGGTGAAAGGAACAAAGGATAGAAAGCATGTGTGTGTAGAAGATTTCCATTATTTAAGTACTGCTATAGAAGTTTCTTTCTTTTATTTTTAAATTTCTTAACTCAGTTCACAGTTTCTTATACCAGCTGTATAATTTTCTATTAATTGGGAGAGGGGAGTGGGAGGGCATGAAGAAATATTTCATATCTATAAAAGGTCACTTACAAAAGCTTGACAAATATGTTATTCCCAGATTACCTAAATATGAAAACAATAAATTCAGTTACAACTTTACTATATGCTACTGGAAAGAGACTTATCCAAAGACTGTATTAATTATCATTATCTTTTTTTCTGAATTACTCAGATAACTGAGCCATGATATTCTTTGGTCAATGTTTGCTGTGAGAACTCTCAAGGAATTGAGAAAAAGAAAAAAAAAATAGTGTCCTGTATGGCCAACATAGTTCATAAGTATTTTTAATTAGAAAAAATCAGGAAATCATTTTTCTACACTTCATTGTTCTGTAACATCAATTATCTATTAAATAACCAAAAAGCACAATCCTAAGAATATTACACAAAAAGAATATGAGGTTGTGGACTTGTGGCAAAAAACCAACAAAACAAACCATCAGAGATGGTTGGAGCTTTTGTCTCCATTTTAATTTTTTTCTGCATTTAATCTTACTATTAGTCAAAACCAATTTAGAGCAAGGAATGAAGCTGCTGGTGGGGGTTAACTCTTTCTATGTCCAGCTAAGGATATCTGCATTCCAGTTAAATAGCCTCAACCATTGCCAAAACAATACAGGTGAAGGTGTTTGTATTTCATTCATGGTGCATATTTGAAAGCTAGCTCACTTTTCAGACAGGAGGAGTATAATTACTTTCATATCAACAGTGCAAGAAATATGAAAATCTATCCAGATACAGCTGAAAATTTGTGAGGGAAGTTTTTTCCATAATTATCTAAATACAAGAAACATGTAATATAGTTTGTTTGAGGGTATTTATTTTCTTGGAGTTTTAGTTTTTGTGAATCACTGGCACTATTTTTTCCTTCCACAACTATTTGCACCCTAATTTAGGCTATTTAGATGTCAAGGGATCTGACACACATACACAATTGCTACTTAGATGTTTAAATTAGCTAAATTGAGCCTGAAGTTAATTGCACTTGTAAATTGCTTGCCAAGTAAAGGCCAGTTTGTCAGCCCAGGTACACAAAATATTTGCATGTACATCACTTTCAAAACTCACAATTCCTAATACCTCCCTACACCACATGATTCTTTCCCCATGACAACTTCTATATATGAGTATTTGATATGCTGTTTACCAACATTAATTATACATTTATCCTTTATTCCTTTAAAAACTCAATTCCATGTCACCTTGTCATACACAACTCATGGCAGACCAACTGCTATGTGGTTATCCAGATGATCCTGTTCACTGGCCCACTCTAAAATTGCTCTCAGCTTTTTTGAGTTCTGTTGGTATACTAAAAATCTACTGGAAGTTAATAGACACCATTTTCAAGACAATTGATAGCCAACACATTTCAAACTAATTGTTTAACTACTTTTGGGTGAATAATGTAGTTATTGATATAAAGTTTTCCAAAGCAAAATTTTACAGTTTGCATCCGGTCTTTTATTCTACTATATTGTAACAACAAAAATAACATATTGTGAAATCCAAGATAGGATCCCAAAATTCTGAGACACTCAATGTTGAAAAACAATTTTTAAAATTTTTTGTCAAACTGAAGTTTTGAAATGGAATTTCCAATGTATGTATAAATTATCTCCAATAAAACATCACTCATCCCAGAAAATGGTTTCATCTGATTCAGATATAGTTCCACCATAATTGTAATTTTTTAAGAAATCCAGGACTAAACTATGAAATTCAGTTATAGGCTCACTCAAGCCTCATTAAAAATGGTGGATCTTTTCCTATTGTGATGTCTTTTTTTATGTCTGTCCTAAGGTCTTCTGGTGACAATCATCATATTGTTAAATACACAGTGAGCAGCTAGAGCTGTTGATTTTAAAAACTGTGTCAAGTCTATTATGAAGTGTCCCAAGATACTAAGTTTTTGCCATGAAAAACTAAATTGATGCTGTTGAAGACAGATGACAGGCTGGTGTTCTCAGAGTTTGTGGGATTTCTTCTAGTTCCTTAGCTTTACTCTTTTTAATTGGTTATCCCAAGGCATGGAAAGACAGAATGACCTAATTTCAAAAAATTAGTTGTAATCACTAGGGAATTTTTTTTTTTTAATAAGAGACATTTCAAAATATAGTCTGAAATCCTGATGGAAATAGGTCATCAGCCTTCAGGAGGGTGAATATGAAACGTTTTCTCATACAAAGACAAATCAGGTATGTGAAAACTTGCACTGAGCTGACATACCTTCTAGGCAAAATGTTTCTTATCACTAACTGTGAAGTTTCAATTCTGAACTTCATATACTTGATGTAAGAATTTAGAAAGGGTGAGATGTAAAATGGATCTGAGGGTCCTGGTATCTTTAAGATTAGGAAATAGGTTGTAGACATCTTGTTCAGATAGTAATAACACAAAAATATCGTGCTATCTTCCGCTACAGACTTGATCCTGAAAAACTCTCAGACAGAAAAAAGTGATACAGCTACTGTCAAAGAAAAAGTAGAAATAGCAAGATTCATCTTGATATAGCTAGATAAACAAACTGAAATGATGAATATAAATGATTTCTTTTGGTATCTATTCTCTCCAGGATTTCAACTTTAAAAAATTAAATCTTTCATAGTATAAGAAATCTCAGGTGTTACACAAGTGCACCAGTATGTCTTTTTAGTCTCAAGAGTTACTCTTATTACTTAATCTTTATGCTCTTTTTTTCCTACCACCAAATTCCAAAAAGAAAGAGAAAGAAATTTTGATAGTTTATATGTACTGGTCATTTATCTTTGTATTTTATAAACATTTTGAAAATTAGAAAAAAAAAATTAAAAATATTTATACTTCCCAGAAGCAGTTGATAACCAGAAGTCACAGACATCAGGGTGAAAGAAATTTTCATACCTAATAGCAGTAACTGAAATACAGCAGCAGCCATAGCAAGAAACAGAGAACATTGATCCCACGAGTGGAGGTAACAGAACAAAATTTATAAACTCACAGTAGGTGATGAATAAATAGATCTGCTCACGTATTAAATATGCTGCATCTTGTGAAGCAACAGTATCTAGTAACACCCCGCTCCTGTGGCACAGAATTAACAGGTACATCTCAGGTACAGATGGCCTGCTGAGGGACAAAACTAGGACTTTGTCTCTAGATAGCTTGTCTGGAGGCCTGAAAGGAAGAAGATGCTTGTTTTAACATAGTTACCATACAACTTTGGTATTTTAACCTAGTATGAGCTTTTGAACGATTCTGAGCACCTTACCCAATTCCTTGGGACTGGCCTCCTTCCCAACAAAGCCAAACTGCTGGATGCAGTTCAGCCACTTTTGGTATCCATCTGTATATGTTGTTATTTCCCACCCTTGGAGCTGTGCTCTCAGTATTTCCTCAGTAATATATTGTATTGGGAAAGCACTTCCCTGAGTGGACTGAAATGAATAATGCTTCTAAACACTGGAAAATTATTTTAGTTCTTTATTTGGCTTTGTTATTTACTAAATTTGTTAGTTATATTGCTAATGTTTAATCACTAACCACCTGCTAGTATTTCTAAAGACCTCAAAATATCAAATAAATAAAGTCAGTTCCATAGAATATTTCTCCCAGCTTACTTGCCAGATTAGAATATAACTGTGCTGTATCTGCTGAACAGGCAACTTTGAGGCCTAGAGTAGAGAGTTACTATCTCTGTGGTTTCTTCATAGCTTCTAGGAGGAAACCTGAGACTTTTTGCTGCATCCCACTCTGAATATCTTTCCAAAGGCTCTTCCATTATCTCTACACAAAGTCCAGGCAAAGTAGCTCCCTAAATATATCAGGTGTGCAAAGTCAACCCCCCTCAGAAGGTCATCCTGGTGCTGGAAAATCATCACTCACACTGGTAGTGAAAGGTCAGTGAAGACATGCCAGAACATAGATCATGCTTCCATGCTGAAAGCCAATTCCTGCCAACAGACAGGAATATCCAGGATTGAGGCTGCCAAGGGCTCAACCCAGCTTGGCCCAGCCAGGACTCAGATAAGGAAAGTTGCCAGTTTGAGCAGCAGGACTTTTCACATGGGCTTGCCAGAAGAGGTCCAGAACAGAGGTGGTGAAGTATGACTGAACTGGATGTAGACTATCACATAAGGAAAATACCTCTTAGGGTTTACCTAACACTTCTAAATGGAGAGGGCTTTTTCATTAGTTTGTAACTTTTCTTCACTGTAGAAAGTTCTATATTAAACTACACTTACCCAGCATGAATAAACTAATACCATCTGTCTTGATCTGTCAAAGTCAAAACTCCAGCTGCACATGGCTTCCCTGGACAGACAGTGATAAGAGATGGACCCCTGAAGAGGATTATCTGTCCTGTAAAATATATCTTAGTTGCCTGGAGATTCCTCTAGAGCTTTTTCTGATGGTATTATCAGACACCAATGTTAACTATATGCCAAAATGACAATTCTGGTACATATGACAAATCCAGGAGTAGATGGTAGTCTCCTCTTCACTGTTATTATAATAAACATATAATAAACAGATTCTAGTTTTCTCTCTAGAAGAGAACTAGAAATTTTTCTGAAGTACAGGAAGTTGTCTTCTGCTTATCTGCAATATTGTTGAAATTCCCTTTGCCCCTCCAGGTGAAATGGGATCCAATGTCCAAGCCTGTTAAACTGCAATGCTGCCATTGAAATCCCTAAGACTTTCCTACACATGGCAGCTCTGTGCTCTCCTAATCATGTTTCCTAGCATTTGTGATCCAATACAATAAATCACACAAGCACTTTAGCCTTTATCCAGAACTATATAAGCAATTGGACAAAGAATCCAGTCTTTTTGCAATCATGAAAATCTTTTCAAATTCCTTCCTTCCTTCCTGACTACAGAGAGGGCCTGGTCCATATTAACAGAAAATCTGTGGCTTATGTTTGTGAATTGTCTCATCAATTTTGCTTTATAGTCTATGAATATTGTCACATAATTACATATCATCACATCGTTACATAATTATATATCATCACTTTTTCTTATGTATCTGCATTTCGAAGGGAAAGTTCCATGTTTCATTTTATCTCCTTTTTTAAACATTTTTAGATCATTGTTTTTGAAAAGTTGCTCTGAGATCACTGGGTTTTTACTACACAGCTGATTCAGCAATTAATGTTGCTTCCAAACTGTTTAAGCTTTTGCGATGAAGCATTTACAACTGAAATAGCACAAGTTCAGTCAAAGTCAGTTAGCATAGCAACAGCTATTCAGTCATACTGCTTTTTCTTTTCTTTTCTTTTCTTTTCTTTTCTTTTCTTTTCTTTTCTTTTCTTTTCTTTTCTTTTCTTTTCTTTTCTTTTCTTTTCTTTTCTTTTCTTTTCTTTTCTTTTCTTTTCTTTTCTTTTCTTTTCTTTTCTTTTCTTTTCTTTTCTTTTCTTTTCTTTTCTTTTTTCTTTTCTTTTCTTCTTTTCTTATGCTGAAATGACATCTTGAAAAAATGGAGTTTTTTTGGTGGAGGGGTTGTAAATATGCTATTTTTTTCTTTTAACATGTGTATCTCAACAAACTGGAATTCCATTTCACATATAATCCTGCAGACTTGTTCTTTTACCATATTTCTCATTTTCTACTCTAAATCGTCCTTGCAAACTCATTTTCACTGCACAACATCTAACAGAAATATATCTCATGAAAGAGTAAGGAACAAAGGAACTTTAGGGAGTTATTGATATAATTGCACAGTCTTGTATAAAAATAATAGAGGACCTATTGTTTTTTATACATAGGACTTACTCTGAAAGAAAAGTTTTTGAATTTGAATGCTCTACCCACAAATATTTGCATTAAAGAGGCAATACAAGGGGCTGGAGACAGCACTATTTCAGTTTATAACTGCCTGACCTTGAACCAAGTGAGTGAATTTCAGTCCTTCAATGACATTTTATTTACTGCACTACATCAACAGCTCATAACCATAACCCTTACTCATGGTAGCTCTATAACAGCAGGACCACAAGAGGTCATATGCTGGTACAACTTATATTTTAGGGGTTTTGCCATTTTCACCTTATTGAATGAATACCTTTTAGGAAGTGATAAACAAAAAGAAACAAATATAACAAGCTGAAAGAGATCCAGATAGACATTTTGGACAGCTGTTAAAATACAGTTTCTCAGGGCAGACTTGCCTCTGAGGCAGTCAGTGGAAATACACAACTACATGATTCCTTCAGCTTCTCAGTTTGTATTTTTAAGCTGGCCAATATATTTTGAATGGATTTGAATTGCAGATGGATATTATTAGATTAAAAAATATCAGACAAACTATATAAAAAGGGTGTAAGCGACTGAGATACCTCGAGGTCCAGGGGAAAAAAATATGCCTTATTTATTGTCAACATATTGGAAAAATTTCAGAGCTTCTTCTGTTGATTCTGCATAATCTTTTACAATTATTCTCAACTACATCTTAGAAATATGAATTGCATAAACTTCTAGATAGAGGGAAATTATATCCTTTTTCATTATTCTCTTGTCTATATGAGATGAAGTTCACCATGTTCTTTTTTCAAAGCTTGGTAGGATATTGCAGCTTTACCAGTCCTACAATACAGAGATGCAGCCTCCCCTACGTCCAGCTACCAGTTTCTGGCACTACAACACAGTGAGATCTGCTCAAGCCAGAACAAAAGTTTACAGGAAGAGATGATGTTTCTTAGAGCTGCCAGTGGCACTGAAATACTGTTGGGCTGTAATGGTGTAATGTATTTATCAATAAAGGGGACAGTGGCATTATGCCAGTTTCTGACAAACTCCCTTCAGCTGAATCCTTCCAAAATGTGATGGGAGAAAAAGAGGGAGGGGTTGTTCAAGCAGGATGGGTACCACAGTTACAAGTGCTTCCTTCCCCTGTGCCTGGTTTAATTGACTGGTTCCAATAAAAGTAGAATAGCCGATTTTCACAACATATATATCATTTAGTTCAGGTAAAAAAGTAATCCCAAATTGTGGTAAATTACTCCAAATATCACTGAGAGTAGGGGAAAAAATAAAACCAGAAATTTGGCAATCATCTGGAAAGATGGCAACAAAATACATGTTGCTACACAAGCTCTGAAAAAGGCCTGGAGGGATGCAGAGTCTGTAGTCAAAGTTAGGCTTTTAAAATACCTGTAACACTTTGGTGAATGGTGCTGTACAGAGCAGGTGAAAATTAAAAAAAAATTAATGCATACAGGATCAAAGGGAATGACTGAACACAAAAACTAATATTTTCTAATAAGGTTGAAAATTAGTGGCCCTGGCAGTTGTTTTTTATTCTCATGATAATCTCAAGCAAACCTTAATTTATGGCATTTGTTCCCACTGCTGGACATATTTTCAGAACTGTTAGCTTTTTTTTCTTTTTCTCCTTCTTCACTACTTTGAATGAAGCATTTGAATGACTGTTTCCATTTATATCTGGTAAGTACTGTTTCACATAGAGCTTTTTTCCCCCTGCTTTGTAATTCACCCACATCAAACTAAAAATACAATAAAGGCATGCTGTTCTTTTAAAACACATTGTGACGCCGAGCTAACTCCCATTGCCATTTCTCTTTAACACAAGTAATTATACTCTTCAACTGCCCTTTGACTCTCTGTGGACCAAGGGCAGTCCTGAATGGAAATGAACTTAATTAATTCTGCTCACTGGAGTGGAGTCTCTTAACCATGGGAAGGTAGCTTGTTTCCTTAGGTTTATGCCATTAGCTCTAAGCAGCTGGATCTATTTTTCCTCTCGATGTTGTTTCTGTTAGCCCTGATATCTTGTTTTAACAAATGGCACATTCAGTGTGAAGAGTGAGTCCAAGTCTTCACACAGAACTGATTGTGACTCCACAAGGAAACTGGCAGGTCGAGCAGCTAACAATTCTAAACTCTTTTGAACCAACACATGCTAATGGTAAGACCAGAGCCTGAGGCGTAAGTTTTAGCACAGCACTGAAACACATGTTTATTTAAGCATATTATTGTGACTAGATACTATGTTTTCAGTGTTTTAATGAAGAATGCAATTAATTAATTTAATTGTGAATGCCCAAAGATGGGAATTATTTGCAAAAAATTCTAAGTATAGAATTAAAAACAAAATCAAACCACCAAAACAAAGCCCAAAAGTTGTTTGGAATATGATAAATAGAAATATGATTTTATCCAAGCTAGGTCTACTGATACAATCTGATACCATAAAAATATGGCTATATTGTTTTAATACATGTTAATTCTCTGCTGTCGCAAAAGGACAGGGATAAACTCTTCTATGTCCATTTATCCTTGATTTTTGTTTCAAGTTTTCTGATTCAAAACTGGAATTGAAGCCCTGAATATATTTAAAACACTGCAAACCTAAAGGCTTTTTTCAATTGAAGCTGCTATATTTTGCATTCAATCACTCAGTGGTTGTTGTTGAGGGTTAAAATGGCTCAAAAGCATAAGGCTCTAGTTCCAAATCCTGCTCTAGTGAATATTATGTATTTTATATACAGAGTTTTTAAACAGAGAATGTACTGTACACACAGGTCAGGCCAGCCATCATGTTACATGCTCTTACAAGCCATCTCTGGCCTTAATTTATATACTTGAGAAAGACTGGAGAAAGTGTTTCACTTAGTCTTCCTCATGTGGGCTCAGTGCCAAATAATGTTTACTTCTGCATTTGGCTACTTTCTTTATTTTTTTTTTTTTAATTAAGGTTCTACTTTTTTTCTGGAGAAAAATGTTAGAGGTCATATTACCACTGGACATGGTAGTCAGAAACTCCAGAAATAAGATATTTTAAGGTCGGAGAATACATTGCCTAATCTTTCAGTAATGTCTGAAATCATGACATATTTTTAGAGTCAGAATGTTTGATCATTTTCACATTTTCTCATGCCTAGCTGCACTTTGGGATTCAGAGAGGAATAGAAAACATAAATCCCAATTTAAAGCATGAGTGACTGTTCTCATAGTATTTCAAATCCAGACAGAAGTAGAAAGTACTGGAGATCCCCCTGGGGAAGCATGTTCTCAGGAGACTTCAGCTGAGATCTGAACTTGTACCAGCTGGATACCTGCAGTTTTTTCAGAATGATCTGAAAGGTATCAAACCTATTCAGGTCCCATATCTAATATACAATTTCATTTAGATAACAACTTTCTGATTTCTCTAGTTATACTCTGTGGGACTCTGAAAGAATTAGGGCTTACTCTGCTAGAGTTTTTATGGTATATCCTTAAGCATGATGTACATTTAGGTGGAAGGGCCATCATGCAGATTATGACATCTCAGTAGGCCACATAACTCAGTTATGTTAGGAAAGGCGGTTCTCAGCTCCAGATATAATCAGGCTTCTGTTCTATTGCAGAATAATTAATGAAACAGAGAGGCACAAAAAATTTAAATTTCCACTAAACTAATAATTTAAAAGAAAGCTTTGCTATGGAAGTCTTCTTTGTAAAAAGCCAACTATCAGCCAACTGTACCTTTAAGTCAAGGACAGCAAGCAGCACTCAACACAGGAATTCAAGCTTCAAAGGGTTATCCTGAATTGGTTCACTGACAGAAAATTATCCAAGCAAAGGTCAGGCACTCATTAAACCTTATCTGAAGCCAAAGTTATATGTTATGGTTTATTGCCTCAAGTACCAATTAATAAAGAATTAAAGAAATGAAAAACCAGTGATTCATACCTTTGCTGGGAGAATACTCATACTTCAGCATAATGCGAAAATATTAATAGTCATTTTAGTCATGTACTATTTTATTAGGCACTTAACTCTGTAGGCTTTATCAAAAGATATATGACATTCATTTTTAACAAAAAGCTGAGGAGATTTGGACAACATTTACTCAAAACCTAACAAAGTAGATTTGAGAGATATTTTCAAACAGAAGCCTTAAACACAGGCATCAATTATTAATGAAGCAAAAATGCTTAAGAATAGGGGTCTGGGTAAAAACAAGAGTAGAAATATCACTGTGGCATCAAGGGCAATTGTATCTGTAAAAGCTGCAACAGAAAATATTAAGTGCTGTAGCAGTATACAAGAGCACTAACATAATTTACTTGCAAGAGGACTTCTAGCAGGCTTATTTTTATCACCATAGGTATTTCTTTAGTTTGATTCAGTCTAGACATTCCTTCTCAGTGTTCAGAGAGCTAAATGTTCCACACACTTGCCCCTATAACTGTGTTCAAAATAGTTTTATTTCTTATTATTTTCAGCAGCAGCATATGCTTCTAACCACCTAAGGCTCTGAACTGTTGCCCTTTAGCATGATAAACTGAAAATATGTTTGCACCTTCAGATGCCAAAAAAGGTTGCATCTGTCACAAAGTGCATTTCCATTGCCCTTGTAATCTGTCGCATTAAGAGCTGGAAAACACAAGTCACTGGCGATTCTGAATGAAAAAGAGATGGCAAAACTAATGTCCAACCAGAGACAGAAACTTGAGAGGGCAGATAATCTCCTAGGTCAAATAACAATAACAGTAAATGCCTGGCCTCAGTGAAAACAGAATAAATCTGTGTAGAAAAATAAATTCTGTAAACTGAGTCTTCAAGCCTGAGCATGCATAACCTGACTTCTTAATCTGGCAATAGGACTCTTACACCACTTAAATTTTTTTCCATTCTCTGTCTATCCAAAGAGAGAGTTTTCCATCAGTGTAGCATTAGCTGAGCTCATCATGGAAAAGTCTATCTCCATGATTCCACATGTTTTGAGTGTCTAACATATTAACCACTGAGCTCATCATGGAAAAGTCTATCTCCACGATTTCACATGCTTTGAGTGTCTAACATATTAACCACTTTTTTGTTGGTTGCCTCTTTCCGCTTCTAATTTGCGGAGACACACATTGGTTTGCAAAATATTCTGCACATTTACATGAGAATTCAACTATTTTTACATATATCCCTCTAGCCATGATCTATAGGGATTTGAGGGATCAGCTCTCAGAAATTTCTTACATTCTTTCCTGGCCTGTTCCATAAAGGAATTCTTCTACAGGAAAAATTGCACTAAATGATGACAAAAAAATGGTGCCGATCCAAAGTTCCTTGAACTCAACAGGGGCATTTTATTTAGATGGAGCTCACTGTTGTGTATAGTGTTGTTGTTGCACAGAATAAAGTGAATATTTAAATCATAAAAACAAGAATGTATTCTATAACTCAATCTCAGAAAACACTTTTGTTGGTAAAATCTCTGAGTATATTGGGAAAGATTATGATTCTTCTTTCCCTGAAACACGTGAATTGGTTTCTCACTCAGGGTTTGACTTTTCATCTAAGTATTCTGTAGACAGAAGAGGTCTGCAACAAATCCAGAGTCATCTGTTCAGGTAAGTGTTGATGAAGTCTTGCAGATTTGATACAGGGATTCAGAATTATATTTATATATTTATATTTATATTTATTTATATCTATATAACCACCATATTACAGTGGTTGCTTTGTGTTCCCTGAGGTGGTGAGGGGAGGCACAACTTTTCACCACTAAGTTGAACTACCAAATGGATGCCTTCCTCTCACATGCAGCATCACAGTGCTTAAAAGCCAAGTACCACAGACAGCTGTTTCACATGACCCTGGCTTACTGTGGTACAACTTTGCATTCTCATTAGAAAGGAGAATGAGAGGGATTGCTGATGGATGCATACCTAACCCTGTGTTTATGTGGTGAAAAGACTCACAGGGCCAAGGGACAGATGAGACAGTTATATAACCTCATCTGACCTGTAAAAAAAGACCACTGGAATCCCTACATCAATCCCGTATTAAGCTCTAAAATATCTTGCTGGGCTAGAAGGCATTATTTTAAGGGATAAGAAAACTTGGTATGCACTCCAAATAGCTCTGTACAGCTGACAAATAACTGCCCCTCAGTGTTAGAAAAGCCAACCCTATTTTCTGTGGTCCAGCTTCAGTTGCCAAACCTTGCTCTGGTGCTTGTTGCTGGATGTCATTGACAGCAGCTTTAGACCTGGTAAGTCTGCATAACCTCAACAGCTTCTGCACTCAGCACCATCAGGATTCTATACATCTGGGCTTATAACTGGAATAAAACTTCCATTTTCAGCAATTCCTGTATGCTGGAATTCACATCTTAACATGGAGAGAGAGTGGTTCCATGTCTGCTTTCCTGAGAAGGAAAAGGCATTTTTTACCTGAACAGATTTAATTACCTGAACAGAGTTACTTTTTCAGGCACTGGGTACAGTCAGTTCCTTAAGAAATCTTTTAGGTTTTTTTATGAAATTAGAAACTTTTACTGGTCTCTTGTGGTTTGTATTTTCATAAATTTCAAACAAAAGGAAACAAAAGTGCCTTTAAAGAGAGAAACTAATTGTTATAAATTAACCTCTGAAGTATGTTTAAATATTTCTCTTTTAATTTGTGCAGTAAGGGAACAATTTAAAAGGTATAGCAGGGTGCCTGCCACTTGTCTCCTCTGTAGGAGGAAAATACATAGCAGCATATGCCAAGCCTTATTCTCTTCCAAATGCTAACATGAGTGGATGTCAAATCAAATCTCTCATAGAAACAGAAATGCAGCTGCAGGTATTTTGTTTCTGAAAATCCTTCTATTACTGATCTTTCTGTTTCTGTGCTTAATTTATTTCCTCAAAATAATTACATTTTCAACCCAAGATATAATATGGGAGTATGCATATGGGTATGCAGGCATTCCTATGTGCAGACATTTTCTAATCCCTTTGTTATAGCATTTGAATATTTTGCCAAAAGTGTCTTTGTGAAGAAAAAAAGGTAGAAAAAATAAATGCATCTGATCCTTGATATTTTTTAACATGTCTCATTATGTATTCTCAAGGAAGGAAGAAAAAAAGAATTTTTTTATAGCCTGGTGGAGAAAAAAGGAGAATAATGTTATAACCTGGTCTTTGCAATAGATCTTATTTCTTTCCATTTTCTGATTGGGTGCCTTTTGGTATTCTGTAGTCTAATTTACAGGAAAATGTTTTGTTGTTTATTTTCCTTCTCTTCTGGCTTCTAGTTACTGAATTCCTAGGTTTTATTCTATGTTTGTTTTTAGAAACCTACCGAAGAAATACTTTTTCCCTGTAAAAAGGAATGCATTTTATCTGATTTAAAAACTACAAACCCGTGAAGACGCAACCATTGAATGCAGATCCATTAAATCCCAAGGGAGGAGCTGGAAAGTGTTATATGATTT
>NW_005054307.1:3879317-3881390 GCF_000277835.1 Geospiza fortis | reverse complement strand
TGACTAACAATTTAAATTTGGATATTTAACACCAAGCATGTACAGCAGCAATAACTGGATTTTTGTTCTTATTCCTCATTTGTGTATAATTCCCTGCACATTCAAAGGATTACACACTGTTTATGCATCATGAAATCTCACTGAGTCCTGTTTCCTTAGGGTACTTACTCCTGCTGCTAGAAGGAAAATAGTTTCAACAATCCTCTTTTGGTGCCAAAGCTGCTGCTACTGAATGAACACATCCTGCCTGCAAAACTGTGATTGATCCCCGAGATCCCTGTATCCAACAGGAGTTCAAAAGAATACTGCTGTTGAGAGGACTAAAATTGGCATTCCTTTAAGATTTACTGGCAAACTAAAGCTCCTTCATGTAACACAGATACTGCTCTGCCTTTAAACTCAACAGCACAACAAAGTGACACTGAACAAGTTCAAACTTTGAACGGCCTTGACAGCACACTGCACCTTAAGACTGGCATTTCCTAGCTCAGAATTGTCCTTAGCTCATGAGCAATAGCTAATGTCACTGAACTTAGCCAGAGCTTGCAGCTCCTCTCTGAAGCAGGACCCAGATACTTGGGACACATTCAAAATAATAAATCCTAAATAATCTAGCACACGGTAGCTCTTTGCAGTTACTGTTAAGGCCACCTTTGCAGCTTGTCAAACCCCATTGCCTTTAAAAGCTCAGTTCTGCTACCACAAAGCACAATTCATACACCCATATAACCTCTTGCAGGGCTTGGTAGGCTAAAAAGATAGGCTTTAATAGATTGCTTTGAAGAGTGGAGAATAGAAAGGTTTTCCTGTAATAAAGACCTTTGTAGGTGATACATGAAGGCTGGGATTACAACCAACCTTAAGAGAAATAGGCGTTTAGACTAGAGAGACATCATTTTTATATCTTACTTCATAAAATAATCTCATGCTATATCCACACACACAAATGTTTTCACCTTTTCTTTTTAATTGTCTCACCTTCTCTTTTTAATTGTCTCTCTTCTGGAGAGATAGAAGACTACAAAATGTCTTGTTTTCTATGCTGGTCCAAAGTACTTCAAGGCTGCGAAGATTAAATACTGGTGAATTTAAACATATCTGTTACTAAGGCCTTTTGACCCCGTGTTGGCTATGTTGCTAGTTTTATGCAACAATCTTCTACAGGGTATCATAGATGAAACCTAGTGTTATTCTTCCAGTACAATCAAAGATAATTTTATTTCAAAGAGACTGCTACATCACTAACTGAACAACCAACACGCAATATATGCATGCATGTAACACACTGAGCTGTAATCAGCACAAAGGCAGACCTCACTAGCATGTTGGCTAGCTCTAGCCAAATGCTCTTTGGTGAATTTTGAACCTTCAGAAGCCCAGGTAGATTGTAGAGATTAATAGTTGTGTGAAGTTTTCCCCAGAAAACAGAGAACATTTCATTGTCAAGCAGAAATCCAGGTTTGGGAGGTTCAGGCCAGAGCCAATTTACAGCAGAAATGGAAAACTGCTAAGGAAGGTGTTGTAATTTTATTCATAAAAGGTAATCCATCCATGATGACACTCCAGGCAATACCACAAAGCTCACTGCTTTCTTCCATTGTTTACTGTGTAGTCACAGATGCTCTTGTCCCATGTTCCACACAACTTGAATGCAATAATATTATATTACCTTCTCATTACACAGAGGAAAGCTGATTATCAAAATGCCCCTTGAGGTACATATTTACATAGTTTCTAATTAAACAGTATATGTTACTCAACAGATTCTTTTTACAGCTCTGTTACTTTTTTTAAAAAAACCTTTCAGATTCATAAATGATTTCTTTTCAAATTCTTCCACACCACCATTGAATGGTTTTGTTAGATTGATTGATCCTTAGTGAATTTTACTGAGAATTAATCACTGTCCTTTTTGGGGAAGTGTTTTCATCCAGTCACTAATTCTCAGCAAGACATGATGGGCTAAGGTCATTAATACCTTAGGATTTATAACAGTAGAGGAAAAAAAAAGCAAAGTCTAATTTCTGTATGTCCTGCCACCATCACACTAAATATTTCTGTTCCTTTAGGGAA
>NW_005054307.1:3801935-3879299 GCF_000277835.1 Geospiza fortis | reverse complement strand
TGGTTGAAGCTACCCTACTTTTGAGACTTCTAAAAGAACCCATCAGAAGTTATTTATAATAATAAAGATTGTCTTCATTTATTAGAAAACAAAGTAATAAAAAGGGTGGTCAGAAGCATTAGATTCACTTTTCCAAGGGAAATATTAAGACACAGAGAAGAAGAAAGAGCTATTCAAGGCATAACATACAAAGGCAACAGTGGCACACCTGGGAGTAACTGTGAAGCTTCAGAATTTATCTACTAGCCATGCAAGTCCTGTGTACTAATATGAGGGACTCTAGGACAAAGTCTTTAATCTGTCTTTCATTTTCTACAGGATATTTGTGTCTTTCATGTGATTTTTGTCAGAAAATTCTGTAAAGTAATTTTAAATCTGTGAAATAGCCAAAACAACAAATGCTTGTGTTTTGGCCAAAATGCAGAGAGCTAAGGGTCGTGACTTCCTCCAAAACAAGAATCTGATGTCTTAGAGTCTCAGGATGTCAGAAAAGGAAATTCATATCTCCTCACAAATGAATTTGAACATGGATTTCATATTTCTAAACGGAATACCTAAACCAAGAGGCTGTTGAAAGAAGGTTTCTTCCTTTCTCAGAGCTATGCATTTAGCAGAAGCCTCTCCATTATTCATTGGCCCTTCTAAAATAAAAATAATAATAACAGAATGGCAGATCTGGTATTCATGCCCTGGTTCCAAACTTTGCATTGGTGATTATATATAAAAACCAGATGTGGTCAGAGACAAAAGGCAGGATAACTCTCTGCTTTCTCCTAAGTTGTTTCCATAGCATTCAGCCTCAGGACTAATGAGGCAAATACTCTAACTTCAGGTCTTTTGTAAAAAAAAAAAAAAAAAATGGGTTCTCTGAATTCATTGTGCAACTGCTGCCTGTATTAACACTTTGTTTTGAACTTTATTTTTAAAACAGAGTTTTAAAATCAAGATTCTAGGCAAAAGCTCATTTGCATATCCCTATAATAATTTATTTAGATATGCAATTTTCCTAATCAAAATTACTTTAGACAAACACAGGGAGTTTGTGTAAGATATCTTGCTTCCTGGATGATTTCTAAGCTTAGACTTTATAAATAGCAACAACAGTTTACTATTTGCAACTATTTGCCCCAGCCATGTTGAAAATGTCTGTGTGCAGGTAAAGTAGAGCTCTGCAAAAGGAGCAGTCCCTTGCTGAATGTGAAGCATAAGGAGTCAGATAATACACAAAATGTTACATTGTGGCAACATAAAGGCAATGCTGAAGAAAATTTATTTTTCCACTCTATCAAATAGGTTATAGAGTATTTTATTGCACATCATAAAACTGTATTCCAGCAAAAGGCAGTTACCCCACTCTTCAAGAGTGGTATAAAAGACTTTAGTTCAGTTCCATCTTCATAAATTACTTCAGTATCACGAAAGACCTGTACATCAACTCAGTAAAAATACCTTTAGTCCTGCAAACTAGAGGAGGAAAAAAGTTGAAAAGTAATAGATCACTTTTTAAAAGAATATCTGTGTGCTTCCAATTTCAAAAGAAGTTGCAGACTAATTGTGAAGTGCTCAGGGACAGATGTTCTTCAGGCACTTCATACCTGGGACTCTGAAACAAAGTCCTCAGGTAAGAAAAAGCCCAGAGATGCTGAATGGGTCAGAAGAACCACGTGTATCCCCCAAAGCTCAACTTGCCTTGCAGGTCTGGAATGTGACAGATGAGTAATGCAATGATTGACTCACAATTAACAGACAAATATCATGTATATAGGTTAAGAAAAGTTTTATAGATTTATAGTTATGTTTTACCCCTTGCGTTGTTAACAAGGACAGCCAGGGTTGGGACATTTGGGAGGGCTGGGTTGTCACTCTGGTGACATCTGACCTTCAACCAGGATTTGAGGAAGTGATCACCGCTGGACAGTGACGAAGGGAATGATGGACAAAACTTTGGGAGGGGTTAAAGAGTTAAAAGGCGAAACCTCCATTGTGTGGGTTAGCCCATGGCGGGGAAATCCTTTGCTCCTGGCGCCATAACATTTTCTCTATTCAGTCTTCTGTTGTAATTTTTCTAAGATTTAATAACTCTTTATAAATATATGAAAAGTGAGTAGCTATTTCTCACAGGAAGGATCCCCCCCCTGTAATGTGCTGCGTTCCTGCTTCCCCTTCCCAGTTCCCATCTTGGAAAGAGCTTGGCTGTTGTATTGCACTAAATACTTATTTAGTTATTTGCGTTGGGTGTTTGGTAGTTTGCACTGTTCACATGATTTGTATCTTATCACTACATCCTTACAACTGACAAATTCTGTTTGGGAATGGGCCAACTTGGGAATAGCTGACCCCATCCCTCTGCCCTTCCCGCAGGTAGTGGACACTTTAGATGGGAACCGTCCCGGTGGATGGGAAACCGCGCACAATCCCCGGGAGATGCCGGGGCACAGTCGGTGAAGGTTCCACAAAGGCCCCAGAAGGCAGCGGTGCCCCCGGCCGGGTGGCCAGAGACAAAACTTGGGAGCTGGGCCCAGTAAAGCAGCCTGTCCTTGAGCCAGGGCCCTTGAGCCGGGGCCGGCGCACCGCTGGGACAGACACCGCTCGGACAGACACGGCTCGGACACCGCTGGGACAGACACCGCTCGGCCAGCGCTGGGACAGACACCGCTCGGCCATGCCGCCATCGCGCGGGCGCGGGCGGCACTGCCACCGCTGAGCCCGGCCCCCGGTGTCCCCGCGCCCCCGCCCCTCGGCGCTGCCTGGCGCAGCTGGCGTGTGCGCTCCGGGCACTGAAACCAGACCCCGCTCAAAGATTAATAACCCTCAGCAGCACAGGAGGTTGTCGCAGTCCAATATTGTTCATTTTATCCCTGTGAGTTCCCAAAAGCTTCCACGCTGCTGTGCTCTCTGGGGAGCCGGCAGCAGCGCAGGCTACGGGGCCGCCACCAGGCTCTGGGCTGTCAGCCGCTGCCAGCTCAGAGGCGGGGGCTGAACCCGAGCTTAAGCAGTGGTTTCGGATCTTGATTTTAGGGAGGCCTTTTAGTTCCCTCATCTTCATGATGAGGCAGTGCTTGTTTTAATTGGGAGTACTAAATAATTTTTTCTAAGAGGTGAGTGTCTGTAATTTGTGTAATCCACTGCAGTTTTTCTATGGATATGGACAGAATGTTCATCTGTGTGTGCATCTATAAGCAGAGAAAAAGAAAGGGCTCCCATCAGAATTCCTTATATCACATACACCAAATTAGGGTACATCAGTTTGTGGTACCTCCTCACTTCAAACAAAATGAGAAATGTGCTCAAACAAGGGAGATTAAATCCTTTCTTTCCATTTTTGCCCCTCCCATATCAAACCACTTACAGTTCCAAGCTTCACCAGGACTAATGACCGGTTTTGCCACTTGTTTTTACGTTATTTCCTTTTGTCATGACTTGCTTTATCCATCTGCTAAACAGACCTAATGAAATGTACCTCATTTGTCAACAATTCTTAGTGTTACTTCAGTAATTGCAAAAAATACGGGTAGGACATGATCTGAGTCATAACACCTAGCTGGGATGCAATCTGACCTCACCAAATTCAAAGCAAGCTCTAATTGAATGAAGGGTGAAGGCTGTGTCGAGCCTGTGCCAAACAGCTAATGCAATTAGTCATTCCTTGTTTAATGCTTTGAAAATAAAAAAAAAAACACTTCTATTGCTCAGCATTGTTACAAAAAGTGTTTTTCAAACACAAGGAAAATAAGATTGGGAGGGGAAGAAAAAAAGAATTTTCAAAAAATTCAGGCTTGTGTTTTCACTCAGAAGTAATATAGAAAACTGCTGAAGGCAATTAAAATCATCCTTAATTTCTATATTTTTCCTGGTACAAGTGCAGTTCTGTATCTGTCCGTGTGGAAGTACTGTTACAGCAAGTATAGTTCCAAGAAAAAAGTGAACCCCAGTGGTAAATATTTTTGGATCAAATTTCCATGTTACAGATCATTGTGAAATAGTTCAGTGGGTCACATTAGCAAAAAAATGTAGCACAGGTAGCTGTCTAACCCTCCTGTGTCTTAAATGATCTGCCAGTAAGCCTCTAACAGTGTCTACTTTATTCTCTCTCTTTCATTTTTTTCAAATCTAATATATTTATTGAAGAGCTGGGAGAGAACAGCCAAGTGTGAAGCACTAGTCTTGCATAGGGTTAGTTGAACCACTTCAATAAGCAAAATAAAATCTCCCTTTATCCATCCCCACATAATACTCAGCCAATTTTTAACAGAAGCCATTTGAAAATCCACTAGGCTCTGATAACCTTAATTCTACAGGTCAGAGCCTGTGATTGTCTAAACACACTCCTGACTGATCTCCTCAATGCAATTCCAGCTACATGCCCCAGCATTGAGTCTGAGTCCAGCAGTTTTATTCAACCCATCAGGAAATAAAACCAAGGATACTTCAGCATGAAAAATGAATCAAAACAGCCTCAGACCTTCAATATCAGCCATGCCCATACAAACAGCCCAGAAAACAGTGATTTTACTGCTTATGCTTTATTTCACAGGGGGAAAAATATCATATGTTCAATAATGAGAGGGGAAAAAAAGCCACCAAGAAATAAAAAGCAGGAATTACTAAAGAATAATTTGTGAAGACAAATATGTTGAATTTACTGGAAACATATGGAACCTCTCTGTAACATCTCTCAAGCCTGCCCAGCTGGAAATAACATCCATTGTCACCCCTTTTCTAGCACCAGAGTGTAATTTTACTCTCCTGAATGGTCAGGGCTGTTCCACAATATACCCAATTGCATGTTATAACCAGAAGAGACTGACATTGGTAGACACTGCAAATAGCAACAGCTACTAGAGGAGATTAACTCAGGGAAATACTGTCAAGGATTCAAGAATTTATTTTTTTTAATGTCTCCTAATCTGAGGGAACAAAACACTAATCCCCCACAGAGATTTTGCTGGCCCAAGAAATAGCCTCTCTTTACCTTTCAGAGAGCAACAGCATTTATGTTTTGTGCTCTTGTACCAGATTATGATATAATAAAAGAGGAACCATTTTTAAGTCCTTTCTTTGAACTAGTATCCTGTAAGCCTAAACTGTTCAATTCTGGATTTGAGGGTGAGTGAGGGCGGAGGAGAGGAGCAGAGGAGCCAGGAAAAAAATGGGGTTGCTAATCTGTTCATGGAAGTAACAAAGTGTGGCTTCCTCCTCCTTTTTTAGCAGAGAGGAATTTTGGGAGAACAGTTCTTTGTGCATCGTGCTGTTGGGCTGGTGTCTCCTACATTGCTGTCGCTCCAGTCAGTGTAGCAGAACATTGATTTCTGTACAGGGAGCTGAGTAGGGAAAAACAACAACAACAACTACAACAAAAAAAAAAAAAAACCAAAAAAAACCAAACCAACCAACCAACCAAACAAACAAAAAAACCCAGTATTCTGTAAGACAAAGAAGAGCACCAGTGGAAGAGCAGTGGATTTTGAGCATGTCTGTGTTTCTGTGTGGGTGTTAAGGGAGGGGCAGATACTCCATGTATTTTTCTCTGAAAACATAAAAAATACTCTCTAGAGTAAAGGGAGAATAATATATAGCCATCAAAATAAAAATAAAGGAGATATTAGAGGGAAACAATCAGTAAACAAATAGCAAATAGCAGAGGAATGAAGAAAATGAAAAAGAGGAGGAGAAATAGGAAAGGACCTTGGAACATGTCAGTAAAAGAGAAATAACACATTTAAAGAAACCTCATTAAAACAGAGTTGTTTTGCAACTATCTATCTGTAAGGAAGGACTTCTGAAATTCAGGGCATTTATTTTACCCATTTGGAATGAAGCACTCAAGGCAATTTTTTTTGCATTTCTCAGGATTAGCAAATCAAGCAACATCATGAAAATATACATATTTCTATCCCATATCAGAGACATACAGCTGGGTTTTAATTTAAAAGAGTTCACTGTAAATAACTTCCAATTTTAGGAGTTTGTCACATTACTTTTATCCCTGATGTACACACATGTATGGTTTCTATAATACAGAAAAAGAGAACCTAAACAAATTTTTCTCAAGAGTTACGGGACTTGTCTTTAAGAGACTCAGATTCTCCAAACCCATCAATTCATCCTTCTGTATTTGCTTATCAGAGTTAAGAGGGTCCTGCAGCAGAACTCACCTTCAATAACTCAGCACAAGCACTTGTCTCAGTTGGAAGGAAGCTGCTCCATCTCATGCAGGTTGGTTGTAAGGAGAGCTCTCAACTAGGTGTAAGTTCTTAGGACAAAGTGAATTAATTTGCACCTGCTTAAAGCTTTTCAATTTGTACAGCTATGTCAGTGTTCCTTGAACCTATAAAATTTACATTCAAAGTAGTCAAACTGTTTTGAATATGCATCACAGTGTGAAATTCTTCCCAGGTCTTGTTGCTATTCAAAAACACAAAGTAGGAAAATGGTATGTGAGAATTGGTAAAGGACAAAACAAGAAAATAATGTTTCTCTAAGTAAGACATTTGTGGTCATGGCAAATGGAAAACAAAAACCCTATGTATGCAGATCTATATAGATGTACTTCTTAACGTTAGGGGTATTAGAAGATGTGTTAATAACAGCTATAGAAGATATGCTTGATACTAGAGGAGCTAGAAGTTAAAAAAATGCATGGTTAGGGCTGTATTCCAAGTCTGAATAACTACATATTGGCCATTCAGCTCTGCTGGATTTCTCTGGTGCAAAAGTAGTCTTAATTCTCTAACGGGAGCTGTTATAATCCAACTTGAATCTGTGAGATTAGTTGCCTAAATGTCTGAGAAAGAGGCAGTGATATAAACTGCAGCTTTTTATGCATGTAACAAAGATTTTAGGAGATCCTTATTGCATTTTTTGTTCCTGCAAAGATGCACACTTGTGCCCTAATGGATTTGTGCAAACTCTTCTCCTCAATCACTTTACCAGCAAAGAGGATAAGGGCAACCACATCAATCCAACTTAGGCCCATGCATCCCCTGGCACTGGCCAGGAGGTGTCCAGAAAAGCTGCTTAGAGCAGTTTTGATACTTTATCAGAAAGGAGAAATGTGACCCAGGTTCATCTTGAACCAAAATGTCAGTTTCCATGCATAAATAAATAACATAAAATACTTCATGCAAAGAACAAAGCCGTCCAAGTCTGCAGGATAGTGACTTATGATGAATACTTGTTGGAATATCTTCGGGGAAATGGGGCTCCCATGGAAGGGAGATTCTGGTTGGCATCCCTGACCAGGCAGGACTGAGCAAACTCCAAGTGGAGCTGTTGTGGTTTCCTGGCTGGTTAAGATGAAGCCATTAATTGTACAAATGCAAGGTTGTGAACACTGTGAAAGATGTCACACCAAAAATCAACTGACTGACCAACAAAAAACAGACAAAGAAACAGGGCTGTGAAAACAGAGAATATGGAATTGCTAGGAGGTTCCATATTGATATTTTATTACTGATATTTTTAGCCTAATAGGTGTGGCATGTCAACCAGGCTTGCCTACTGGATAAAGTCAGGAGTGATGATCCTCATAGAAGTCTCAGCTAAATTGAGAATTCAACTACTGAATTTTAAAGAAAGTCTGCAATTTTTTTTTTGTTATCCCTAACCACAGTGTTTTGTACTAATTAAAAATGCACCCTTATTTACTCTTTATTTTTGTCCCTCTATATTTAGAGATTTCAATATCTCAAGCACTTTTTCACCCGTAGTGTCAATTGATGTCAGCTAGACCATCAGCTGCTCAACAAACAAACCATATGTTTCAGAGTCTAACTGAGGATTTAGGTGTCTAATATTGGAAATGACACACATAAGAATATTTTTCAGTGCCCTTGCTGCCAAATCCTGCATCATATGCAAATTCTCAGCAATTTACAGCTCCCATCCTCAAAAACTGGAGCAATTTAGATGTGGAACTGTATGCATTATAGAGAAATAAATCACGCCTGTTAAATGCTATGGAATCTCTGCTTCCATTGAAACAGCCAGGGATCATAGGAAGAGGAGTAGAGACAAAAGAAACCATCCATGCATAGGTAGCATGTCACAGATTATCATCTAGATCATACAACTTTGACTCACCTGAGAGCCATACACAATTAAAAGAAAAAGGAAATGTGGGTTGTATTGAGCAACCTCAAAAATTCCAACTCATTTCGTGAAAAGATGTCCCTCAAAGTATTTTGGGTTACCCTCTGGATTATAAATGTTAGCATGCCCCCCAGGTCCTATGCCAGAAGAGAGGAGTGTTACACCAGATCTGAAAGCCTTGTGGGATAGTTGCTGAAACACACTGCAGGGAGAAGAATTTTGGCAATCACCAAATTTCTCTGAGAAGGAAAACAGAGATCATCAACAATGTAAAGAGACAACACAGCATAAGGCTATGAAGAGAAATAACTCTCTGGATGACCCAGATTTAATTGAGCTTTACTGGACTTCACAGATTGTTTAAGTCAGAGTGCAATAAAATGCTTATTAAATACAAATTAATTGATTTTATAGCCATTTTTATTTATCCATTAAACTAATCCTCCTTCTCTCAGAATTCTGAGACCTCAGATATTTAAGTGATTGACTTCATTCTAGTGCATGATTGTGCCATCCTATTGTACTGATTATAGATCAATGCAATAACATATTTTTTATGTTACTTTGGATGACTTCTTTTGGGCTTTTTGTTATTTTATTGCCACCTGTATCTTCAACAAAGATTGGCCAAAGCTGAAGTGGCCTTAGTTCTGTAATGCTATTATACTAACTGAGATATTGCTCCATTTGCTTAATGTCTAGGTATGTGGCCAACAGCTTGAAATGAAGTTCCTATAATGGGAACCAGTATCCCCCTCAGATCAGCTGGCAGGTGATCTCAGTCTTGTTTCAGACATTCCCAATATAATTATAGCAAATTTGCTAGGAATGAATACATGTCAGTTTAGTTTAATTCAGACATTTTAAGTCCTTAAATCTTGGAATGCATTTGCTCAGCATGCTTTCTCTACCCCATTATCCTGTTTAAACTGTTAAAGCCTTTGGCCACTCTTATAGCATAAATCAACATGCCAAAAGGCTATTCAAATCAACTAAACCTATTGTTGAAATTCTGTGTAACCTTTAGAGTGGTGAAGTCCTTTGTTCCTGGATTTTTATAAGGAAAAACACATAAATATTAAAACTGTGCTCTCACCATTTCCCTAGGAGGATAGAAAAACACTTCACATGCTCTTAAATGTAATTTTATTTATGGAAAACAAAGGAAATTATCTTGACCTGGTAATTACATTGCTTCTATTCAAACAAATTTCTGTGGTTTATGTCTTCTCATTAAAAAACCTGAAGTTCTGCTATTTTGACAATTCTGCTGTGGTTCTTACCTTTTTCTGTTTAAAAACTTATGTATATCTTCACGTGATTCTGCTGTGGTATTCATAGGTATCCAGAAACATGATATCTGAGGGGATAACAAAAGATGCTGTCAAGAGCCTTTAGAAAACTAGAAGTCTTAAAAACTTGCTGCTTGACCATTGTACTTCTTTGATGGGCACTATGGGAATAAGCTATAATTTTGGCTTCTAGCAGATGCTTCTATTGAAAAAAAAAATAGAAACTACTGCTATCTTTACAATTTTAAATTAATTTTATTGGGCTTCCTGTCAAAGATATTTTTCATGTGTCTTGGATGTATGGTTTTGAATTAGTTAGAAGATCATCTGTGTGGAATCCAAATAAACTGCAATTTGAAAATAAAAAAATTAAGTAAAAAAAATATGAGTTTTGAGACAAATAGCCAGATTATGTCGGTGGAGCCGGAAAATAATAGTGCAGATGATATAAAATACCTGGTTAAAAAGGTTTTCGGGTTAAAATTTTAAGTGACTAATATTCCTACCAAAAAGAAAGAAAAAAAGTTTGGTTTTGGAGAAAATTCAATATAAACCACGTAGGATCTCACAGAAAATGCATTAGGCTGTGTTGAAAACTCCATGAGTTTTGGGGGTTTTCTCTGAAAACTTTACATTTTCAATGGAAAAATAAATGTGACAACCTCTTTTAAATGTAAATGGTGTGTGTGTCTCACAGTACATAAAATCAGAAACACTGTACAAAATATGTCTTTCTCTGGAAGACAAAGGTTTTGTAAGCTCAAAGTAAACCAGTGAAAAAGAAACATGCTTCTTTTTTTCAACCTTTTTCCTTCAGAAAACATGAACTTCATTAGCTGTCATCTGATACCAGAAAATGTGACCTGGGAGATAGCTGGATTACATGCTTGGAATGCCTTAAAAAGAAGCAAGAATCAACACTCTTTATTTTCCCTTTACTTTTATTTTTACAAAAATTCAAATTTTGCCATTGATAATTACTTAGGGTGTAGTTATTTTTCATATTTAAAACATATCACAAAAAGGTTTCACAATTTCATTTTCAAGTAAAACATTCTTTGAAAATTAATTAAAAAAAACATTTTCTTTAAAATTTTGGTTTGTAACAAAGGGAAAGTAATATTTTGAGGCAGAGTCTAGTTTCATTTTGCTTGTTGGACGAAATAAATCTCAGTGGAAACTAAGAAAGTATGACAGTTCCAACCTGCCAGTTCTAATCCAGTGTTTTGAATGCTAGGAATTGTCTGATGAGAAAGAACTGCACAGAAAATATGAATGGTTATTTATGCTTACAATAAATAAGAGAGCACTCTACAGATTGCTTTCTTTTTCTGCCCACCTCCTTGTCTCCACAGAAAAAATCCAATCATCTCTGTGACCAGTTTTTCAACACCACCATATGCCTTCCCACCCTCCTTCTCTGAAGCTTCTACTGTGAGCTTCCCTGTCCCTCCCTCATTTCACACTTCTAGGGGAAAAAAATAACAGCCAGAAGATTTTTTGGACTTACTTTTTGTTACCTGGAAGAGAATTCTAATTATGGAGACAAAGCCTTGTGGGGTCTTTGAAAGCATTTCACTGCAGAGTGCTGTCAGCTCCTCAAAACCAAGGAGGGAAGATAAGCTGACATTGAATGGCTTTAGTGTGGTACAGTGTCCTCAAGAGGGATAAGCTAGAGAAGTATTTCTGTAGTCTGTTTTCAGCACTCAAAGAATGGCTGGACTGGAACAGGAGGTGTGAAAGCTGGGCTAGATTCTGGAAATGACTGGACTGAGAGTCTCAGGCTAAAAATATGAGTAAGTTAGCAAAATGGTCAAATAGGAGAGATAGCAGCCAAGAGTTGTTTCACATACTGCAAGGCACAGAGTGCTCTAAAGCAGTCTATTGCTACTAAGCACAAGAGTTACTCCATTGGAAGCAGTATTGAGTTTTTCTGAGGAATGTGTATGTACAGCTGGCAATACTCTGTTTTGCCAAGGTTATTGATAGCCTTGTGTCAGCATTAAGCCCATTGGCCTGTGATACATGCTTGTGGAATAAGTAGTTAATAACATGGACAAAAGCTATGTGAGAGGAAGCTGCAAATCACTGTACTCTTCAAACCACATGTACATTTATGGTACATTTACTCTCTTCAAAAGTGTCTCTTCTACAACCCATGGAAACCCCTGGATCCCTGTGGCTGGTTCTAAATTACCTGCGGGAAGAATCAAAACTCTTGCAGTGTATGAGCTGAGTGTATGTCAGAATGCCTGGCAGCATGAGATCCAGTATGTGTTATTTGTAACTGTGGATGGAGAGCTAAACTTGGTAACAGTGGATCTAAATTCAGATTAGTAAAGAGCAAATATCCTCCATGTGCAAACCAACAGACAAGCCAAAATGTAGGCCATTAGCCACCCACTTCCTACCCTTGCAGTGACTGGACTAAAAATGTGGGAGTTCTTTGAAAAGCAGCTGTTGTGGCTAAGCCAGTGGATCGGGCAAACTATGGTTTTGTGATAATAAGACTGGATTGGCTAAAATTAAGACAAAGATATTAAAAAATTATTCTTTGAAGAAATACTAATAACTAAGTAATCTGTGTTTCTTCCTAAATAATCACAGAAGCTATGTTCAGGAGGAATTTGGACATTGTAAACATGAGTTGCAGACAGTGAAAAAGTCTCTATATAGCCACACTTCATTCAGCTACAATTCAAGTCCCCATCCTTCTCCCTTCTCTGTTCTTAGGCATATGAAAAGAGCAAGACCATGTTCCAGATGCCCCATTTTTGGAGCTCCACTGGGCCTGTGTTAGCCCACAATATCACTGCTGAGAGGTGTTGAAGCCAGTTGCAGAATCCTTTTTTCTCTAGAGGCAGGTACCGACACCATAGGGAAGGCTTGTCCTAAAGTGAGGGGTGGTGTAGTCTGCCTGAGAAGAATCCCACAGCCAGGGGAGAGTGGTGAAAAGAAGCTTTGCTCTCAGCATCACCCTGTGACTTTCTCTGACTCTTCCCAAGCGCGGTAACATTTTAAAGCTGTTGTTATCTTCTAAAGGTTAGAGAAGATTTGAGGATTACCACACAAAAGAATACGGTAGTGGAACAAAGTGTTGTAACACTTTTCACAAGCCAGACCTTTTTGACATTCTTCACTGAGATTTTTTTTTTTTCTGTCTTTCTAGATATCTTCTGGATAGCAATGGAATATTTTAATATTAAAATTGGGTCGTTAAAAATTGTATGCATTGAAAAATAAATAATTATCTCAAATCTCTTTTGCTTTTTTTCTTCCTATTTTTCTCAATACTTGAAAATCTGGGGTGAGGAATACCTGTGTAGCACAGCAGATGTTTTTCACCAGGTCATACTTTAAATCTGATTTCCACTTTCATTTAATCTATCTAAGCTATCCTGCTCCCCATGTCCAGAAAAGGAAAGTTTGACCCCAAATAAACTTTCATCTTCACAATTTTTTTACACCATATTTACAGTTAAACTTTGCTTTGCATTTTGATAATGTTCTGGATGATTTACTAGACATGAATTCCCTCAGAGTCCTTTTTTACACTGTCTGCCAGACCATACTTCTAATTGAGTTTTATGTTCCTGAGGAGAGGATTTAAGCATGCCACATCTCTATTATACCCATTCTTTTAACTCTAAATCACTCTGGTCTCAATTTGAGACAGGCAGTCTGTCGGAAAGGAGATTAAGAAAAGATATTATTAGAGATAAAAATTGCTGTCTTGTGTGCTCCAGCAAAAGAGAAGAAAGCTCCTGTGACTTCCAGCCAGAGAAAGGACTGAAACTTCCAGCTTAATTCCAGAAATACCTAGCACAAAATATCCATGTGAGTGATTACTGGCACTGAATATATAATTATCAGTAATGCTGTACCATGTGGCTATATACAGTATATTCATATACAGTGCACTTCTGCTTACAATTTTTATTCGAATCATATTCTCGTTTTAAGTACTTCCATACTTTAAAAAATCAGATGCCACAGCTTTGTAATTGATGCTGTTTTTCACTAACTTTCCACACCATTTACTTTTTTTCCTAATTAGTGTTTCTCTTTTTGAGAAAAAATACTTGTACCTGTATTTTTCTCCAGTGAGGACCTCAAAACTAGAGAGTATGAAGGAAGAAATCCTTTCCAGGTAATTTGATAATTTTTCTATAATGCCATTTTCACTCAGGTGGTGGTTCCATTCTCTCAGGCATTCTACAGATTCAAAGTAAGATCCCAGAACTTCTTCAGGATATAGCCTGAATTATTCACTATTGTTCCTCTGCCCCTTCTTCTTATCTTTTTAGTTCAATTGAAGTGAATAGGAGTTCTGAATTTCTGCAATCTGCCTTAACTTGCAGAATATCTAACCTGTTTGTAATTAAGCATAAAAAATGCAAATTTGGCTCTGTTGCTTGTTACAGTTCTTAATTATAAGCTCAGTGCTTCTGGGCAACAGTTACTCTCCAGATATGTTCACAGCACCATACATGATGCCTACATTTCAGTAGCAGGGAATTTGTAATATCTGATGACCTAATGGACTATCAGGGTTAACAAGGGTGATTTATTCTCATTCTTTTTTTTACTAGATCCTGTAAAGGCTGGATCACATAGAATTGTACTTTTTTTTTTTAGAGGAATCATTTCTGTTTGTAAAAACCTAGCTGAATACTTTTAAAGCAATCTGTTCTTTTTGTACTCATTTCAGTAAGCCGCTAACTTATTGAAAAGCAGAAATTAGAATTTCCATTTGCCAAGTATTGTTTGTTTCTGTAATACCTTTAATGTCATTTAAAACAATAGTAAGTTAATGAGCTGTTAGGCTTCTACAGCAATCTTACAGTACTGAGAATTTGTCCTGAACAAAATCATACAGAAACTGGTTTCACTAGAGCATGACATAACCTTTGAACAGTTATGATTTTCTGCGTATCTGTGATGATTTTCATTTTTATAAATATTTGGAGAAATTTAAAATAACTTGGTAGACAAATAGCTTCTCTGAAGCAATTATGTGTTACTTTCTAAAATTCCGTTTAAACTTGTTCCAGGGTACTAGTTAACACTACATTTTTTAAAATATTGTTTCTTTCATGCAGTGATCTGAATTTTTGGTATAGGTCTCTAAAATCAAGGCTAATTCTTACGTTCTTTACTGTGTAAGTAATAAATATACATATATTTTATACTCTATATGTGTATGTATATTTCTAGTATAAGTATAAATGTAAATGTGTATGTTTGTACATGAGAGAGAAATGTATTTTAAATTGAGAAATAACTTCTCTGTCTTCATATCTCATTGCTAAAACCAATACAGGAGAACCCTCTTGGGACCAAAGAAATTGGTCCAATTTTTTTGTATGACCAGTTTTAGTCCAATTTTTCAAGACATGTAGCAACAGCAAATCAGAATTTGGTTTCTAATCTTTTCAGAGATCTTAACTGGCATTGCACAGATCGGTTGATTAGTTAGGTTTTTTTTGATGTGGAAATCGAGACATAACTTTCTAATTTTGTTATTCTTACTGTGCTTGGGCCATCTTTTATTTTGTGTTTGTTCAGTCCAGCTTACCTATTCCTTTGAAGGCATGGCTAGATTTTATTGCCACTTCAGACAGTCTTGCCACTAATTTCTAGCTATGAAATCAATGGTACATAAAAGCATTTTTAACTTCAGCTTGTTTTTCCAACATTTCCCATTAACTATATGCTAAGTAGACCTCATTTTGAGGCAGTTTGTGGCCCTATATGCATATGAAATATATGGACAGATATAGCTAAGCTTTCAAGTGTACTTCTTTATTCTTTCCAGACACATTAGTTCATTCTTTCGAAACCTGAAGCTACTTTCCATGTTGTCTGTGTGACTTCATTTCCAGCAGCATTGTGAGTCAGCAGGCTCCAAGGTACTTGAATTTGCCTATAGATTTGAATGTATCATCATTAATGCATACCAACTCACCATGTTTTCCATATGTGAAAGGTAGAATGCATTCTCTGTTTCCTTCGTGCTGATTTTTGGGCTGCAGCATAATCAAAAGCATCACTAGTAGCATGCTGTTCTTCTGATACACTTGGAGTCCATATGCTTTGGGTTGTCAAAGACAAGGCAGGGACCACTTGCTGTGAGGTCTGAGCTTTAGAATAAAGTCTAAGCAGATTGAGAATTCTGCCATTCTTATCATATTGAATGAGTTTATACATATTGTACAGCACCCCAGTCCTAAACTGCTAAGAATCGAATATACTGAATTATCTGCCAAAATTGCAAGCTGAAGGGACAATGAAATCCAGAAAATCCAATGTTTAAATAGTTAATTTTGGGTCTTTAATATAATCTTTCTTCTGTTATTCTGTGTTATTTAAAAGAGTAAATTGCACAAGATGTCATAAAGTATTTTCATGCAGAACACTAGTTTAATAATGTTTCTTAAAGTGAGAAAATTTTCATGAATTCTCTTTTTGTGATTCAGAAATTAGACCACTTTCTTACTTTTTTAACTAAATGTTTTCATGGACATATTCATGAAGAAAGCCCGATGTTAACATATTTTAAACTTTGATATATGAAGATGTAAAAAAATTATCCCAAATTATGAAACAATTTCAATAATAAGTGTGAGCAAATGAGGAATACTAACATTATGAGTAGATTAAGATCTTCAAAATGTTACCTAAGAAGAGATATTATAATTATTTTTCCAGTTCATTCAAGACAATATACGAATAAAAAAAAAATCCACAAGTTCATAAGGCTTCACACTCATTTCTGCTTGACAATCTCTTGCTTTTGGCTTCACTTCCTTGCCACTACTCCCAGTGCTTTAAGGAACATTTATGAAAACTTCTGAACAATACATGCTACTGTCTGTCTGTCCTGCAAATTCACTGAGTGGTGAAATACCTCATCATTGGGTCATCTAGGGTGTATAGAAAAGTGTATTTTTTTACAAGAAATTAAGAAAGAAAACATAGTTAGCCTTTCAAAGGTACTTAACTAACAGTTAAAATCACTTAAGAATTTGCTGATGAGAAGATAACACTCAGAGAAAGCTATTACCATTGGGATGCCTTTGAAAGCCATCAAAATTAATGAGATACTTGTTGTTAGCAAAAATAAAACCCAAAACCTGGAACCTAGAAAAAAAATCCAGTTTACCTGTAGAGTAGATAAACGCATCCCTTTCAGTGAAGCTCTATTAAAATATCTTTGAAAGAGATAAATATGCTTGGCTATAGATGTTGTCCATTTTTCTTAAAAGGAAAGTTAAAGCTTAAGTGTACTGGAAAATATCCCATGACATCTCCTAATTTTTTTTTTTAATTAAAAAAATTATTGATTCTTTGCTGCCTATTTAAAAAACAGCAAATGTTTTATTTAAACTGTGATTCAGAAAATTAGAAAGATCATTTCAAAATCACAAGCTGGACATTCTTGCAGTGATATTATTTAAAAAGTGAAATGCCTATTTCCAAATAATGGTTGATAGGGTTTGCCATCTGAGATGTGATATATGTTGCTTTCTTGAAATGGAGTACTCCTTCATTAAATGTCAGGCAATTATCTAAGTATCTCCTTTTGAGGAAGAGAGCTGGAGTATTCTAAATGTTTATCATAAACTTTTGAGAAACAAACCTTTAATAGTCATGTTGAGTCAGCAACTCATCTTTTACAGGTGTGTGAGATTTTTCTTCAGTTGTAACTTCTTACAAAATAATTTTTTTCACTGTAAAGCATAGTTAGAGAAAAAATATTTTGTAGCCAGTTGCCTAAAAACTATATTGATGAAATGAAGATAATATTTTCTTATTTCACAGAAGAGGTACTAGAAGATGATATCAGGAACCTGGACTGCTCAGGTGCCAATGGGACAGTATAACCCTTCTAAGAATTTTGGAAGAAGCATTTGAAAAGATTGCATATTTATAGAGAAACACGTCTTTTATGTCAATGTTGACACAGCCATTCTTGTACTCCTTGTCAGGGAGACGCTGTGTCATTTGTCACTTGATAGTTCCTTGCAGTAAAAAGATGGAACATTAATTCATTTGTTAAGAAAGAGTATGTTGAGTTGTACTGGTAGCCAGAGAGATTTTTATGTTACAGTGAAATAAAATAGAGTGATCACTTATACAGACAAAAAAATTACTTTCCAAGAGTCATTTCCCATAGGTGTTGGTGCACTTGTTCCCATTTGTACTGAGCGCGTGAGCGCTCAGTTCAAAGGACAAGAGCTAAAATAAGTTCTTTTGGGTTTTTTTCCACTTTGCTGCTTGACAGAAAAGACTTTCACACACTTCTGAGCTGCCATTCAGCAGCACATAAAGAATATTACAGCTTGTGTTAAGTGTCAATTGGAGATAATTACAACCTCGGTGACCTGTCTTGCCACTAAAACACTTAGCAGACTTTATTTTGCCTTTACAACATGGAGACTGGAAGCACAGTTCTGATCCCAGTGACACTGTGGTAAATCAGAAGACACTGCAGTGAAGCCAGCTGAATTACAACCTCATAAATATGATGTAAGGTAGCAAAGGAATTCAGATGCTTTACTTATACACTGGTTCTGATTTTGCGAAACTTTCAGTTTTGTGTCCTGCTCTTGAGAGTTTTCAAATACAATAACTAGGGACATGTCAGCCAATAGATATAGTGGCATTCCATTGTTCTCCATGCCGGACAATGAGAGAAAACTAATAGGAGATAATCCTGTGGAAATACTTGTAATTTCCAAGCATAAAAACTTAATCAGATACCTCTACTTCTGTCACCTGTAGTTGCCCTGGGCTTGAACTTTCAGCAATGCCATAGTGCACACATCCTGTTGGTCTGTGGCCTCAGGAGACAGGACTTTCTATAAAAGTAACAACCCAAAATTTCACTTACTTTGGGTCCTCTAGGGCAGTGAAAGATTTCAGTACCCAATTCAGCCATCTATGATCACAAATATATCCTAGTTTCATTGTTTATGCTCTGCAAGTTGGTCACAGATTTCTGATTCTCCCTTCTAGTCCTACTGCCAATGCCTCATGGTTTCACATTTTGTATGCAGCAGGCAGTCCTTTCCCCAGATCAGTGAGCAACCATATTGGCTGCCATTCTTAATTTCAGACAGTTCATTTGCTATTTCCCTGCTTGAAATCCAGAGGATAGCTTTTTCCCCTATAAAAGAAACCAGGTGAATTCCCCAGCAGGTTTGGTATAGTTCCTGTGACCAATAACTACCTGCTGTTATTAGCATGCCCATTGTGTTAACCACTGCATTTCCTCCCATTTGCATTTCAGACAGGAATAACTTCCTTAACTGGAAGTGTAATGCACAGAAAATTATTTTAGAAGAGCTTCTTTGGCTTCCTTTGCCATTTACCATATATATTTGTGAAAATTGTCATTGCATTATTAAAAAAATAAAATAAAATTAAGGAAATGACCAGATTCATGCAGTCTTTCATATGTATTTGCATCTTCTTTCACCAGTGTTTGCTATTATATTGTGCAAACCAGTTTGTAGGTAATTTAATTTACATAGCTGTGTCACATAAGCATGTAGATATTTCTGGTAAATGGCTCTTTCATTGACTTCCCTTTTCTGGAAGTCCAAGCACTGGCTAATGAAAAGCCTCACAAGTAGGAGGCACCACAGAGAGCTGCCAAAGCTCTGTTATGTTCTCTGATTTTGGGGTTGGAAATAGAATGGTGTACACCAATTGCTAAAGGCCATGAGCTAGAAATCCTCAGTTCTTGACTCTTTTATGTGCATCTGAATCTGAATCTGCCTTTCAGCTTCAGTTATGTCATTTTAAGACCTGATTTCCCAGTTTCCTGCCTTCCCAGAATCTTTCTGTGCTCAGCTTCCTGTGATCTCATTTTCACACACTGTACTGACTTCCAATTGACCTTGATCTGAGTTACAGGCCATTAGTACCATGGAAAATCAGCAACCTGGCATTTAGGAATGTCATCAACATGAGCAACATGTCTGAAGTCAGTGGAAATTGCACTATCAACTTTCCTGAGCTCCTACAACAGTTTCTTTGATTAAAAGAGGGATATAATCCACCTCATATGAATATTATACAGATCAATTAATGCTGTAGGCACTTAGAAGATTCAAAAGACTCAGTTATGGCTATCACAGCTACCATTGCCAGCTAGAAACAACAAAGCAATTTTAAACTAATTTATAAAACCTTCCCTTGCAAAATGCTGTGGACAGCCAGTTCAAGTACCCTTCAGACTCACCAGCATAGCTTGTTGCTCAACAATTTTAGCATCAAAGTCACAGCTTAATACTGTAGCCCTCTTGTAGAAGTATTTATATTTATGAGAAGGGTGAAAATGAAAATTTTTTTTTCAAGGTAATGGCCACTTCTTGAGGTTGAATTGGCAACCTTCGTAAGTTGTATATGTGACAGGAACATAAAAGAAAATAAAGCCAAGCATGCCTGCTGTTAAAACAGTCTGGCTGTGGTTTTCTCAATTGAGGCAGCCAGGTTCATATTAAATCTGCATTTTAAGCCCTGGGTTTCTAGTTCTCTTCCTAATTTTGAAAATGAATCATTCTGTGGCTAAGCACTCTGCTTCCTACATATTTTTTTCAGCCCCATAAATGGTCTCATCAACTTGTCTCTGTGGTGGGCAGTCAGTATCATGATTTTATTAATTACTTTCCTTCCAAAATGTCTTTCACAGTTTTTCACTGAAAGTGACCTCTGCTATATAATATCAATATACAATATGAATTTCAGCTTACATTTCTATATGAGAAGACACTTCTTTGCCATTGGGTAGGTCAGGACAAAGCATCCCTGGCATGGTGAAAAGTGTTTGTCACATTCAACCACATTTTATAGCCTCCCAGTTAGTGACATATAACCTTGTTCTAACCATATGTGTACCTTTTATTAAAATTACAGAACAAAATGTAGCTGCCTGAACAAGCATGCTGAGGAAAATGACTAAACACCATCCAGGATGAAAACAGTCAATCAGGAAAAATAAGTTCAGTCACCTCAAAGAAAGCGGGATCCTTTTTGTTCCAAAATTAAAGTATTCTGATAATTTACTTCAATGATGTGCAATACTGACTACATCCACTTACAGCTGAACATGCAAGTTGTCCTAAAAGTAATGGGCAGCTGGCAGGTGAAGTCATGGGGAAAGTGGTGACTCAGAGGAAGGACACACTGGACATGAGAAAAGGCTCTGATTAGATAAAATCGTCTGTGGGAACTTGTCATAGGAACCTTGTAAAGACCAGGCAGTTATTGAATAGAGAGGGACAGACCTTGCCCAGGCTGGAATTCCAAGAGTTGATACTTACTATTTCCTCAGTGCTTTTTAAAATTACTTTATTACATCATAAATAATATCTTTTAAGCATGCTCAGATAAATCTAGAACTCTTAAATATGGAATAATTAATTTGGATAAAGAAACAATTCCGATATTAAGTTTGAACTGGAACTGAATCTGTTTTTTCAGTCATCACTGCTTAAATGATTTTAAAGTACACTTTGCCTATAATTTATTCTTTCACCTACTGGTTTTAGATAACAAGCAAAATACTAAAGTAAGGAATACTTACTTGCCATTTCCAGCTTTCTTAACACCAGAAAGGAGGAATAAGGCTGATATTTATATAGGAACTCAGAGAGATCTCAGTATGATGAACAAGATACTACAGTAATGATCGCTAACACTTAAAAACCAAGACAGAGACAAGCAAAAGAGTTAAGAGCCCTCAATAACAAAAAGAACATTCTCATTAGGGAAACCATTATAAAATGGTATGTCCAGAATTGTTGCAGTTCAGAGCTGCATACTTAAAAAGCTAGTTATTGTTAATTCTCTCCCTGCTTTCCAAGACTGTCTCAGGTCTCTCTAAGCAGGCAACCCTTCACAGGATGCAAATTAGCAGGTTATAGCTTGTGTCAGAGAAACTTATGTAGCTGAGTACTCTTTCATATCACACAGTTTCATTTCTAGGAACTGAAATGAGGCATCAAGAATTAAATTAAGGCTTTACGCAGAATGCAACAACAAAGATTAAGGAATAAAAAAAGAAAAACCTGTGCTGTAAACACTGCAAACACTTCAGATTCAAAATGATTCCCAGAAGTTCTGCAGAACTTTTAATAAGTAGAAGTCTAGCCATCTTGTTCTTGTTAAACCAAATGTATTAGAAGTATAGTCTCAGTTTCAAAAGCCCTATACAGCTAACTAGTTTGGGATCATGTGATTTTGGCTCAATCCCTGGTACATCTTTGTGTCATCTACTTTGTTCCTTTGATATTGGATACCACCAAAAAAATCATGTTGTGTGGTTTGAAAACCTTATAGAACTGAGAAGTATGATCTTCTGTGATTATTCTTAAGGAATTTCTTTCGAATTCTCTGGTAATTTCACAGTACATGCCAACCTGAGCACAAAATATTGTGAGATTTCAAGTCAAGATAAGTTTATAAAACAACCACTTTTCAGCTTTAAAATCTCAATAACTTACTGGTCTCAGAATATCCATCAATGCATCAATTTAAAAGCAGGGATTTTAATAAACAATAATAATAATAACTACTACTACTACTACTACTACTACTACTACTACTACTACTACTACTACTACTACTACTACTACTACTACTACTACTACTACTACTACTACTACTACTACTACTACTACTACTACTACTACTAATAATAATAATAATAATAATAATAATAATAATTTTTAGAGGCATGGAGAATTACACCAAATAGTTGAATTGACTGACAATAGAAGTATGAATTTTAATTGATAAAAATATTTTTTTCTTAATATTTTGGCAATTTTTTAAAAAAATGCTGTGTATGGAAGTATTTTCTCTTACTAAGATTTCTTTTAATAATAATAATAATAATTTTTAGAAGCATGGAGAATTACACCAAATAGTTGAATTGACTGACAATAGAAGTATGAATTTTAATTGATAAAAATATTTTTTTCTTAATATTTTGGCAATTTTTTAAAAAAATGCTGTGTATGGAAGTATTTTCTCTTACTAAGATTTCTTTGGAACATTAGAAGAAGAGTAGTTCTTCATTAAGAATACCCTTCAATCTGAAGCTCATTTCTTCCTCTTTCAGTCAGGGTACTAAGTGCCTCAATTGTCTGTAGCTGAACTTAACAGTGATGTTGAATGCAGTAGAACTTTTTAACAATTAATTTTCTCTTCTGACTTTAAAAAAGTTAAGCAGGACTGACATTTAAGATTATTCATACCAATAGATAACCATGATTTAAGCTTCTTATAAGAAGTAAAAGGATGTTTAACCTAAAAGAAGCAATTCTGTAGACTAATTTTCCTGAAATGCTGGTAATATTTTAGAATTAGTATTTGGCAAAATATTTTCAAACACTGGCTAAATAATTTGAAACATAGAAGCCATTTGAAGGAATTAACTATGTAAGAACTTCACTTACAAAATTAATTTGCTGCACATGATAAAATTATATTGAATCTGTTTGGTATAAGATCTGTGCAACATTTGGCAGCATAGTATGAAATAAATCTGTGTTTGTCCATGACAACATAAGTATTTTAAACTTTTCATGTTTCTTTACCAAGTCTTATCATGTGGGGTCTTCTGAGAATTCTATCTCTTAACACCACAGGGACAGGTGGCCAAAAAATGGCATGTTGGAGTCTAGAGAATGAGAATAGTTAGAAGGATGTTGGTTCAACCATGCAAATTCCCTGCATTTAAGAAAACTGACCTTAATGAAGCCTATCAATAATCAAGGACATAGCAGCAATGAAGAAAGAGGGAAATTAGAAGGGTAAAAATGGATTTTCAAGAAAAGAATTAAAGAGTTTTAAAACCAATACCCAGAAGCCATGAAAATACATTTTGAAGACGACTGTAATAGAACCAACAGATCTTCTAAATCCCTACAAAGCAGTGAGGGAAGATAAGAATACTGCTGAGAAGTTAAATGACTTTTTACATTAGTTTTTACTCAAGAATTTTTGGAAGATTATTATGAAACCTGCTGTTTTCTGATATATAACAATGTGATGCTATGAAAGTTCTACACGCTGCAAAAAGTTTTCTGTAGCTTTATGCATAACAATCAAAATGTATGAAACCTCAAAATTATACCGCTCCTAAATTTTTCCTTATTGCATAGAAAGAGAGGAGAAGAAAATAGTGCCTCATATATTTAAGAAATTGAACTACTGATCATGAAGTTTATTGTCTCTTTCAAGAAGGTTTTCTGGGTCATTAACTTATCACCAAAAAAATATGAACTTTTTCACAACTTCTCTCAAATACCTTGAGATTGCCATATTTTAAAAGAGGAAAAAAAGCTTCATAAGCGAATCACTTGCTATGGTTAAAAAGTTATAAAAGCCCCAACAACATAATTTCTTTAGACATTCAGAAATTCTGATTCCTCAGGAAAGGATACTTAATATTTTCCTGTATGTGTGGGATAAAGCAGGATCAAAAGCACCTAACAGAAAAAAAAATAGAAGTTTATGATAATACAGTCTACTCTCATTATAGAAAAAAGGATAAAATGATTGACTGAACTTTCTCATTATAGCTTCACTTATTCTTACTACTGAACTGGGAGGGAGGGCAATGAAACAGAAATCTGAGAAGTGCAGGAAAAACTTGTCTATTATTCAGATATAAGGACAACCATGAAGAATTTAAGGGGGAGAAGATGAACTAGATGAATGGATACCAGAAAAACAAAATTTATCATTGACAATCATGGTGGAGGGAACTACCTGAAAAAATGTGGGGGTACAATGCAGCTGTCTATATTAACCATATCTAAATTAACCAATGGAGCCCTAACCATCCCACAGGTTTCTTAGCAGAGGTCATCATTAATGTGCTACGGAAAACAGAGGAAGTAATATGTCACATTGCAATGTGTGACAACAACTTGAATTATTACAGAGCAGACAAGGTAGCACCTTCATTAAAATCAATATTTTTCCAGAATACTACCCATAACAAAACTATACTTTAAAAGAGGGTGTGAAAAGTAGTTGAAAAGCAGAAAGAATCAGCAAAAAATAACAAATAGGTTGTATGTTAATAATAATGTTAAATTGAAAACCTTTCTTTTTTCTGTTATAATCAAGAATAAGAGGCACTTGTAAGTGAAAAGATCTGAATCTGAAAAATTAAAACAGTTTTTTATATACTATGAGCAAAATTATAAAATGCTTTACTAATGATAATTCACGGGGAAAAAAGTATAGGAAATGTGTCAATCAAGACTACCTAATGTTGTTAGCAATTTTTAAAGGGATATTTATTGTTACCTTCATGTTTTAACTTGGGCTGTAACGGTAAGAACAGGAGATTTCTTCAGATTACTTCGCCTCAAAGGCATTTTAAATTTCTCTCAACTACCTTGAATCAGCCACGTTAGGAAAAGTACATGACCTTTCATGGTCATTCCTACATTCTGGTGTTTCATTGCAACATATAAATAAAAACTGATGGAGAGGAAAATCAGAAACACAAGACAGAAAATACAGCAGAAATATATTTATATTGAACAGCGGTATCTGTCATTTTATTGAAGGAAAGGCAGTTCCTCTTTTACAGAGCACATGAAAGTTAGTGTCTTCCATCATGAGGAAGAGAGGACTTGAAGTGTGACAAATTATGTGTGAGAACAGAGCTGGAACTTATCAGCTTCATAAGGAAAAAATCAATTTTATCCAATTGACATTTTTTGTCTCCCAGTTGTGGTAGACTGTTTATCGTACATTTTTGTGTGTGTCATTATTTCTCATAGCATTTAAACCTCATATATTGAAAAATAAACTTTAATGTACTAAGTCCTAATTCAAAACTCCCTAACCTTCACTGTTGTTGTATAAGAAAAACAGTCTTTGCATCCAAGATCTTGTGGCCATACTCCACCAATAGGAACCTTCTTTCCAGATAAGAACTTTGAAAGCACAAATTCGTTCTTCTACATCCTGAGACTTTTTGTGTTAGTTAATATCTGAAAAGCCAATCTGAGATACAAACCTTTTGGAAAATTAAGTCTGTAAGGCACTCCTAGATTCTGAACAGTACCAGTTTTGCAATTGGTTTTGCACTCACTTCTGCTTTAAGATCAATTTGCCCATATCTGCGTGGATTGTTCAAAATCCACAGACTCAAAAGTTCTCTGCAGAGCTACAGCTGTAAGGTTTAACTTCATATTAAAAAATACTAAGATGAATTAACATAATTTTTTTTTGTTTCAGTAATATATGAATCTAAATTCTGATAATAAATCATGTCAGTATTTGGTCAATAGGTACTTACAATTTATGCACCTTTAGTTAGTACACTAAATGAATGATGAACTAGGAAACAGCCGTCTGGTCAAGAGCTTGTAGTAGAGGTTTTTGTCTTAGATCAAAAAGCACCATTGTTCTGCCTGCAATTTTCTAACTATTTCTATGCAGTTTTCTATTTTCTAAATAGGGAAGCAAACGTGCAGCTCTTATCACTTAATGATTCCTCTAAGTTGGAGGACAGGAAGGTTTTTTTATCAGGCATTAGAAAGCACATATATATATATATGTGAAGAGGATCTGTGATCTCACACCTAAAGTACTGCACTCAGGAGAAATTAAAAGTATAATCTGAAAGTTTATCTCTAATTATCACTGTCAAATGTTCAATATAAACATTCTATATAGTGTGCAGAAGATTACAGTCTTCTCCACTAGCACAGAAATGCATATGCTCACACCCACCAGCTCTGCTTTGTTGCAAACTATGAATAGTTAAGCATTTGCTGTGATTTAGCTAATGTCCTTTTACCATATAAAATGCAATCCAATTCATTGTGTATGTGCTTGAAAGGGAGAGACACAAATGATTTGGTACTAAGCCTTTTTTCTTCATTTCATATTGCTAAAGCTGTCTCTGGAGAAATAAAGAGGCTTTTTTCTCTTCTTTCTTATAATGGGATTCTAATGAGAACTTTAATTAGTATCATGAATTTTTTTCCTTACTTCTAGATTTTAAAGTAATCATGCCGTATTTCTCAGTCATGATTTTCTATTGTATCTCCATCACGTTATTTCTCTAAGATAATTTTCATAATACTGTTTTATTTCAGATTTTGTTAACTCATTTTATTGCCATAGTAATTGACATCAAAATAGACATGTATCATCAGATTCTTGTTAGCAGATTGATTGACAGTCACCAACTGGAATATTTTCTCAATTACAGCTGTGTGTAAAGATTCTGGTAGAAAGGCCTTGTCTCTATCAGTGTATGCATGAAGTGATCATTGCAACACAGGCTATTCTTCCTCCCTTCAGTTATTTCTTAATTACTTCTACCAAAAATAATTTTGGAAAAATCCTTTTTCATTTCTTTTCCACCTTTTGTTTGTCTGTCTGTTTGTTTGTTTCCTGTAGCATGTGCCATTTCTTTCGAGATTAAAACAAAACATTTTTACCAGAATGCTTATTTCTGACACAAACTCTGCTTGAGTTAACTTCTTGGTATCTATTATAAAACCTCACATTTAATGGACCTAGTCCTGTGGATGTCGCACACTTTTTTGATAGCCTGGAATACTATTTCATTTGTCCTGGAATACATGAGCCTGGGAGATAAGAGATATGCAAAATTACCATTAAAAACCTCTATATTTTTGTCATTACTTTTCTGGAATACATGTTTCATAGTCATTAAAAAAAAAAAAAAGAAGCAATTACCAGTAAGTCCATGAAAAATAGTCCACGAAAGCAGATTTTCCAGTGTTTTATTGCAACGTTAGAAATCCTGTATACCATTTTCCACAGGGATGTAGCAAATAAAAAATAAACTGAAGTTGGTAATTAGAGAAATTTAGCTGAAACTTGTTCAGCTTATTAAGCATTTAATTTTGTGTAGAAAGTGAGAAATCATTAGCACTTTTATTATCCTGAGTGTAAAAACCCAAACACTTCTGGAAAGGAGGCTGTACAATTGTCTTTAAAAGATTTGGTATTCATGCGCTTTCCTGAAATGTTTATGTAGCCTAACTAAACCTGTAGTTTGACTCCCACAATAAAATTGCCAGTTGGTGACAGCAATTGCACAGGTGGCTTAAAAAGTCCTCAAGTTGTTCCTTGCTCTTCACTAGAAACCAAGGCTTCTGTTTCTATTTTGAGGGTTGGACTGACTCTGCTGTAAGAGATTTTTCTGGTAAAACTCTGTTTAATGGAATAGCAGAGAGGATCAAATCTGGCATCCTCCAGTGAGAAGGAACTGCCCTTGCTAAGTGATGCTGCCACCCTCACTGCTGCCTCAGCCTCCCGAGGGACTTTGTTCGTCTTCCTGCACACAATGAGCTGATCTGACCTGAGCACATCTGGGCTGGGCTAGATGGGGTAGTTGCCTTCACATCAGGGTGGGAGAGTGTGTTGTCAGCCCTGCTACACACATATCATAAATATCTCTCAGTTCCAAACAATAATCAGGAGAACAAAATAATTTTTAAAGTACAGGAAAACATTCAAATCAAAGTCAAAATGTGGTAAAAGTATCAAGTTCTAATTTAAGTTATAGTCTATGCTGCTTCAAGTAGATATGTGTTTTGAGAGTGTGTAAAGGAAGAGTGTATAAAGATTGAAGGTTTTTCTCTTGATAAAAGGTGTTTATCATTTGAACTGCAGAAAGGAGCAAGCTTGTTGTTAAATGTGTGCATTTCTCACCATAACTCTGCAACTCCCAAAGTCACACATCAATTCAGCTGCTCTGGTAGAAATAGCTCCCATGTCTCCTGATGCAGAGTCTGGCATCCTATCCTAGAAGTTCAAACCCCCTCTGTTAATAAGGTGTTTACAGAAGTTTATTCCTTCAGGTCAGAAGTTTGAACCTACTCCAATCTACTAATACCCTGAAGGTACTAAATCCAACTGCATGGGTCAGTTCTATTCAAGTGTAGCTTATGTTTCTCAGCAGAGTAAACTAAAGGAAAATTGGATGTGCTGCCCTTTCTAAAATATTACTAAACTGAGCTTGTTTTGTGGTCTTCAGAAGAAAGTACTGTCATGGCTGGCTCTTTTAAATGCATCATCAGAAAGGAAAAGAATTTCAGGAATTCACAGCTATTTTGAGGAGGTAAATATTGGCAAAATACAGTTGTCTTAGTCAAGCTGCGTTTTTTCACTGCCTACCTTCCTCATTATGTAGGGACCCTCTTACCTAAAGCTGTCACAGAGGTGCCTTCAGTTAGCACACGTTTCACTTTAAAAGGGAAAAAATAAAGTTAAAAGCTTTTCCTTCTGGTGTTTCACTCTGTTCTTTAGAAGCAACCGCTCGCTAATGATTTCCTGCTGCGGTTGCACTCATGGCATTGCAAGTTTGCACCAGGGGCTGCACTTTGCAGCTTCAGCAGATTGTGACAGCTGCAGGTGTGGTTGTCACAGAAGGTTGTATTTGCACGTGATAGCCGCAAGTGCATCCCTGCTTTCCATTGGAACAACACTCAAGAGCATTGCTGGCACAACGAGGAAGGAACTTCAGAACACTGTGTGTCCTGATGGTGAAGCTGAGCCACAAACACCATCCTGACAGTTTGCAATCTTTTTCCCTAATGGGTTTTCCAGTTTGCTAATTCAAAGTTTCAGTGTGCTTGGGCCTCAAACTCTCCTTGTAAGGAGATTATTCCACCATTGAATGTACTTTGCAGTCAGAATTTAATCCTATTTTTCATCTTTATAACCAGAAATTTATTATTTTTCTCTTGACTGTCTTTGTTATATTGCTTAATCGTACAATATACAACTATTCTTAGTGCCTCTGTAATTCTGAAAGGGAGTTTATTCTCAACTTAGGTGCATCACATCATATCTTTCTGCTAACAAATGGCCCATAACAGTTTAAAATGTCATTCACAAATATCAAAAGTCATTATATGGACCCATTGATTTCAGAGAATTTTATGTGAATTCAGCCCTTAGAGAGGTTGATTGTTCTGTCACAGAAATCATCTGCAAGACTGATGTTTGACAGGATCAAGCCAACAGATGCATTATTTAGCTGCTCTACAGCCCAGTGCCTTTGCTGACAAAAGTTGATTAATATATTTGGGGTTTTTTCATGCTACATTGCAATGTCATAGCTAATCTATGATCCATCTGATCTCTAAATCTCTTCCAGCATGCCTGCCTACTAAAATCTCTTCTCTATTGATTATCTATATGTTTGAATTATTTTCCAGTGGATGTATTATACTAAGTTTGTCCAAGTTAAAATTTGATTTCCTTTTTCTTCCCTAATCTGAATTCTTCTTGGCATTTCTCTTCCTTCATTGCTGCTTACCACCTTTTGTAATGATAAGGAGCAGTATATTTTGGTACTACTTTACAGAAAATTCAACTAAAATCACAACCAATTATTATACAAGAAATTATTTTAATTTATTAGCCGTTAGGAATAACTTCTAGGCTTTTGTGTGCTTTATGAGATTCCATAATTCACTGACTTTTAACATTTCCCTCCTGAAGGAATCTGGTCTACTCGACAGGAAGCCTTAATTGGAGAAGAAGAATCTGCAGAGCTAAAAAAGCTGGTTCTAATAGGAGTCAGACTTTACAATGAAAAGGTTGAAATGTTGCAGGGAGAAAGTGGCTCATTACCAGAAAAAATGTCTGAATCCCAAAGGGTATGTATTTTCCTTGAAAAAAATGAATGTTGTCAGGGAAGAAAGCTCATAATTTATTATTAACAGCTAATAGTAGCTTTCCTTAAAAGTGGTGGTGGGAACATAAACAAAATGTATTTATTTCCCAGAATTTTACTAAACTAAGAATTTTTCAGACTGTAGATAACATTATTATTATTCAAAACTGTTAAATTATTGGTTTCCTTATATTTAATTTTATGCATTATTATATATATGTATAACTTCAAAAGCACACAATAAGACTCTTATAAGTCTTCCCTGGCACTAGTGGTGTTACATGAGGTTAAGAAACAATGGAGTGTTTTCCACAATTGTCAGCCTTAGATTTCTGTTTGGATGCCTGAGATTTCTGCTTAGATACCTGAAGCCTGAATCTGATTTCAATTATTTTGTCTAATTTAGACATAATTTGTCACGTGCTCTATTCATTATAAAAACAGAAACTCCTGCTGTATTCATTTCAGAGTAATATAATATCATCAGAACATCTATTTAAGACAAAAGACAAGTTAATTTTTTCCAAGCCTTATTTTTGGCACGTTCTAGACAATATTAGTATTCTAGGATGTACTGGACTTATGATTCTATCTTGTCCATCCTAGCAGGCACAGGTCTTCCAGAAATACTTTAATATCTCCTATATTATGTTTTTAATTAGATCATCTTAGTCAGGAGTCTTCATTTCCCTTCTTTACACCAAAGACTCAGTTTTGTTGAGAACCATAAAATACAATTCCTGTCACTGCAGCAGGACATGAAGAATGTGAGTCTTCATTATCTGTGTGTTATCTGGCCTTCACTTTCATTCTAGCTCATTTGGTTTATCTCTTGCTTTTTCTCCTACATCACAGAGGAAGAACATCTTTGAGACTGGGGCTGTCATTCACTGTGGGCACTTTCCAGCACACTGGGGCCCTCCTTTATTTGAGATTTGTTGGCACTTGAGTAAATAAGCAGCATGTGCTGACAGGGCTGCAATTTCAGAGTACCTGCATGAAGGAGCTGGTATCAAAAGCTGAGGCAGGTACAGCAAAAATATCCTTCAAAAAATGGATTATCCAGAGTTCACAAGGCAAGAATTTATAACTACCAAGGTGAAGGAAGCCATTCAATGTATTATTGACTTGGATTTTCCCGAAGAAAACTTTCCCATTCTCTGCATGATCCCATTTTGCAGAGTTTGGGTCACCCTACTCCACCTCACACTGTAATTTTTGTATGTGCAAGGCTGCAGAAGACCAGGACAAGGAATGCTGGCAAACAAATTATTTTTTCAAAGTAATGAGAGATCAAATGGATCCTTGTGCTGCCAGTAACACATGCTAGGGAGAGTACTTTCCCAATAAAACCAAAACCTAATGTAATACTGCTGTTATTTAATAATAAATAATATTTTCTGGATAGATTGTCAACTGCTCTACAAACATGCTCTTTCCCCTTTTTTTCTATGGACATGAAGGGTTTTCCAGAGTTTTGGGGGCCGTTTAACTTAATAGGAGCCATTTCCAATTTAACTACTGTGGATATTTTGTTATACTGCATTCTTTCTATGAAGGAAAAGAGAAATATAACTTAGAGAGATGGACTGGTTAAATTAAGAAACATTCACCATTAACATTTATTCTCAGGGCTGAGTAAACTGAATTATTATTGGAACAGGCATGTTTATGCAATGATTTCATAAGAGGGCTGGTTTGGTTTTTTTAAACTGGTAGAAGCTTTGTTCTTGCATTTACACATGTCCCCTCTCAGGCAAGAAGACATAAAATTCTCTGCTTCTTATGGTATAAATCTATAGTGCTGCAGAATATACTCAGACTGCTACAAAGTTTTGTCAACACAGCTACCATTAAAAAAAATCCAAAGAAAATTGTTAATCTCATTTGAAAAGAAGGCATGTGCCCGTTTTTAGAATTTTTCTATATTTATCAAGGCCAAGACTATGAGCATTTTTCAAGATTTACACAGCTAGAATTTAAGTTAAAACTTTCAATCCAACTAACAATAGAAAGAAGAAAAGGGCAATAATTTATATTGGTTGCTATTTAAGAATAACACTTTAAAATACATAGAAGATAATTATTTCTATTTTCTCTAGGTTCTCCAAAATCTTCTACTTCATATGATTCTATTCCTCACTGAGCAACAAGTCTTTTCTCAATGCTTTATTGTATTACAAGTTGTTGTTAGCTCTTCTCAAATCTCTTCTTATATTGAGCATTAGCTGCCTCCTGTAGAAGCAGTTGGTACAAAAGGGAACAACAGATCTGGAAAGACAATTAATTGTGCTCTAAACCAATCAATTAATTCTGACTGAACAGCAAAAGATCTCAGAAGTCTTGCACTTTAAATAGATGGTTTGTGAGATGTTTACTGTGTAAGTATATATGTAGGCATTCTGTTTCCTTTTTACAAAGATCCTTAGCTACTACTATAACACAAGCAAACAGGAATAGATCAAAAATATTTAAGTAGTAATATAATAACTCATAATTTTAAAGGAGAAACATATGGTAAAAAATAGAAAAACATTCCTTTGAATTATCTCTTTCTTCTTTGGGCATATATGAAATGGCCACTGAAAATTAGATTTTTGCTTCTTTAGGCTGAATTATAGGCTAAAGATTTACACATTTTATCTTAATCTGATTTGCCATTCTTTGTGTTCTAATTTTTACCAATAATAAAAGCATAATGAAGGTGTTATGTTCACATATAAAATTTTTGCAATGTTTTCTGTATGTTGCTGTGGATTATGCTCAGATATACTGTATTTCAGATGCCCCTCAAGCTACTTCTAAATCATTTTTGAATTACTGTTTAACAACCTTGTATTGAATCTGTATTTCTGATAGTTGTTAGTACAGACATACTTTTCCAAAACAGCAATATGATAGTTGTTGTTTTATTAATATGAAAACACAGCTTTGGGCATGGATATTCAGTTAGGTGATAAGACAGTGGATTGTGTGTGATGAATCCCAAACATGAACAGTTTGCCATACGATTCCCAAGTACCTACATGCAAACCTACATGCAAAAAATTAATCCTGATTTTTTGGCAATCACCAGAGAGAATTCCATAAATGTTTTCAAAAGGGAAGAAAGAATTAGGAGATGGGGATGAACATCTAGATGTGAGAGTGGAATAAATAAGCATTGTACTGAAATCCTTAACTGAATCAAATTACAACAGTTAGTGCAGGAAGCAGTCTCCTTTCCAACAGTTCCCTCTGGCAAATTTGCAAAATCAGGTATCATCATAAAGCTAACTGTACCACTGAGAAATGGTTCTAGGAGAAAGTATGGTTCCAATGTCCTTATGAACTACAGTTTTCTGGGTAAGCCTTTTTGTTTTTCATTTGTCTTCTCTTGTCCACAGGAAGGAGTAACTTATTTTCCAGTTCCTGTGGAATGCTTTCCTTTCTTCTCCATTGTACTCCAGATTGTTACTTGTCAAGCCATCTCCTTTTGGTCTCCAACTATGCTGTTTGCACTGAAATTTACAATATTGTCTCAAACGCTTGAAAAGGACTTTTAAATAGGGGACTGCAGTCCATTTCTTGTTTTCCATAGCAAAGGCTGGATATAGGAAAGAAATATTGTAAAAATATTATTTCAACTTCGAATTGTTGTAATAAGATGGTGTAGTAAGACCCAGATAAGGAAATGTAACAAATCTAAAATACTCTAAGTATCTTAATCTGGTCCATATATACAGTCCTATGTCTTTACTTCTTTATTCCAAAATCTGCTGGAAACATGGTTTTCCATCAAATCATAGCTGCTATATGCACATAATACCTGGGAGAGTTCTGCTGAAAAGGAAATGAATGAACTGGGAAGTGGAATCTTTGTAAATTATCTAGATTCATGACAGGAACTTGATTAATTGAACTTTTTGACTGCAAAGGCATTGACTATAGCTATTCAGTTAAACTTCTGAAAACCAAGCAGAACTGGCAAAAGAAAGTAAAATGGTGAAAAGAACTTTTGAAATATTGATGTTGAAAGTAGAGTTCTTTATGGAAAGGTGGGTAGATTATTAAATGAACAAAAGAACTCTCTTGCATAGATCCCTGAATTTCAGCACTGAAGGGAAAACTGACACATCAAATTTGTACAACAAAAGGGAAGGGTTTATCAGCTTCTAAATGCATTATATAAAGATGATAGTTAATGCTCGTGAAAACTACAGTGGTTAAAGGAAAAATAGTCTTAGCGTAAAGAGCCTAAAAATGACCAAGTTCAACCTGATAAAGCATTCAGAGAAAATGAAAAGCAGTAGAAGTCTGTTCAACCATTCAGAGCTTTCTTCTGCTTGTACATGTATACAAGGTATACTAAATTTTTATATCTTATTTGTAAGTTTTTAATACTGTTTTCAATTGAAGCATCTCTGTAACAATTGCGAGTACTGCTGTGTATAATATCCTACAGAAAATGACTCACCATTCGTTGCACAGAGAAAAGCATAACTCTTAAGTGGGAAAAGGGAATGTAACTTCTATTTCTATATTTTCTTCAACACATGAGATCTGGGACATGAAGGTCATCTTCTACAATGGCCTAAAGCTAGAGCACTCACTTGTTAAGCAGGAGACACAGTTTTTCTTCCACTGGGACAATATCTTTATTGGACACAAAGTTGTCTATTCCTGAAATTACGTTATTCTCTTCAGCCACTATAAAATCTAAGATACAGAATGCATTGTTTAAAACAAGGATCAGAATGCTTATCCCTTTCAAGCACTAAGCACTAAGCACTGCTTTTTCTATGCTTTCTCTGTGCTGCTCCTTCCACCAAAGCTGTTCCTTCTATTCCTGCCAGTAGAGAAAATGGCTTGTGAACTAAGGCACTTCCTGGGAAGGGACAGGTCTGCATCTGGAATACCCACAATAGAAGGGCTATAGGCAAGCAAGTGGATTTCTTTCTGATGATTTCTTTTATGTAGAATTATCACTATTTTATCTTCCTTATTAAAAAAAAAGAAAAAAATCCATCTGTAATTTCTTGCATCTCAAACTATGGGACAAACCTTGTCCCTGGCTGCATATTTGTGGTGAGCTGACCCTGACTGGCACAAGGTTTCCAAGAAACCCCTCTTATCAGGCAGACAAAATATGATGGAAAGCTCATGGAACAAAGTAAGGACAGATAAATCACTTTACAATCACCTTCTTGGGCAAAGTAGGCTTTACTTGGGGAAAAATAATTTAATTTATGGACAATTACTGTAAAAGACTAGAACAATGAAAAATAAAATCACCTTCCCCTTACCCCTCTCTTATTCCCAGATTCAACTTCACTTTGGATTTTTCTACCTCCTCCCCCTGCATGACTCAGGGAGATGGGAAATGAGGACTGTGACCACAGTGCTTTCTCTGGGCTGCTCCCTACTCCTCATGCTCTTCTCCGGCTCCAACATGGGATCCCACAGGAGACACTCCATTAAATTCTCCAAGTGCCCTTGCCATGGGCTGCAGTTTTACACAAACTGTCCCTTCCTACAGTCTCTCAGGACAGGTTGTTGTTTGTTGCAGTCCCCATAGGGTCACAAGTCCTGCCAGCAAAGTTGCTCCAGCGTGGGCTCAGACTTGTCTCTGCCAATCCACAGGTTCTGCCAGGAGCTGGCTCCATGGTGGGTTTCCCAAGGGGTCACAGCCTTCTTCAGGCATCCACCCGTTCCAGTGTGGGGCCCTCAACAGTCTGCAGGTGAGCTCTCCTCTGCTCTGGTGTGAACCTCCATGGGCCGCAGATGGACATCCTGCTGCACCACGGGCTGCACCACGGGCTGCACCATGTGCTGCACCATGTGCTGCACCACAGGCTGCATGGGAATCCCAGCTCCAGCACCTGGAGCATTTCCTTCCCCTCCTTCTCCACTGACCTTGGTGTCTGGAAGACTGCTTCTCTCACACATTCTCACCCCTCTCACAGGTGCTGCACAGTGATTTTTACCCTTTTTCAAATATGTTATCATTACAAGAGGTAATGTATGAATTTTACTTGGCTCTACTTTGGCCAGCAGTGGGTCTGTCTCAGAGGCAGCTGGAAGTGGTTTTGTCTGGATGGGGGCAGCTGCTGGTGTCACAGAAGCCACTCCTGTACTTCCTCCACTATCAAAACCTTGCCATGCAAACCCAATACATTGTTTAAATAACTACTCCAAAGACTGTTCTAGAACTTTCTCGAACTTGGGTGCTGTAAGTACCAAGGTGCTCAGGCTGGGACAATACTGTTTTGGAGCAGATTTACAGATGCATGAAGAATTTCTTTATTAAAAAGGGGCAGAAAAACCTAGGAGAGTACAGTGACTTGAAAGCAAGAAACCATAGTGTAATTGTAATCGGGCGAATTTCTCTTAAAAAATATTTTATTTTAATGTAACCCTTACAGTAAATGAACTCATCAAAGCAACAATCAATTAAATCTGTAATTCCAGGACAAAGAAAGAAAATTGCATTCCCTTATCAATGTCTTTCCTTGTGTTTTTTTCCCCGGCTTCTTTCCCTTTCTCTTCACTTCCTTAACTCTAGCCCTGATGTCCCTCCTGATTTATTCTACAGATATTTCTATTTATATTAGAGCCTCTTTGGTCTTTTCTTCACATTCAAGTCTTTTGCAACCAACCACCAGTGCTCTGCAAAATGCTGCAAGCTTGAGGGATGGTAACAATCATTTGGACATCTCCCCTCTAGTAACTTCTCCACAGGCACATAGATCAGTGTCCTCTTCATGCTTCTCAGCAACACAGTATTTATTAAATACATTTTCTGTGTCATATAGATAGAAAAAGAGAGATGATCTCAACATAAAGGTGATTGAAAAGTACCCAGGGTGATTAAGGCTCAGTAGTGCTTGAATGTTTCCAAGCAGCTCTGACCCATAAAGGAGAGCTGGTCCTTCACTAAACTTCATGGAAGGCATATGAAGTTATTAGTTGGTGAAATTTGTAATACAAAGTACATACTTACCTAGGCTGGTACTGATTTCAATAGCTAGATGAATTTAAAAAGGAAATGATAAAATCACGTAAAGATAGACTCTGAAAACAAAGGCATTCCCATTTTCAGGGATGAGTGGCTCATAACAAAGAGTTATATAGGAACCTACCAAAACAAAATTTGTAGAGCTCAGTGGAGTATGAATAGAAACTTGGAGGGGAAAGCAAGGACAGAACTGGATAACACAATATTTTCAGAGGGAAAAAAAAGTGGGTGAAGGTTTTTCAAATCTAATCAAAATAATGTCAAAAGCCATTTTTGAGGAAAGGACAGGGAAGGGAAGGGAAGGGAAGGGAAGGGAAGGGAAGGGAAGGGAAGGGAGTTATTTTGCTTTAAATGAGTACTAGAGGAAGTAGAGGAAATATTATAATTTAAATCCTAGATAGAAAAGACTTTCTAAACCATCTGTTTTCCTTTAAACACATTGTCATCATCACAAATGGCATTCGAATAGCAAAGGTTGCACACAGTTATTGGGCACTTCATTATCACTTCATTATTAGCAGAATTTTACTTTTGTTTTTAATTATCTTTTTTAACTGAATAAGAATTTAGTAAGTGTTAAATAGCAGGATTTATTGTATCAAGGACCACAAAGGGGAACTGTGTACTACTTCCAAAATTTGTTTTCATTTGTGTTTCTTTGCTTTGTAGTGCTTTCTAATGTTTCTTTCTTTTGAATAGTTTTCTCATTATAAATATGTACTTTCATCTTTACCAGTCTTTTTCAGAAATAAACATGAGATACAGCACTCTGCACCTGGGATACTACAAACCCAGAATATGGTTTTCAGAATGTTTATTAAGGAAGTTATTTTCTTTAGTTCCATCAAAAAATGTTTAAAGCATACAAAAAAATCTGAGTCTTGCTGTATGCAGAAGATGCACAGCCTACCTTGTCTGTGGGTGTGATGGAATACATTTCAGAATATTTGGGCTGTCAAGGAACTAGACAACACCTGAGAGGGTCCCCGGATGCCATGACATGCATTTTTAATGGAGCCAATTCCAGCCTGGGGGCGGTTCACCTCAAAACCATGATTATGTTCAAACAAATCTGTTTGCTAGTATTATGGGGGGGAAAGTATGTTTGGATCATGTTGTCCAGTGTTAGGGGGCTCTCGAGATTTTCTGATTGACTGATTTATTACTATCATTTTCTCTGGCACTGAATTTAAATCATCAGAGGTTAGCTGATATGGAAAGCAACATGGACCTACCTTCTGTTCTTAAAGCAAAGGACTATTCTGATCCAAGAAAGGTTGATTTACTTGTCAGCATCTCTAGATTAGATGCTGCAGCACCTATAATACATTTGCTTTTCTACTGCAAAATTGTAGCATTCCATTTGTCTTCCCCAGGTGGTCAAAACTGCTGTGGCATGCACAGCATTGATTGTTTTTTATTTCAAATGTCTCATCTTAAGCTGACTGACATCTCACTCCAAGGACATGGAAAACTAACATATGTTCTCTGCTGCTTCAAAAACAAACCACTGGGATTAAAAACTGCTGTTAATATTCCAAAATTTAAAGCTTAGATTTCTCCTTCTTGTGTGAGAAGAAAGCAGGTGGAGGTGCACACATTTTCTGATTAGTATTGTCTGGGCTTGAGGAAGGTTGCCTAACACACATTTAGTACAAGTCAGAAACAAAGCTATTACTAATTCCCTTCAGATTCTCTTACTATAGCAACCCAGCAAGATAAAGGTGAAAATAATTCACTATCTTCTGCTGTTCCTCTCAAGTCTGTATGCAGTCACTTTTGAATGCTTTTAATTAAAGCACTTTGACAGATTTTTGATAACTTGGTGCAAAAAAACACTGTAAAATGAGATTTTAAAAATTACTGTTGATGAAAAAAGTAAAAAGTAGCTTTTACCTCTCCTCTCTCTTTTTTGTCAGTCCCTTTTCACTCCTGCTCTCCAGTTCATTAATATTTTGGTTTTTAGTATGTTGGTTACAGTAACTAAGTGTTAATTTGTTCCTTGGCATATTACACTGAGATGAACCTGATTAATTAAAACAGGAAGCACCATCCCTGAAGCACGGTGGCTGGTGCATTGGTGTTGATGCCTGGGGTTTTGTGTGTAATGAGACTCCTAGCTGCAGGCAAAGGGAGACTGCACACTTCCCCACCTCTGGCGTGGAACAGAATTAAGCATTAACTCTGTAGCAGACCCCTGCTTATCAGCAACCTTGCTATTACTATACCAACCCTGATGTGCATAAGCAATATTTTCATCCACTTCCCAAGAGATTTATCTAGCTGTTGAAGTAGAAAATGAATATTTTACAGTTCACTTGTCTGATCAATTACCTACAAGCTGCTGCAGTATTTTATAGCCAGTGGGAGAGCTGTGTAGGTGATGATAGAGAAATCTGGAGGGAATCTGTTAGCCAACTACAAAAAGGGGACTAAAACTGTGAATAAGCCATCAGTAACAATCCTTTTGTTCATAAGGGTCTAGCCAGAAATTACAGTGTAACCAATTAAAGTACATAAATGATAATCAGCAGAATGTGAATTCCAGAGGTGAAGAAATTTGATTGCTTGATTGGAGGATAATGAAGTGCAGAGATGATTTCAAGCCAACCTCTTCTCAGTGAAACATGTCCCTCAGTACTTTATTTACCATTTTTGTCTTTTTAGATAATTGGAAGAAACTCTTTCCTAGAGACACTTTGGCAATTAAATTAACTAACTCAAAGTTAAATTGAGTACACTTTTTAGGCAAGGTATTACAGATCACAGTGCAGAAAGTTCCAACAACCTAACCTCCCAGAGGTTTATTTTAATAGAAAAACTTTTTGTTGGCAATTCATTTCAAGAACATTACGCATGACATCTTGAATAAGTTAGTGAAAACTCTCATATCTGATTGCATGTGAATTATTTTTTCTTTCTAAAAACCTGTAAGGAATATTAGTCTGTTATTTACAGAATGAACAGTGAAAAGTTCAAATCCTTATTTTAAAATGGTGAAAGCATAAAGAAGCAACCTTCAAGATTCACAAGGTAGTTTGTATTTGACTGTTTAAAATTCCTGCTATTTAGTCGAAGAGCTTTAGAAATATCTTCATTCTTTAATTTACAGACAACCCTGTGAGACAGATAAGTTTGTATTTGTAACAAGAAAATCAAATCTGATTTGTTTAGTGATAACAACAAATATCACTTGGACTCGACTTTCAGGCCTTCAAATCTAAAGGAAAAATAAATCTGGGATCAGTTAAAATTCAGATATAGCAATGGAAGTCTGGCCTTTTTTTTCTTATTCTACAACATCATCAAAAAGTAAACACTGTAAATATATGTTGCTGCCTGAGTACAGATTATTTGCCTCAAGTAATGCACTTGATTAACTGCAGCTTCTTCTAGGTTATACCATGCCTTTGTGTTTTAGGAGAATGTTTCTTCCCTATTGTAAGCTTTTGATTAAGTTCTTTTTTATTGAGCCTTTATCAGTGTTTATTAAATATAGAAAAACAGACTGAAGAATGAAGGTTTTCTCTATAATAAGTTCCTTTTTAACTAGCCTTTGAACTGGAAGTATTCAAAATACAGAAAAATAATCACTTTTATACATATTTAAAAATTTAATGTGCAAAGAAGTGCATTTATTAAAATTCTTTCACTATTTTTACTCTCAAAACTTTACTTACATCACTACAATGGCAGAGATTTTATCCAAAGGGAAGAAAAATAATCTTCTACTTCTATTATATGTCCCTTATTAAAATATCTTGTACTAATTTTACCAAGTCTCCAGAGCCTTCATAAATCACTATTACTGTTGGCCCAAACTCACAGCATAATCCACTACCAATGTTTAAACCTTCTTTCAAAGGCACATTATTTCTGAAGCAAAGCAGCTGAGACAGGACAGGATATTCTCCATGTACGTTTTCTCATAGAGCAACTAATCTCTCATTATTTTACTTATGTTATATGTTTTAGGCTATCTAATGCCAATAACAATCCAAGAACAGCAGATATTTGAACAGTGGCTAAAAACATATTTTGAAAATTTTATTGAAATTTTTTTACCTTTAATTGTGTTGTTTATATAACCATTAATTATCCAGATAGGATCTTGCGAGAGTCAACAAGAATGCAGTTGCCAAGATAAATTTATAGTGTTACTTGATTTATTTTTATTCTACAACTCCATTTTGTGGCTGGTTTTATTGGAAAAGTGTGACATCCTATGAACAGCCTTCTCCCTATGAGGTTTAGTCTCCTAAAGTCCTCCTTTATCTGCAAGGTGGGCACCAAAACTTAATGGTGCCACAGATGGCTTTACCAGTCTGCGCACTTTACAGACATTTTCAGCACTCTTTTGTAAATTTATTGGGCTTCAATCATATCTGAAAGTTTTTCCTACCCCTTTAAATATGTTTTCTTGTGCATGCTTAGCAAATGGTGAATTTGGGCAGCTATACTTAAGCGTCCTGCTCAAGCTCCACACATTCAAGGAAAAAAGTCTTGAAAGAGAATCACAGAAACTTAGAATAGCCTGGATTGGAAGGAACTTTAAAGATCATCTTCTAAGCACTCTGCCATGAGCAGGGATACCCACCAGCAGAGCAGGCTGCTCAGAGCTCCATCCATCCAGAGCTTAAACACTTCCAGGGATGGGGCACATGCAGCTTCTCTGGGCAACTTGTTCCGATGACTCACCATCCTCACAGTAAAGAATTTCCTCTTAATATGTCATCTAAATCTTTCTTTTAGCTTGAATCCATTCCTTCTTGTTCTGTCCACATGTTCTTGTGATAGTATCTCAGTCTTTCCTTCAGGCTCCTTTCCAGTACTGGAAGGTCTTGATCAGGTCACCCCAATTTCTAGGCTGAACAAACTCAATTCTCTCAGCTTTTGCTTGTAGGAGAGGTGCTCCATCACTCTAATAATTTTGATGGCACTCCTCTGGGACTCACTCCATGAACTAGGCATGGTAACTGGAAAACCACCCTCATGGTAGACAAATTTTCTGTAATGGCCATAGAGCACAATAGACTCCAGGTTCACGTCGTGCAACACCCACAAGAGGCACAGTTCCAAATAACAGTGAGTGCAGAGAGGCAGGACATGCCCCACTCTCCTCCTCCAGAGGAGCTATGTAGAAGTCAGGAGCTCAGATGGCCAGGACAGGATGGTTGTGGGCAGGAAGCATCATGGATCCATTCTGCTGTTGGGAGCAGGACACCTCAATTTATGATTCTTTTCACCAGGCCTGCTACTGCTTTTTCTGCAGTGCAATTGCAATGTGAAATGCACAGAAAGTCCAATATGGAGCACAAGGCCAGGGCTGTCCTGAGGACCAATTCCATACAAACTACGCTTCTAAATTTAGAAAGTAGAGTCTAGTCCCAAGTTTTATTTTCTACAAGTCTAACCATTGTGCTTTAAAAAGCTACCATACCAGCCAAAAACTACTTAACACCACCCCATTAGGAGTTAACACTGTCCCATTGGGCCAAAACTAGGAAAAAACTCCTATCTTCTACATTGCAGAAGGAAACGTTTCATATTTTTAGATGTAAATTGTACTTCATATGTAGATATAAAGTGTTTTCAAATTGGATTCCTTTAAAGTGTTAGCCATCTGGGAAAAAAACAAGATGAAAGGACATACTTTCATTTGGGATACTCAACATCGCAGAGGAAGTCAATGGAATAGTACAATAAAATAAATTTAACAAAAGAAAAAAAAAACACCAAAACAAAACAAAACAAAACACAAAAAAAAAAAAACAAAAAACAAAAAAAAAAACAGAGACACATTTCTTAGAACCAGTCAATTATATTTCCAACCTAATAGACAAAATAGGAAAATTAGCATATTTCAGGATTGGATGGAGACTGAATGTTACAGCCTTTACATAAATTTAAAGAATATTTTGCTGTAATTTATTTTAATGATTCAGTACAAAATAAATCTGAAGCAACTTTTTTGTTCTTGGAAAAAACTTCATTTAAAGGTGTAGCGCATCAAAGAACTTGACGATGTTGTTATTGTACCACTAATATGATATTGCTACTTTATGCTAATTTTTCAGACAAACATCAGTTTTGACTAGCAGGTAACTTATCTCATGAAAGTGGGTAGTTCTACAGACAGACCACACATTGAGAATTGAGATGACGTTACCAGGGTCCTCTTGGCTGATTTTTTGTGTGTAATCTACAAAAGCAGCTGCTACTAGACTATGTATTATTGAAGGAAACCATGGCATAAGTTCTGAATCTTGTGGTTTCTTCCATTTTAGAGAGAATATGGAGCTCAGAGATCACAGCAAATGGCAAAAAATCTATGCCAACATACAAGGTGAAGTAAAATCTGTTTACCTCCTTTACCAGAATTCAAAACTCAGCAAACAGATCTATGCATAAATTATTTAGAAGAGAAAGAAGTAGGTAACTTCAGTAGCAATTGTGTAGACATCTATGAGCAAATAAATACCATAAATTAAGTGAATCAACAATGTTTATTCAGTACTGAAATAAGGTAAAAAGGACCACACAGTGGAATTAGCAATATTTTGAAAATAAACACCATTTTCTCAAGCCACATTAAAATTGTGTATTTTCTTGATACAGGCTGTTGTAAAGGTGAATTAGACAAATTTAGCTGAAGTAGAAAAATTCATGCAGCATAACTGGTGTCAACAGCTATTACACACCATGACTTGGATGCAACTAAAGGCCTGGGAGTTCCTTAAAATACATACAAATTGAATAATATTTTGTGAAAATGATCCTCCATTTTCCCACTTCCACATCTTTAGCATCCCCTATTGGCCACAACTAGAGATGAGGTTCTGGGAAAAAGGTTTTTGATTAAACTTGTTCTGGCAGGTTATTTTTTCAAAAAAGAGATATGTAGGGACAAAATCAATTTCTTCTCTAGGGTATTCCCAGAACTGCTGTTCTGAGCACACCTTTATTTCAGCATAGTTCTGCACCTATAGTAGAAAAGCTAGTTTTCAAAATTAATCCATTGTGTGTTTTCCTTCAGATTAAAAAATGCTTTTATGATATTTGCTTGACCTATAAAAGAGAAAATAGAAATATTATACAGGTGTGATGCAGTAAAAATTAATTTCCAGACAATTTTTTATATTTCACTACAGATAGTCTTTGGACCAATTATCTTACATATGGCGGTAATTTGCAGAGATGCTCTAACTATGGCTAGAGCATTATTATAGGTACTTGGGTTCCAATTTTATGCTTTTTGACCTTCTCACCTCCTACCTTTCTCTGCCTGCAACATTCTTGGGACTTCCATGATCCTCATTTCTACAGCAGAAGGCTTATTATGATGATAATAATAATTTTTATGCATTTGGCTTTAAAACAGTGGCCGATAAGGTAAAATTACTTTATCTGGAGAAATGGTTTTTGAAGCAATTGCCATGGTTGTGTGCATTCACCATACATCATCCATCCTGGTAAATTCATACAAAGAAAAGCAGCATCCTTTTACATGTTCCCAGTATCCTAAAAATAGCAAGAAGTTCAGTGCCAAAGTTTATCCTTCATTCATCCTGTCCACAACTATACCAAAAGCTTAATAAATACACACACAAAGACCCTTATGTCATTTATTCTAACTTCTGACACTTCATCACTTTGCTTATATTGCAACAGAAGAAAATTAAAAACATAAGAATTATAAAATATATTAGATCTTCTCATAAAGACAAGCTTGCATTACTATATTTTTTTATATTTTGGCTAATTCAACAGAATTGAGGTTGCATGCTCATACCTGTTCTAGCTTAGCTGTGCATGGATTTTATTTTGTAACCCACAGGGTCGGCATTAAAAATAATCAAAGAATAGAATAGAATAGAATAGAATAGAATAGAATAGAATAGAATAATTAATAGAATCATGTAGGTTGGAAAATATCTTCAAAATCATTGAGTCCAACTGTAAGTTCACCACTGCCAAGTCAACCAGTAAACCACGTGCCTAAGTGTCACATCTACACGTTTTTGAAATACCTCCAGGGATGACAGCTCCACCACTTCCCTGGGCAGCATGCTCCAATGCCTGGCCACCTTTTCAGTGAAGAAAATTTTTCTAATATCCAACTGAAATCTCCCCTGGATTAAGTGGAGGCCATTTCATTTCATCCTGTCCCTTGTTACCAGGGAGAATAGACAGACCCCATCTCTTTGTAGCCTCCTTTCAGACAGTTGTAGAGAGCAATAAGTTTTCCTGTGAGCTTCCTTTTCTCCAGGCTACAAAATCCCAGTTCCTCCAGCTGCTTCTCATAAGATTGTGTTCTAGACCCTTCACCAGAACTTCTCATTCAGCCTCATAATTATGGAACCTTATTTTCAAGAAAAATATAACCTATATTGAGTACACTTGTGTCAGTAAAAAGTTAACGTGCTTCATTCACCCAAAAAATCCTGGTATAGGTACAATTTTGACAAGACATTGATCACTAGCTTCTTCACTGTTGGTAGAGAAGGAGTCAAAGCCTGATATGGCACAGACACCTGGTAGTTACAACAAAATTTTTTTCAACCCTTCTTTTCATTATGAATTCATACACACAATACTCACTTCCACTTCTGATTAATTTTAGTGCTAAAAGATTACCTGAGCATCCCAGATGTATGCAGACATATATTCTCAAAAAATAATCATATTTCAAATAACAGAGGCAAATCTTCAATTTGAACTTCAGAAGAATATCATCTTCCAGGCAGGTATAAAATCAGTGACTGAAGTTTTTTTCTTTTTGCCAAGAGTTACACCACACTGGACAAATATTTTTAGGCATTGACTTTTTTGACCTTTCAGGTTCTCCTTGAAGTATAGTCAGAACAGCCAATTTAGTGCAGCTCAACATTGACCAAAATTTAACTTTTATTCAGTGAATTTAGATTTTTTTCACTAACTGTGAAATATATGAAAGTAGTCTGCTGTATTATCCAAATTATTTTAAAAGGTTTTTTTGTAATTTGGCATGTTTTATAACATTAAAATATTTTAGATCAGTAGCTTGACCTAGGTACTACCATGCTACTTCTTCTGCAGTTATTTGGGTTTTTTATGTTACTGCAGGCAAATGTTATGTGGTTGAACTTTCCAGAGTTGCAGAAAATGCAAAAGCCATCAATGAACATCCACAGCAACTTATAATTAAATTTCCAGAAATATATTCACACACTGAAATTCTACTACTAGAGGTATATCTATAAAATTAATGTAAAATTAGACAAACAGTGTGAAGATAAGGCAGTATCCAGTTTATTTAGAAAGCCAAAGTCATGTGTTGTGCAAAAATATTCATGAGACTAGTTAATAACCTTAGAATAGGCAGTGTATATTCTGACACTAAGCACACTGATTATTGAACCTGACAGTTGTGTGAAGCTTGTCTTTTTGCATGCTTTCTTCCTTTTTTTACTCTAATGTCTGTCTACCATTTCTGCTTAAATTGTAATAAATTCATAGTTGGTACTTTGTTCCACAATACATTTTGCACATTTACTTGTGCAGCAAGGCTTTCATCTCTTCAGGCATTCTATCAGATAGCCCAACATATCTAGGAAGACTAAGAGAAGCCCAAAATTTTTGGTCAGATAAATATATCCCTAAAATCCCTAAAATGTATTTAACCAAACCAAACAAATTTGTTTCAAAACTTCTCAAGTGCATAATAGTCAGCAAATACCTTAACGCCTCTGAAGGCTTAAATATATGCACAGTTCCATGCATACCTTTTCTTCATTACAGAAAATATGGGGTTTTTTTCTTGGCTGGTTCTGTCCACATTCCAAAATTGCACATGATATGAGAATTCATAAGGTATCACCTTGCTCATTAGATCTGGAACTTTTCTTATGTTTGCTCTAAAATTTTGCTTTATGAATGCATACCCTTTGGACTGAATTCATCCCCCGTTTTCTGTCAGGAATTATTACCTCATCCTGGCTGTTATCCCAGGAGCAGTGCTTGATGACATTGCTGAGAATGCCCTCTCTATCAGTCTGAGCTTTGCTCTCACAGTTATTTCAGCTACTTTAATGGCAACCACTGCAATCATTAGTTAGAGCTGTTGAGGCACTTCCCACCCATTCCCAATGGACTGTGATGGTTTCAGTGTCCTAGGGAAAAGCCTGTGCTCTGTAATTTCCACAGAGGCCTAATCCTTGAGATATCATTAGCTACTTTTATAAAGAGGAAAGGATACATCCAAACTCTGTTTTACAACGCCTTCATGGATCATAATCTGCAAGTTATAACGATGCACCTATGCATGGTTTATCAGGGCATATCCTAATTGTCTTTTAAGTCCAAAGCTTAGATGGTATCTAAGAATAAAAATGTTAGACCAGCAGATGCCTTGTTGAGCTGAGGCACTCTGGCTTTAAGTCTGTCCCTGGGCTGAGACAAAGGGATGCAGAAGAGTAAAGCAAACAAGTATGTCCCTGAAAGGAAAAATAAACAAATGGGGACTGTTATAACAGAAGTCTATAAAATCACAGTAGTTATAGAAAGAGGAAATAGGGAATGATTGTTAAATGTTATGAGAACTACACAGCATAAAATGTCAGGTGGCAAGTTTAAAACAAAAACAAGGAAACTTTTCAGAAGAAAAGTTTTTCACATCTTCATAATTAGGCTTTGAAATCTCCCACTACAGAAGAATATGAATGTTAAAGTGTAAAAAGCATTCAGAAAGCAAGCAAATTCATGCAATAAAAATATATGAAAGGTCACTAAAATTATGATATAAAACAAAACAAAGATTTCAACAGAATTGTGGAGACTGGGAGAGTTGCATGGTAAAGCATGCTTACACTGTACATCTAAAATATTCTTTCTGGGTCCCTCTCAGAAGCATAATTCTTGACTACATAGACCCTTGATTTACAGGAGTATATCCTCTTTTAGGTAATGATAGCTTTTGGTAACATCAGAAAACTGAGTTTCCACCACTCAGAGAAAAATTCCCTTTTAGCTGTTAGTACAAAGTACATTATGGTTTGTGACAGATCAGGTGGAAAGGTAATGATACAGGACTGGAAATATACAGATCCTATAACACATCCACTCTACCCCTGATACTTGTCCTCTGATCATGGATTGTCAGATAGATCAGTAAAGTGAAGAGAGGAATACTAGATAATTTCCTCAGTGTTGTTGGATGGGTTTTTGTCCTTCAGTGTCATTTTGATTACAGAAAATGAGTGGAGGACTCTCCAACAGCTTGGCTTGCTGCACAAAACGATGTGTAGGCCAATCACCTATTGACCCACAAATGAAACACTGAAAAATGGTGATTGCAAACAATGAAAGGTGAGATATTCTCAGCCATATCTATTCTTAAGGACTAAAAAGATAAAAGAGTAACAAGAGAATGGAAAGTTGGAGAAATAATAATGAAAGAAATTTGAATTATATTTACCGGCAGAACCAAGTTGCAAAATTATTAACGTCTCCTAATATGTGAATTTTTGATATTCAGAGAATTACGTAATCATTGAAGGTTCTCAGGTTGGTCAAGCATTACTTCTTCATGGTAAATTCATGCTGACTACTCTCATTCACTTTCTTGTCTTTCATGTACCTGGAAATGGTTTCCAGGATTAGTTGTCCCATCATCATCCCAGGGACTGACATGAGGCTGACAAACTCACAATTCTCTGGATCTTCCTTCTTACTCTTTTTAAAGAGAGGAGCAAGAATTGCCTTCTTCCAGTCCTGAGGCATCTATCCCAATCACTGAAGATTATTGAGAGCAGCCTTGGAATGACCTCAGCCAGCTCCCTCAGTTATGGATTGCATTTGCTAAACCTTTTCCATGAAGGAAATGCAAACCACTTCATGTTCCAGTAATTTGTTCTTGCAGCCTGTTGGGTAGCCATCTTCTACAATTCTGAAAATTATAAAAAAAATTACTCAACATCCTTGGTTAGCCTAAAAACACATAGTGATGTTATAAGCGGAGCTATAAATATTCTGAAACTGCATAAACTAATTCATTCTGACTTCAGAGCTCATTGAAAAGCTTGAGATTCTTGATCAATATTTGCAGGTGGGTTTTGGGAAAGATGACATTTACTTAGGAACAGTAGAGACTTTATACTGTATACTTTACCTATTGAAAGTACTTGTAACTGTACAGCGGTGTTTGCCCTTACAATAATTTCAATATAATGTTGACCATAGAAAATGAGAAAAGCAAGTAGAGAAGATAGTCATACAGTTATAATTCCAGTACATTACACTCACTGTATGAGAATGAAAACAGACAAATATTTCTGTAGCACCCTTATTTAACTTCTTAGTCAGTTCCCCACATTTTTTACTGCTTAATTTCTTTTCCAGTATGATTTTATTTTAAATTTTAAAAGAGCACAGATTTTAAAGTCATATTTCTGGAGTATATGATTTTTCTAATGCATATTTTTTTTGTAAATTCCCCTGTAATTAATAGGAATTATAAGACAGAGTGTAAAATGTATAAGCCCCTTTCTTTCTAAAATGTATTATACATAACAAATGTAATTTAAAATTTTGCAGCTAGTTTTGAAATACTTCTCAAATATCCAGTTATTAAAACCTGCTGTACTTAATTGGGAATGAGAATAAAAATGGAGATTTTATCCCAGTTATTACCCTTTTCTTTAACAAAGTTTGTGGATGAGAAATTTAATAATCTTCATGCTTCTCTAGCAGCAATATTATTGAAGGATAATTGCTTTTCCTATGAAAACTTCTTCCATGACTGTATTCCTCCTCTAGGGTTTGATCACTTTGGAGGTCTCCCTGTGTAGTGTATCCATGCACAACTCATCTGTCTGTTGGTGGTTCTTGTTTGGCCCATTATAAATATCCCTTTTCAAAAACTTATTTTTAGTATTTGTCTTTAAAAGAAGAATTTGTGGGATAACAAGCTGACATCATCCCAGATTGTCAGGGATATTCAGCTGCAGAGAAATGAAGGTCCTGACCCAGAAAAAGGATTGAATTGTACTCAGAAGCGTTAGGCACTGTAAGACCTAAAAATGCTGAGTCTACATTTACAGATTGTAAGGGAAACCTAATTTTCTTACAAACAACAGAGAAAAATTAGCATTTCTGTGTCTTAACTGTCCTCTATCAATTACTTGCTGTTTTTTGTATGTATGCTACTGAGTAATGTGTTTGAGGAGGATCTGACATGAAGTTTCATGCTGGCAGCCTCTTGCTGAGTAACACTTCTGTTGTGAAAGGCAGCACTGAGGAGAAGGGAAGGAAGCAGATCATGTTTTGCACAATAATCTTGCAGTTCAGGCATTCATGCAAAATTGGAGAGTCCCCAGCTAACTTTCTTTTATTTGGGAAACATACTGCTCTTCATTCCAGAAGGCAGTCTTCATCAAGCATCAATAAATTTATTTTGGAGTTAAAAGACATGACATAATATAGAACAGCCCAGGCTGGGAGGGAACTCAAAAGATGATTCGGTCCAACCTTTTATAGCAAAGGGAGCTTAGATGACATTATGTAGTACCCTGTAATTTGGAAACCTCCAGTGATGGGGACTTCACCATGGTCTTGTGGAAGGTCATTTCAGTGATTGATTGTTTTCACTGTAAAAAATTTCTTTTTTGTATCAAGATGAAACCTCTCCTGGTGCAACTTGTACCTGTTTCTCTTTGTCCTCTCTGTGTGACTCCTTTTGAAGGGACTCTCTTTCCCCTTTGAAGATGCCCTGGAAGCACTGGAAAACTATGTTGAGATCCTCCCTGAACTATCTCTTCTCTAGGGTAAAATGACCTAATTCCATCAGTCTTTTCCCACAGAATAGGTTCTATGCTCATTGATTATCTTTCTGAATTGTCGCTGAACCTTTCCCAGTCTGTCTGTGTATTTTTTGAAATGTGAGGACTAGAACTGAGCAGAGTACTCTGGGTGCAATCTGATATTTCCATCTTTATTTGTTCAAATAATTGATTTTCACAAATTAAATATTAACTCTCTAGACAATTGCTTAGGTCTCCCTCTTGAAAGGTAGAGATGGAAAACAGCTGGTAGACCACATTCTTACTTAGCAGAGGGCTAAAGAATGTTTTCTTATTTATAGGGTTTTTTATACATACAAAAGTATCAAGAAAAGTTTAAAGTTTTGTTTCCTTTCTGATCCAGTTTTTATGAATATGAGAATTCTTTCCCAAGAAAGGGCTATATGCATAGAAGTGCCTTAAGCAGATGATGACACTGAAGTAAAATCTCCCTTCCCCCTCTTTGGACAAAGCGCCAAGTGGAAAGGCTGAGTAAGTAATCTTTCAATAGAAATAAAAAACCTTTCCATCATTTGATAGAAATGTTCAAGATAAAGGTGAGGACAGCACATCCCAAGCCTGGATCAAGGCCACTTTCCAGATAAACTGGGGAATTTTTTGCCTGGAATGGGTGGCATTTGAAATCAGCCTATTTCTTCCCTGTTGTGTCCTTCAGCTGACCTGCTGAAGCCTTCAGCAGACATGACTCATTTTGGAGTAACTACTTTGCCCATAGCATTACAGTGGGTACAGGATATTCACCCCACCCTCTGAGCTACAGACCTCAAAGATAAATTCTGGAAAACAAACTGCAACTACTAATGCCTTTCATTAATGTTGCCTCAGAAAGCAAAAGAGAATTGTCAGGCAGCTTGTATTTCATTGAGAATCTGAGACAGACATGCTTGCACTAAATTTGGAACAAGAAATTGAACTGAGGTTCCCACTATCCAAAGTTATTGATCTGGCCAAAATATTTTTTTGACCTGTAGTGATTTAACCCCAGCCAGCCACCAAGGGCAGCACAGCCACTCCCCACTCCATCACCAGCAGGACTGGGGAGAGAAGCAGAAGTGTAAAAGCTGGAAAACTAATGAGTGGAGATAAAGTCAGTTTAAAAATAAAACAAAAGCCATGCATGCAAGCAAAGCAAAACAAGGAATTGGTTCACCACTTCCCATGAGCAGGCAGGTGTTCAGCCCTCCCCAGGAAAGCCAGGTTCCATCATGTGTAATGGTTACTTGGGAAGACAAACACCGTCTCTCCCAACATACACTCCTTCCCCCAAATTTATATATTGAACATGATGCCTTAGAGTATGGAATATACTTTTGGTCAGTTTAATTCAGAAAATGCCCTGGCTCTGTGTAAGCCCTTCACAGAAATAATGAAAACATCTCTGTATTATCAGCCCTATGTTGAGCACAAATCCAAAACTTAGCCCTATCCCAGTTGCTCTGAAGAGAAGTAACTCTAACCTAGAAAAAAACAACACACCACAGAATTTATTTTGTTCTCCTGCCCTATAAAACATAATTTTAAAAACCTGAAGAGAAAGACAACAAAACTCTTTTTGGGAGGAATGCACTTAAAACATAATGGTTTTAAACCAAGCCTTTCAGTTCTGGTGGTTAATGGCTCCTCATAGCATCCCAGATCAGCTTTGGTTCTCATCCTTGATAAGACACCTACACACAAAGTATCCTTACAAAATGTGCCTTTTATCTTTTCTATAATCAAGCCATTGTCTATATTCTTTTTAGGAATTAATAAGTTTATGGTCATTCAACAGACACTTTCAAATTGAACTTCAACTCCAAATTAACTTAACACATGGATTTTTTTACTGCTGTTTTTTTCTACCTAGCTCTAACTATAATTAGTCACTAAAAATTGTCTCTATGCCTGAAAAATATTTCATTCTCCAGCATAGTTCTTTTTCTTTACTTGAAAAAAATCCTCCAGCTGCTGAAATTTCAGTCATCTAATGATCACAAACCCATTCAAGAGTAACCATGACCACTCTTTGTCTTAAAAAACCCTATAATTGAGGCACATCAGCCATTTACTTTTTTTTAAATGCAGAATGGCATCTTTAAAAGTAAGGTATAGGTAGCAAGTATGAAAAATGTGTTTTCATAAAATTTTAATGACATCTCAGTTATTGTAAATAGAATGCAATAATTTATTTTAATAAACATATCTAGTTCATGTGCAGTTTTAAACCTAACAAGCTACAAAGCATGCTGAAATTAAATATCTGAAATATTTTTAGATATATTACTGCTCATTCCTGGTAGCTAATCAAATTAATCTGTTTAATGTTTAGTCTTTCAAATTTAAGAGAAAATGCTAAATCAGTTTTATATAATTTCAAAGGCTAGAAGAATTTATTTTGCTAATTTGAAGCCATAAAATAGCTAAATGTGAAAGCCATAAAACCAAATTTGTTCAAATTGTCTTTTCGTCTTTGACATTTTATATTTTCTTATTAATTAGAAGCTTTCTAATACAGACTGGATTTTGTCAGAAGAAAAACTCAGTGAACATCAGATGTCACCCATATTTTGTCTCGTTTCTGGAAGGCCATAGCAAAGAAAACAGTGGCAAGCCTTGAGACACATAGAAGAATCATAAAATCATAGAACTATAGAATGCCTTAGATTGGAGGGGACCTTAAAGGTCATCTAGTTCCAAAATCCCTGCCATGATCAGGCACACCTTCCACTAAAACAGGTAGTTCCTGTTCCAGCCCCATCCAAACTGGCCTTGAACACTTCTGAGGATGGGACATCCACAGCTTCCCTGGGCAAGCTGTTCCAGTGCCTCACTACCCTCACAGAAAAGAACTTCATCCTGATGCCTAATCTAACCCTACTCTCTTTCAGTTTAAAACCATGGAAAAGACAAGGCAAAAAAGTCAACTGATCAAGTGCTTTATGCACAGATATGTAATTATTTTCTGATAATGATTCTTTATGTCGCTCACCAGAAGTTATCTTTACTCATATTATTCCTCTAATAATTTATCAAAGAGACAAGGTGAGTATTTGGCAAATAGAAGCAAGTAATCTCGTCTCTGAGGCATGAAAAGGTTTAAGTGTCCATTATATCTCTTTGTGTTACCACCTTGTCTGAATTCAAAATGACAATTTTACTTGGAAATCAGAAAGCCAAGGAGAATGGAATCCTAAGTTGATAAAATATTTTCAGTAATTACCTTGTAAATATTTTATGGGTAGCCTTTATGGTAATAGTTTTATGGGTTAGGGTTTAAATGTAGGTAAGTGAAGCCTGGTAAAAAGAGTGTTAAAGAAGTGAATAAGTGTTACTTTTGACTTTAAACTGTGCATCTGCTCACATCACTAAGCAGCCTTTTATAAAACTATGAAAAGAAAATAAAATGCAAATGAACAGCGAAGATAGATGTGGATTTTCTTCTTGAGGTTATGAACCAAACCCCAGTTTTGCAAAGCTGCTAGAAAACCTAGGTAAGCTGGTGTGGTTTCATGGCACTGTGAAGCAGCAGCTCCAGCTCCAGTGGCACCATGGCTGCAGTGTCTGAGAAGGATGATGCAGCTCTACACCAGCTCAGAAAGAGCAGGTTCAGCTGTGTTCACCTAGCCCTGTTCAAAGATACATTCTCCCACAGACAGGTCCCAGAAGTCAGCTGGAAACATGGTTGCTGCCAGGGCAGGCACATCAGAAGCAACCAAATATTACTTCTGAGTAAATCAGTTTGGACCTCTTCAGCCTTTCAGTTTGAGAGTCACAAAGGAAGTGTGGCCAGCAAAGCTGGATAAAATGGAAGAAACATGGTAAAAATGGAATAAATTACCTAGAGTAATTTATGTTTAGCCAGCATCAGGACTATGTGCTTTTCTAGTGCTAACAACATCTGCTGCCCAACATCTCCCAATACATGAATCAATCCAAACATCCCTGCAAAACAGGGGATGCAAAACAGGGACCAAGAGGCATTTCTCCATATAGAGATGCTGAGAAATGAGGAAAACTTCTGAGGGACCACCCCAACCTCTTGCACAAGTGCCTTCCCAGGACTCAAACTTCCCCTGCACTTGATTTAAAGGTTTTAAAGCATTGTTATAATATTAATTAATTAATTTTGTTTATGTATGGGCAAGGCTTAGAGAAAACAAAACTTTTCACATAAATTCAGCTGAGTCAGACACTTACCATGGAAATTTCAGGCCAGATGTTTGTTTGGCGAAGCAGAAGGAGAAGCCTGTGCAAGAGTCACCTTGATGTATCTTTAGCTTCATTTTACATGCCAGTTTGCTCAGTGATGGAATTGCAAGAATATTTGGAATGGTGGGGGCAACAGTCTATTTGTTTGTGTTTTGTGGGGTAAGTCTGCTATGTTGCAAGGACAAACATAGCAACAGTAGAGATTTGAAGAGATTACAAGAGTGATGTAGAATGGTTGACATAATGCAGCAGCTCTGGATAAAAGCAAAGACAAAACTAGGAAGAATACTGAGAAAGAACAGCAAGAACACAAGAGTATTTAAAATTATCTTGATAATTCTGAAAGTAGTGGCAAACAGAGTGATATTTCTGTTTACTGGAGGAGCTGTGAGCAGAGAGAAGCTAACTTAGCTGACCAGGAAAAACACAAAGCTGCCTACCTTCACCACCAGACTGGGAAAAAAAGGTGTAGTTCAAATTCATATCTGCAAAGGCAAGGTCTATTGGTAAGACTTCATATACCTCCTGTTGTGTTTTCCCACTGCTGCTGTGCTTCATTCAAACATTCAGAGCTTATACAGATTTGTGTAAAAATCCTGTTGCAGAAAACATCATTATTATGTACCATGGGACTCTGGAAATCCATGTACCAATCTACTTAAAACATTGTTGTTAAATTCAGCTTTTAGAAAAAATGTTCAATACTTCTTACCCCATGCCAATTTTGCAAAAGTAGCTATGTTACTATTGCTTTTTCTAGATAATGCACTATTTCTTCTTTTCTTGACAGGCATACAAATGAACTTAATTCAGTATTCTATCTAAGAAAAATAACAAGATTTGAAAAGTAAAAGATTCTGTTCTTCAAGTTTAGTTTCCAGTGGGAAAACACAGGCATCTCTGACAATGTGTGGCTCACTTGCAAACATATTGGTATACATGGCATTTTTTACATCAAGTTTGATAAGTTAGCACAGGGTTGCCCAGAATTAATGAGATATTTTTTTCTGTGTTGAGACAGGTGTTTTTGGTGAATATATATATTAAATGTTCAGACACACCCCAGTAGCCAATAAGGTACAAAGAGACCCTCTCCTCTATTGACTTCACTGACATCAGTAAGGACAAATACACTTCTCTCTGGAAGAGAATGATCTTGCTGGGTCATTTGTAAATAAGTGAAAATTAGTTTTTAAATGGTTATGGGAGGAGCAAAAAATGAGCTCATTAACTCAGTAGCATTACATGTAGCCTATGCAAACCTAATTCTCTTGATGTAAACAGATCAGTGGCTTCTTGCTTTTTTTACTGAACTTGGCAGGTTTGGAGCACGACCCACAACTATCTTTTCAAGTCAGCAGAGTTGGCCTATCCTTCCACTAAAACAACATGCTACTACTCATAAAGGGCATGACAGTTGCAACAGAAAAAGCTGTCCCAGCCCCAGTATAATTATGAGTTACAAAGCATAACCACTGTAACCTGTGATCTATTCTGAAGCAGGCATCCAGCACTGGTTTGGACCAAAAGTTCTACCCTGAAGTGTAAATGCATGGGAAAAGTGCAAGTTCTGACAAATCTGAATTATGTGATGAAAAATGTAATGTTGTGGTTCTCCGGCTCTGGTCCTGGGATTAGGCAAAATCTGTATGGTCCAAGACATTTAAATACTTTGGCAAGGGTCATGCATCAAGAAAATGTTTGCATAAGCCTTTACCACCTTTGCTTTTAATTCTATTAATAGATCATTTCTGAGAAAACTGAACAGGGACAGCAACCCAAAACAAGGAGCTTTTTTTTTTTTTATCACAAAAGGAATCATTTCTTATTGATGCTGAAAATGAAAGACTTTTTTTTCCTCTTTTTTCTTCATTTTTCATTTTTCTTATGAAATACCTTGTGATTTAAAATGGAGCAGCAAGGAAGCAGAACTTCCCTCAGATTATTTAAAACATTATTTGGAAGGAGACAGCAAGAAGGTCAATGAACACTGAATGTCAATACATATTTTGGATGCAATCAGAAAATATTCGGGGAGTTGTGGCTGTGTCTGATCTCATCAATGTGTGTGTACATAAAGTCACACACAGAATAGAAACCAAGCTTGCTGGGCACAGTGGAATAAAGGCAGGATTTCTCAGTTCTTTTCACATGCAATGTATAAATTTATTGCATCTATTACAACAAGTCAGGCCCTATCCTAAAGGCAGAAAAGTAAATGAAAATTTTTAAAAATTATTTTAAAGTTTGCTAGTGGCACTGTGGTTGTGTCATATATTTTATTTCATCTATGGATTGCACTGATATAGGTAGATATTACTAACAATGTAAAACCAGAATAAGTAAGTTTTAATCCCAGTAGGTTCAACTATTCTTAGGAAAAATTACTTACTGGGAGCACAGGTTACCCTTAATAGTAAGTTCAGATTTCTGCTACTTGATTAAAATAAAATTATTTTTCAGAGTCTAGATAGGAAAATAAATATTATCACAAATATGGAGCTATGTCCATAAGGTTTTATGGACTTCAGGTTCATTGTTAATGCTTGACAACCACATATAATGACTAAGGAAACAAACATGACCTGTGGTTCTGAGGTGTCTTTAGGTGTCTTTGGCACTGTCCCTGCTCAGCTAGCTGTCACCCCCCACAGGCTGGTGTGCCTTCGGAGATCTGCAGGAGCTGGCAGGGAGATGAGCTCTCAGAAATCCTGAAGCTGTTCACCTTTAGTTGAAGAGACCAATGTTTCTGTTAAGGAAGCAATTTAGAGGTGATGTAACACAGCCATTAATTAGAGTACCCTTCAGATATCCTAGAGAACAGATACTGACCTGTTTATCATCTAGCAATTACCTTCCTCCTACTTGTAAACTAAGAATCAACTGAATTTCAAAATATTATCTTCATTATTATTCATCTTTTAATCCTTCTGAATGTTGTCTCACTGAACACTAATTCCTATCTCTCTTCTAGAGACTTAATCTTCCTCCATATTACTTTGCTCCACCCAGTCCATAGCCTGATATGTAAATTTCTTCTCAAAAATATCAAACAGATTATAAAGTTACATTTAAATGGTGATAGTTCCTTGCTGTTCAGGAATATCTGGGTATGGAATAAAATGCCAAGTTTGTGTGCACAAAAATATAGACTTTATTTTCTGGAGTTATTAATCTCCAGAAATTCAAAACATACTCTGTAAAAGAAATAGTCCCTGTTGAAATAGTTAGAGCATATGCCACTTAAGCATATTCACTAAAGGCTGCTTTCTTGACAGATATTTTAAGTCTTATGCAACAGGAGAATGTGGGCACTGAGTGGCATGACTTCCTATTGTTTATTGGGTTTTATTGTGCTTGTGTATTTACATCCAGTCTGAATTGTAGAAGACTAGAAGAAATAAGCTGCTGTGCAGGTTAGAAAGTTTGTGATTCATTTAATATGTGATTTATTTTCACATTTTTAGGTATTTTCTTACCTACCAATTGCGCTGGGACTGACAAGTTCTGCATCTGCTGGAGTGACATTTTAAATCTCATTTGGGAGATGCCTTGCTCATTTCTACTGTGTTATGTCATGCTCTTACAATATGTGTTTGGGGTTTTTAGTAAACACTGTTTTCCTAGGAGCTATGGAATGATCCTTTAGTTTTGAATTATGCACCTGCTGGCATCATATTAAGGCCAAAAAGCTATGCTCCTGCTATCTCTTACTCATAAAATATTCAGATTCAATTAAATGACAACAGTGATCAAGGTGGAAAGGAGGATCTGTGTGTTACTGCAGCTCAAGGGTAATGATAATTGTCACCTTTAAAGTTACACAGCATAAGATGGTGATATTGCATTTTAAAAATAATGGGATTTCTACAACAGTCATCATGAGATTTGAGGTTTCTTCTGTTTTGTGTTGTTTTCTTTCACTGAAATCCAAAACATCTGGTCTAAAAAGCACACACCAATGTGTCAGATGAAGATTTATAGAATTATGGTATCTCAAAAGGAAAAGTGTTTCACAATAAACTGACACATCTGCCAGGAGTCAATATTTACTTACAGGCAGCTTTTGACATCTTGTAGAAACGTAGATTATTGTTCTTCCTCTGCCTTCTTTTTGGCTGAAATCAATATTGAAAAAATAAAAAGATGAAAAATTGCAGTTGGCTAATCTCTTTCAAGACATTGTTGCACTGGTTCTAGGTAGCAGTAAAGGAAATTATGACATTTTACTATTTGTTTCAATATTGATCTATCTAAGCTACATCTGTTCTTTCTATGGTCAGTTTTAAGCTGTCAGTAAGACATTGTCCCCATGGCTGCATTTGATTGCTTTGTGTGTACAGCTGGACTTGTTTAAACCATGTTGGCATGTACTACATATCTGGAGAAATTAGATTTTGCCTTTGAATTAACCAAAACAATTTGTTCTACCCCTCATTCTATAATCTGTGTTTTCAATAGGTAGAAACATTTATTCTGGCACAAGTGTAAAATCTACTTTCAAGATAAACTGCATGAGTCATTGCATTACATCAGATTTTAGTAAGGAAAAAGTCAGTTGTGAATCTCAATTTTAATTTTGTCTTCTTTCTTTTGTTTAGAAAATGTGTTACGTTAAAACAAAAAGAAAACAATGATAATAACGATGATACCTTGGTAGAATATATTTAAACATTTTCCTCTTTCTCAGAACAGGATAGTTTCTCAGTCAAAAAAAGATACAAAAAACCCCGTATGTTATTGAGTATCTGACTTGAAATAATTAGTCTGGATGCTTAAATTGTCCTAGATTGGCCTAAAGTCTAGAGTTATCTCTGTTCAGGCTATCCCTGCTGGGCATATTAGAGAATGCAATGACAGATTTTTTGAAAAGCAAGTTTGCTGAATTCTCACCTCCTGGTTACACTTTCCAAGAATATTTTTTAAAAATTCGGGGCAAAACAATCAATAACTTCAATTGAAACTATAAGAATACATTTACTTGAAATATCCTTGAAATGAATGTGTATAAGACACACAGAGTTCTGAAAACCAGAATATATTAGCCAGCTTTTGGATAAGTCATGATTTTGTGTGCCCCACCACAAGCCTGTGAAACTTCCCTAAAATCCTTTTTGAACCTCAATATATTCCACCTCTCTGAAAGCAAATGCCTCCCCTGTATGCACTCTCATATTTTCATAAAACATGTAGCGACATAATCTGGGGTTTTTTGCATCTTTTGTTCGTCTGATTGTTGCCCAATGGATTAAAGACAAGAGAAGATATATACAAGCAGACTAACAAACAAGCAGTGTGATTGGACATTTTTTGCATGAAACTGGATAAAACATGCAGCTGTCTTACCAAGAGTATAATTCACTTACTAAGGAGAAGAAACAGTGCAATAAGACTTTGTACTCTGAAAACATCAGAAAAGAAATTGTGTGTGAAGCTGTGAATGCAATCTGGAGAAAAGTGCAGGTAGCATGTGGAGAAGCAAAAGCAGAATAAAAATGCACACACTTTAATGCAGTGATTGTACTTTTAAAATTTCCAGACATTGATTTGAAATAGATCCCATTCCAAAGGATTATATGTATTGGCTTACTTGAGAAAACTCAATTTAGCCTAAGGAAAAGTGGGTCACAGATTACTGCTTTTACAGAAATGACTTTGAAGAATTTTAATGTAAGAGTAGACAGGAGATGACTGAGTAGCCATCATAAAATACCTTTAAGTTTTGAACTTGGTATAAGAACATCTGAACAAGCTTAATGCACTGAGTACTGTTGGTGCAATAAAAAAAGTCAAGAACATTGGATTGTATTGCTAGAGGGCACACAATATAAATCAAAGCAGTTGATACCGTATCCATGTAAGCTATAAATTGAACATTACTTAGAATGGTGTATATAGTTCTGGCCCTATATTTTAGCAAGGGTATAACTGTGCTTGACGAGGGGCTGTATATTATATTAACCTGTAGACTAAAGTCATGCGCTAAAGATTTATGTAATAATTACAATTGCAGGAAAAAACCCAAACTTTACTAAGATTCATTAATTAAAGACTATTCATTTATTGGCTACTTTAACAAACAAGCTGTTGACAGCAACTCTGAACCCTACTGCAAGTTAAAATTGCACTTTTTCTAAATATGAAGGCTCTGAGTCTATTATTTTCCAGACCATATTAAAAGACAGAATTCAGACTCTCAGCAGTCATCAGTTTTATGACTCATGCCTTGAAGAAGGTAGCCCAGCTCAATAAAATCCAGATCCAGCACTGTAGTCCAGGCAATGAGTGTGATCACAGATCCAGGGAGAAATCCAAACCCATACAGATCTGTGGCAAGTTTCCTTGCAGGGTATTTCAGGATAATATGCAAATGATGGAATGAGATAATTTTACAGCATAGTCACCTATACTTCCTAGGGAAATGGAATTAAATAAATTTGTTATAACTTGAAGGCAGAAAAATGTTAGTCTGTTTTGTACTTGGAAAGAAAGTCTTCAAATAGGGTGTCAGGAAATACTACATTCACTGTTTTGAGGAGAAAGCTTCTATATATATATGAGTAAAAAGAACTGGGTTTTTACTCTCCCTTGACAATGAACATCAAGATGTTTTGATATCTTCTGTTTATTATGTTTTTTTCTGGGAATTTGAAGCTGAAATTCACTTCAATATTATCTTATTTTTGAAAAAAATTGTTTCATTCCATGACCCATGAAGTAAAGCACACAGCGCTGGATTAATTTAGATTAAGAGAAACAACAAGGAAAAAAAATACAAAGAGAAATCTTCAATGAGACAACAGCATGGGTGCCTTTTCTCTAGGGATTATAGCATTGTTTCCAATCAAAGTGGCACGATAGCTTTATATGGAAGGGAAGTTCTGAAATTTAATGGTGCAATACATAAGCAAATAAGTGATATTTTACAACAAATGTGAACTGCACATTTACATTTATCTCTTTTTTTTGTTCTTGGCTTGAGTAACAGTGAATTAACTGCTCCACATTATCCATCTTTATTTTTTTTTACTCTTGAAAATAATTTAAAGCATGTAGTGGAAGTGCATAGATTTGTCGATTTTGTAGAGATACAGAAAAATGGTAATAGCTTGTGTTGCATCCCAGTGACACTGATAATGACCTTTTTTTCCCTTAAATCTGTTGCTTTCAATTTACTTGATGTTAACAGTTTAACGTATGGCTTTTAACAGGTGCACTGTTGTGCATCTTCTACTTTTAAGTGAAAGACCATTTTCAAGCATCTCCTGTCTTCCTTTAGTCATGGCAACAGGGAAAATAACTGCTTCTATATGCCATTTGAGCCATAACGAAGTGATATGAAAAAAAGTGTTAAAGTAAATCTTAGAATCATATGGGAAGCAGGCACAGACTGCAGAGGCTCTTTTGCCTTTTCTATAGGTTCTTTCAACAAGACATAGTTTTATTACATTCCTGCAGTATTACTGCTACTCTCAACTGACATAAAATCTATACTCATAGGAACTTGGCAAATACTATCATAAAAGACAAGTTCCTATGGCACAGGTGTCTTAGAATACATGTACAAAATTATGACTTTGAACAAAAGACTTCCAAAGGACATGGATCTAGGATCCTGTTTTCAGTGTGATATTTTAGATGACTGAAATATTTATAGAAAGGGTCCCCAAAATGTAAGTACCAAGCTTTTCTGATCTTGAATTTCTTCATTTCAAATTTGTATGAGACTAATGATTCAGGGTAGATTTTTTCAGCAGTTATGCTTAAAATAAATAAAATAGACAGCAGATATATACAAATACATTGTTTTGCCAGCAGAAAAGTCCTTATAGTAGAGTAAAAGAGGAAAAGAGTCTGATGGTTAAGCAGAAATCCTGAATAACTGACAAATAATTACCTTGTCACAATAATACTGTTTGCTGCATTATGTGCTCTTGATTTCATCTTTCATTGACAATTTTGAATCACTGTCATATAGCAATAACACTTGCACATTTCTATGGGTTTGTGATAAATTTTTAGTGACCTTAAAAATGGGATGCATTTTGTGCAAGGCATTGTAATCATGGTGTGGAATGTATAAATGTACTATACATGTCTGTTTTTTTCATAAGTCTCAACTCCTTGTAACAATTAAGGTCTTTGAAAAGCTGCAGTGCATCTCAGAACTAGACACAATACACTTTCCATCTAACTGTGAAACAAATAATAGAACCTTATTTTCTAGGGACATTTTAAAAGAATTCTTACTCTTCCTCTTCTCTTTCTGCAGCCATGTCCTAGAGTGTCCAGCACTGAACTGAGGTCAGTGTTTCACCACCTGGTATGTACAGTTTGAAAATTGCAGCATCTAAACCATTCAAGGAGCTGTACTCTACACTGCATAAACTGGCATTTACCCTTAAGAAGCAACAACTATAATTTTTTTTCTGATATTTTTATTTTTTTAAAGCAAAGGAATTAAATTTTTATCAAATAAAAGAAGCACATCTGAATTAAAATTTATAAAGTTTTTCAGTTACTGCTACTAAAAATTACTGTGAAATATCTTTTCTTGTTTTCCCAGAAAATAAAAAGCCCAACCAAACAGCAACAACAAAACAAACTCACCCCAAAAAACTACAGATATCTCACTTCCAATTTAAGGAAAAATAAAAATCATGAAATGTGAATCTGAGATGATGGATGAACAACTTAGTTTCCAGTGTAAGCTACTAAAAATAAGTGTTTCATGATCAAAATGTCACATCTGCTGTAATCTTACATTAATTCAATCACATAATCACCACATCATGGTTACTGTAAAGCCCAAAATGTTCTATGCACTATATAGGTTGATAAGGTTTTTGGAGCCAAGATGAGCAGTGATTCCTTGTTGGTCTAGGAAGTTCTATGCCTTGTATGATGCAGAAGTTTAGATTAGATTATTTTAATGATTTCTCAAAGAATATGACTGACAAAATTATGATACAATCTTCACTGTCTCAGTGAAACTATTGCAGAATTCTTTAGCTTTTCATGGAATCAGCTGATAGCATGTATCTTCAATCAGTGATATCTGATACCTTATATCAGACAGCAAAATACTGTACAATAGTTTGTGAATATTCATTCACCTGCCATTTCTCAGAAAACACATATTCCAAAGCACAGAAATATCATACTATGATTCAAGTCTATACTACTTGAGGATTTTCTGTATTTCTTCAGTGAATGTCTGATGCCACTTCTTTAGTGTAGCCTTTTAAAAGACCCCCTTTATGACTTTTTCAATTGCATGTGGTCTTCAATCCTTAAATCTTATTACCATATTTATTGAAAGAGATCAAATCCAAACAAACAATTAGAAATAGAAGTAAACTGGGAGGTTACTGCTCTATCTGTAGATTCAGTTCCCAAAACAACCATCATTCAAACTCGTAAGACTATCTCAGATCCAAATTCTACCAACTGGCCCCTTCACGTCTAACAATGCATTTGGGGAAAATGAATTTTTATGAAATCTTCATTTTCTTTCTTATAGAGAACCTCTGAGACACATAAAAGACATCTGAGAGACACTATAAACATAATTACCCAAGAGAGCCAGGTACTTATAGCATACATATAATGAAATATCCACCTCTCTTGAGTAATTATGTGTGTATCAAAATGTTTACTGGTAATTGGGAAACCTGACCCACCACCTAGCCAAGGTGCTGGGGTTTTGTTTGGTACATGACGAAGTTACCTTGAAAAAAAATTATTGTTAAGGACTACACAGAATATTCTTTCATCATCATACATTGCAGAAGCAGGATGGAGGATAACACAAAAGAGGTGAGATGAAAGGAGAATTGCAAAGGAAGCCAGACTTCTAAAAGGAGCCCTGTGATCTCTCTTTCTCTACAATGGGTGTCTTCCCCCCTGACTAGTTCAATGTTATATTAAGTAACAACTATGTGACATTTACTACATCCAGTATGCAGAGAAAGGCAAAGAAAGCACTGTAGTACCCATTAGGATGAATCAGCTTATCAAATAAAAAAACAAATTTTCATCTGCAACTTGAAGCAAAACAAACTTTTTTGAGGATGGTATATATGCACAGTTGTGTCTGCATGTGTATATACATATACATATATATATATGTACACACATACATATATATATCTATATATATACCTATGTATATGTATACAAATATAATATGTCTAAAAACTCTGTGAAGGTTAATGTCACAGGTCTTTTATGCTTATCTCCACTAGTGTCCATTTTCTTTTAATCTGACTAGGACAGAGATGTCTTCAGTCAATAATCTCATTCATCACAGTTGACGATGGTAACAGCAGTTTTGATGGGAACATTTAAGTCATAAAAGGATGCCTTCAAGCACTCTCGACGCCTTCTGGCTATTTTCACAAAAAAACTCATCAGTATTAATGTAGCATTAAGTATAGATGTCTTTGCCAGATAACAGCAACAAAAAATTGCCTGAAGGTTTGTCCCTCCTCTTGCAGTTGCTTGCCTCCCCTACTTTACCTGTTCACATCAGACAGAGGTGGGCTTTGGCTAGGCACCTTAGACAATGAGTGTGATGGGACCACACCATTCCAAGACATGGCTGTGGCACAGTTGTGTGACTTTTCTCCCTTCCTTGTGACATCAGGAAAGATTCACAAGCAGGTGCTTATTCTTGGGTCCTACTCCTCCCCATTTCAGACAAAGCAAGGTATATTACTCACTATTGCTCAGTTTCCTCAGGGCGCAATATTTGTATTCCTATGAGTCTGAAGTGTCTCTTGCATAATTACTTTTTTTGTCTGCCATTTTAGTAGCCTTTCTGCTATGGCTGGTGTGTTACAACTGTCAGTGTCACAGAACACCCATTTGACAGTGATGTGAGTAATTTGTCTTTTATGGCATGATCCTTGGTAGTGATTTTAGATACAAATCCTTCTACAATGCATGTAGTCCATTGAGATCAAAGAGAGCATGAGAGAGAAAACTGACTCAAAGCTAGCAATGAGAAATTAAGATCTCTCTTAGCCTGCCATTCTTTACATTTTACTTCTCTGCAGTTGTATATTGCTGTATGTCAGGGTAGTGCCAAGTTGCTTTCCAGATAAAATAAGCTGTTGTAGAACAGTTCCCTGGAATTGCTTCTCTTACATCTGTGCTGTTACCTATGAAGGGCTAGAGTATGGGCTTGAGCTTTACTAAGTGATTATAATTACTGTTTAATTGTGAACAGACTACCAAACTCCATGACAGTCTTTCTAACTTGCACTCCACAGACAATATTTTGACACATTTCAAGGACTGCACAAATCAAAGACTGTTCCAAACAAGCAGCCACCCTCTTTTGACAGGGAAGTTAGTTTTTCAGTGTATCAAGGAACAGCTGCTTTTCATACTTCCCTTCAGGACCAAAGAATGGACTGTTGCTCTTTTCCTTTGGTCCACTTGTCTTCTGGAGTGCTGTGTATTTCTTTTCCAATACAGATGGCAACACTTGAGCACAAGGCTCAGTGCCCACAATGTAAGTGGAAAATCTCCATTGCTATTCAACATTCTTTGATGCCCCCTCAGACATTGCTGAGCTTTTCCATCTACTCAGTTCCTTCCTGTGGGAATGCACAATGCACTACACCTAAGTTACTCTGATCCTTTTCTCCTGACCCATAAAAAAGAGGTTTTCTATGCTGAGTAACTGCATCATCCTCTTCAGTGTATTCAGTCTCCAGGCCTTCAAGGAGAAGGACCCAGATCTTTCTAACACATAGCTTTCTTCTCACTTGCAATAAATTAAAAGTTATTAGGTGATTTGAATTATCTCCATGCTTTTTTCTTTTGCTGCAAAAATATACATGTATGTTAGTAAAAAGCTCCTGGCTTATGGCCATGAATACAAGTTTCTCTCCCTCTGTCTCTCTCTCTCCCTCTCCAGGCACTGATGCATAAATCCAATTATCTTTCATTCAGTCCTTCACTTGACTTTTCCTCATCTCATTTCTAAAGATCCCAGCTGTGCTAGTTTATTGTATATGCATCCAGCATCAGAACTAGTAAGCATTTCACAAACTGCTGGAACACCTTCAAATTTACTGTTGTGTAAGCCTCAACTGGTTAACTTACCTAGTGTCAATAAAAAACTTCTTGGATTTCATTTTCTTGAAGAATATTCACAGAAAAGACTGAGAAGTGAAACTAGAGGGATCTTCAGTAATCACCAGCAAAAACAAATATTTCATATTTCCTTTTTATTGTTTTTTTTTTCTTTTCTAAGAGAGTATAAATAAAACAGGAAAAGAAGATTTAAACTGAGGTCACAGAGTTCATCAACGTGTAAATACAGAAGCACAGTGGGCATTGGGCATTTTTTTTTACTAGAGGGAAGCTTGGAGCCTATTTTTTTCAAGAGATATTATAATAAGTCTAAAAGACAGAATCAACTCTGATAACTTTAATTTATTTCTTTTTTAACAGATGAGATAATCTTGCTACCTCATCCTCATAGATCTGGAAGTAATTTCTTCTTACTTAGTGAATAAAATCGGTGCCTTGATGAAATGAGAATTTCTTATTCTTGCAATCTCAGCAGTGCTGTCTTTAGAGTTACAGGAATGGTAAATCTCTCTCTTATTCAGTTGCATTAGGTTATGGTCAAATAAAGTTGAAGTAAATATCTCGTCTTTGTAACTTTAAATCTACTTATAACAGTTTTCCAGGAAAACATGTGCACTATTTTCATAAAACATTAGCATAAGTTGCCAAATTAAGCTAGTTGGAAAAAAAGAGCTTAGAAACCTGTACTAGCTATTTATTATGTATATACCATACCTGTTTCTTGTTGGTTTTGGTTTGATTTTTGCTTTGTTTGTTTAGTTGGTTTTTTTTGTTTTTTGAGTAGGGAGAGATGTTCAGGGACATTTATTGAAGGCAAATAATGCAAAGAATCTATTTAAGGTAAATAAAGCAAACCAGCAAATAGCTATAGTTAGAGGGAGTCTAGCTCGCAGCTCTGTAGCATCATCCCCAGTGTTGTATCAGTTCTTCACTTGACTGAAAGAATTGAGGAGGGGGAGGTGAGAGAAGACTGAGCAGCCACAAGCACTTTCCTGTGTTTAGAAATAAATTGATAACTTTCTACACTTACAGTGGTTGGTAACATAACCCATTGCTGGAAAAATTAAGTATTTCTGGCCAGGCAAAACCTCATGCAGGACAATAAGCACCAAGAGAGGAGTCATTGCTTCCTGGAGAAAGCAGTTCTGGGGTTTGAAGGCATTTCCCTGAGTCAGTACCGTCATTCTAGTGAGGCCAATGAAAAGCCAGTCAGGGCTGGAGATCCCCTTAAAGGTGAAGGCAGAAGGCATGTCATACTGGAGGGGAAAAAGAACAAAGATTCTACCATAGGGAAAAGGCAAGGAGACTCTGTGTGGGGATCTGCGTGTTTTGAAAACTTGACATTGTAGCCTCTTAAGCAGATTGTTTTCAAAACAAGGTTCACTGGCTACAGACCAGAGTTATTCCTCCTTTTTCTGCCATGGTAAGTTAGCTTTCAGACTCATTTTAAGAGCAACTTCAATTTTCTAAACAGTTAGCATGGCAATCTCTGCAAACATCTGGAAGCATGTGACTACTATTACTGACTGGAGCACACACCAGGATTTAAACTTCCATGGGTTCCCCTCTTACCAATTTCCAAAGTCAGATTAAATTACCTCAGAAGTAGACAAGCAGATGTAATGAGAGATCTCTGTGTTTCACAAATGATGCTGCTTTGGGGGTTTTTTAAGTGAGCTACTTTTCTAAGTGGACATGCCCATTCACAGAGAAAATTTCTCCAGAACAAAATTGATTATCAAAAATATAAAGACAAAAGACAAAATCATAGAGGTTCAGGTATTATCTCTGAACAAACATCATCAGGATCCTGAACACGTATTTCCAATAGTGTATATGATTTTCTCAATTACTCTAAGTATGCTCCATTCCAACATATACAAAAATAAGTTCCAAAACATTAAAAACTCACACAAAATTGAAATCTTGTTTTCTTGCTATGTTTATTCACAACAGTGTTCATTTTTTGATCACTTTTAAGGTCTTTTTTTTAATTAATTCAAAACATGTAGCTGAAATAATCCCCCATGAAATATTGAAGTCGCATTTTGCTTGCCAAAAAGGCGTTTCCTTATCCTCATAGATTATTTTCAATGAATATTTATCACTTTCTCTAGAGTCAGTCAATTCCCCATACATAATTTTCATACCATTCTTTATCTCAGAGAAGATGTAAAGTCTTAAATTTTTCATTCAGTAGATAAGAAATTGAGTTGTTTTCCTGACTGTACCCCTACATAGGACCCCCTTCTTCTGTCCTGAATTTCCATTGGTACAATTGGCCCCCCAAGGTGTACATGAGGTGTGCCAAATTTAGTAAACCTGACATGTCTAAATAAAACTTTCAACATCTATTATGTTTCCCTTAGGGAAATTGCCATGTTTCTGGACACTCCCTTATCAAAGACAAGTGAAAAAAGGAGAATCTATTGCAGATGTGAAGATCTACTGAAGTGGTTTGGCTATTACTACCTGTTTCTGCTTCTATTTTTGCCTGCATGTTATTAATCTCCATAATCTAATGACCTTACTGTAATTTAGTTGTAAGAAGCAAAAAGACCATAGAATAGTTTCAGCTGAGAATAAAATTATTCCTGTAGGCACAACTCCTGAATCCATGTTTGTTCAATATCAGATTTAATAAACTATGTGGAACTGAATCCTAGGTTTATTGCTTGAATAGAAAAATCTGTTGAAGAGATGATAAAACAAAGCAGGTATTCCATGAAGTTTTACTTCCTGATGAATTTTCTGTAGCTGTAATTTTGCCTTCCAGTCTATTGCATCTTTGACCTGACCTACAAATTACCAAGTACTTCAGATATAGAGGTGTTTAATAGGTGACCAGGCACTCAGCATTGCATGACTAAGGGTTGATATATGAGAAACAGTGTCCAATTCCATATTTGCAATTGATTGTGGACCCCAAAATTTGTATTCATACATTTAATTACTGCTATAAAGCAACTGATGAGAAATGCTGATGCTGTCATTTTCATTCATAATTAATGACGCTGACCTTTCCCACTCACAATTTATTTATGCACAAAAACTAAAAATAAGATATATTTATTTTTAAAGTTTTATAGTATTTTATTATTCTGACCTATGGATTCTAGGCATACACTCCAGCAAAAGAAGACAAGATTTAAGGCTTAACATTTTTTTTCTAGTAGGTTATATAACTAAAACAGAGTGAATACTCCTTGTGAACGAAGCATTGTGAACAAATTCAGATCATCCAGGCATTAAGATGATCTTTTTTTAAAGAATTTACCTTAGGCACTGTGTATTGGGCTTGTATGGACAGCCTTTCATAGCAGGGGCCATAGAGGTGGCTTCTGTGAGAAGGTGCCAGAAGCCTCCTCCATGTCCAGCAGAGCCAATGTCAGGTGGCTCCAGCACAGAGGTGCCACTGAGCAAGGCTGGGCCCATCAGAAATGGTGGTAATGTCTCTGCCATGACATATTTCAGAAGGAGAAAAAAAAAAACAAAAGAGCAGGTAGATGTCTGAGAGGAGGCATCCTGTGAACCTGTGGTAATCCCATGCTGGAGCAGGCTCCTGGCAGGGACCTGTAGACTTTTAGAGAGAGGAGCCCATGCTGGAGCAGGTTTCCTGGGAGGACTTGTGAGCCAGTGGGGGACCCAGGCTGGAGCAGATTGTGCCTGAAGGAAAGCACCCTGTGGCAGAGGGACCCACACTGGAGGAGTCTGTGGAGAACTGTTGCTGTGGCACAGACTAAGGCTGCAGAAGTTCATGAGGACTGTCTCCTGTGGGAGGAACTCCATTTTGGAGCAGGGGAAAGACTCCACTCCCTGAGCAGTGGGAAAAGCAACATGCGATGAACAGACCATAACCCCCATTCCCACTGGGGCAGAATATAGAGCTGGGAAGGAGGGAGGAGTAGGGGGAAGGTGATTTAAGGTCTTATTTTACTTCTCATTATCCTCCTCTGATTTTGTTAGTAATACATGCAAAAAATAGCCTAAATTCTTTCCTATTTTGTCTGCGTTGGTATCTAATGAGTGATCTCTCCTTGTCCTTGTCTCAACCCATGAAACCTTTGTTATATTTTCTCTCCGCTGTCCAGCTGCAGAGCAGAGTGATAGAAAGGCTTTGGTGGGTGCCTGGTATCCAGCCATGGTCAACCTACTACACACTGAAATAACAACATGTGAATGTCAAGTGATAATGAGAATATGGATAGGATAGGTTCTTATACCCCTCTTGTATCACAGATATTTCTTATGTCAAAGAAACTGACCTATATGTGTTTCTTTCTGCTAAAAATATCTTAGATTGCCCCATTATTTCATATTGTTACTGACCATTGATTGTTTTCTTTTAAAATTATTCTTATATGGGTATTATTAAAGCCCAAGTTTTTCTATGGATGTTGTAACCTACCATCATTTATTTCTATGAATTTAAAAAACATTGCATATAGGATTATAATCAGTAAGAACTTCTATAATTTTAAGAGGGTTAGGTATTTTTGTGCTAGTCTTGGCAAAAAACTTGAGACTCTCTTTTCAAGTCATTTCATGTAACTCTTCATGGGAAATATGAAGCGAAGGAAGCATGCCTAATATTGGCAATCTATAATTAAACATTTGAGCTTTCTAGGTGTTTGCATTTTATTTACAGTCAATGGAGAATCAGACATCTCCAGATGCTGAATCACCTTCAGTATCTCAGACACATATTTTTGGATGAAACTAATTACTCTCAGAAATCCATGGCCTTAGTGGTGTTCAGATGAATATTCTAATATGTGAGTATTCTAACATATGAATAAATCTATGAGATCTGGGCACTTAGATACCTTTCAGGATCTAGATCTTGAAAGCCTTTCACTGCTAAGAAGCTGGTAAGATCAAAACATTTTATTTAGGTCCTTTGAGAATGTAGACCTGTATCATGATACTAAAGCATGCAGAATTCTAAACAATAACTGAAATAGTTGAAATGCAATTATTATAAACAAACACACAACCAACCTAGAGATTTTGTTTCTTCATGCTATATACAATCTTAAAAAGATTAGCAAGCCTGAATACCTATATATCATTTTAGAGATATAATAACCCACTAAAATATTTACTAAAAAAATAACTTTAGAACTGTCACTCTTAATTACTCTATTTAAAAGAATTTGAAGGATTTGGGATGCAAAATTTTTCCCAGATATCACTGATGAAAATTAGAGACACAAAGAATAACAATTTTAGAAAAGTAATGTACAACAACTACTGGGAAAATTACTTAAATATCTTCTAAACAGTGGGAAAGAATACGTTACCCTCATGCATATACATTCATGCAAAGTTATCTTTGAAAACACTTAAGTGTAGAGTCCTTTCAAAGGATACACTGGAGCAAAGTGTCTGTATGCAACACTTCTCCTCCATGTTTGGTCATCTGCCGAAGGAAACCTTATCTAACAATTTGTTTTGTAGGGGCAATTCAGAGTCTGTTAAGGTAAAATAAGCTGAACAGGTATAAGCCCTCATCTAAAGAGAAAGGGCAAATTTTTTGATATTAAGTTTGATGGATCATTTACCCCAGATCTATCACCCTCGATAAAGTTACATATGAAGTAAGGAAGAGCAAACAGTAAAAGAGCTAAGGCTAAGAATTACTCTACTCACGAAATAAATAAAACTAGAACAATCAAACGTAAGTCTAATTTGCGTTCAACTACATCTTTTTCTATCATAATTATGTGCCTTGTACAAATCTTGTAGATATAATCACCACAAAGACATGTAACTTTTTGAGTTCTTCTGGCCTAAGTCTGATGTAAACACTTCTAGAAGAAAGCTGAATTAAATAAATGCTGATTACAGTGGCTTATACTTTCTTTTTAAGCTATGAAAACATTTATATTAACTTCTTGTAAAACTTCTAGGGCTAATATTCACATCAATGGAAATTCTGAATCATAACAAAATGGAAGATACACCTCAAATTTGATACATGAATTGCCTGAAAATGCTAAAATCTGATATATTCAAAAGCTATTCTTCTGAGAGATCTTGCATTAAATTTGGCCACAAGCTCTTCTTTTCATGCATCTTTGAGCAGAAGAAAGAGGATCTAGATATCAAAACCAAAATAACCATATATTAAGGACATCAAATATTAATTGAAAAACACATTAAGCATTCATTAAACAACAAATTATAAGATTACTTCTGTGGCTGGTATTGCAAATGTTTTCTTACCTTTATCTTCATAGTTATATCAGTCAATGTATTTTATATCTTTCCTTGCCAGTGTGATAGAGAAGAAATACAGAAGAAAGCACTCATTGAAAATGTGCCTCATGGAAATGGATGAATGTCTGATTGTTTAAACCTGTACCTGGGTTCAGATTCTTGGTTTTTTTCAGGCCTATATTTTAATTCAGCTATCAGATAAGAGCTCTTTCTTTTAAGCAAGTTTTTGTGCATTACTCGAGTGGAGATCACAGGCAGGTGCAACAGTTTAAACATACATCCACACAGCCAGCACACATAGAAATAAAGGTTCCTTTAAACTTTACCAGTCCTGGTAGACCAGAAGGGTTTTCTCAGGTCCTGGATGGGAGCTAGCTGTAGCAAAGGAATCCTTAGGACACTCCTTATTCTAAATGACAGGAAATCTCACTGCTATATAACTGTCTGAACTGTGAGAGACCCACACAGGGTCAATGTTTAAATTTAAGCTGGACAAAAATGGAGTGTGAAGGTGTATCCTACTCACGGGTCTGATCATTTAGCTATAGGCTGTTATAGATTTTTTTCCCCTATTACACTCTTCCTTAATTTTCTGGTGAAACTCAGATTGTCTTTCCTTCATGAGCACAGCACCGTGTTGTAGCCTTCAAAAAAATTTCTGGGTGCACCAACAACTCCTTCCATCTTACTTGGATTAGGCTTCAGACAGCTCCTTTTCATACAGGGATTGAACCTGCTGAGGAGCCCACAGAGCTACATAAGGGTGCTGTCTGCAGATAGTAAAAAATAAATCTAGTTGTTAGCTTCATAGGGCTGAAACTGGAGACCATGTTAATTTTTATAATCTTCTCAATTTTATTATACACAGGACTCCACAGGTAAGTAAGATCAAGGTAAAGGATTAATTGCCTGGTGGGTCCTTTGAGATGTGTTTGAGGAGAGATGCCAGTATTTATTCAAATCTTTCCACTCTGGAAACATATTTAACAATGTATTTTATTAAGTGTGCATATTTGAGGCTTCCCTGGTACGTGCAGTCTCAGATTTGGTACACCTAGAGAGTTGTCTGTTGAAGTAAAAAAATTATATCATTGCCAGAAATATAAAGCAGTGGATCAGTCTCCAGGCCCCATGTCTAGGATTTCAAATACTTGAAAAATATCAAAGCATAGTAGTGTAGACATTTGTCCACTGGCAACAGAACAGAAGAAAAATGTTCATAAATCAAACAATTTTTTCTTCAAAGATAAAATTCCTGTATTCAGACAGCTTAATATGGTTGCTCCTATCCATTCTCAGGGTCAGCTTTATTTGGGGCTGCTTTTCTGTATTGATGTAAAATGTGAACATTTTCCCCTATGGTGCTATAAATCACTCACTTTGCCTCTCCTATTAGGAACTTCAGCAGACACTAATTAACCCTCTGGAGAAAATGTTTATAAAAATAACAAGGAATTATTAGCAATGAAGCAGGGTCTTTTTCCCCCCAACAAAAAAAGTCAAACTGAGAGAGTGAATGCATTATTGTTAAATTGTGGAATTAACTTGCTGGTTGGAAATTTTAATGAGCTGAGACACGTGACTAGAAAGGTTTTTGAAAGAGGCTCTGTGTGTGTGTGTGTGTGTGTGTGTGTATGTATGTCTTCCCAGATGAGAATCTCTCACTCTGAGTAACAATTAAAGAACATATTCTGAAATGTACATATTTTTTAAGAAATTTTGAACTTTGTTGTTTATGAAGAACTATATGATTCCTAGAAGGGGCAAGGTTTTTCAACTTTTATTCAAAAAAATATAGGTAGTGATGAAACACTCCTTTTAGGGATACCTTTTTAACAGGGGGAACTTAACTTGTGCAGAGACTCCACCATCTATCAGTAGCTCTGACTCAACAGTGTTTTATGATGGCTTAGGGACTTGTTGATACATCTTTGACCTAATTTTTCCTGCCAAGAATTAATACATTTATCTTGATTACTCTCCTTAATTTCTTTTTTCCCTCACCTAATAAGTGAAACAAACAGGGCAGGAGACTTCTTCTCCGCTTAATGCCTTTATTAAAAGTGATCAACTCAAGGTTGGGAAGCTGGACAGGTCCGCAATCTGCCTCTGCTGTCCCCACTCTGAAAGGACTTGGACGAGAAGAAATGTGCAGCTTTGTCCCCTAGGGGCAAAGCTGGGGGTCCCATCGTCTCAAGGGTAGCAAGCACAGCCCCAGTTACTCCAGGCTCCTCAACTCTTGAGCAACTCCTGGCTCGAGGTCTTGGTTCCAGATGAGGTCTCAGGTCAGGGTGAGGGGCAACAAAGGTTTTCAGCATCTCTACAGGCTCAGCACTCTGTTCCTCACGTCCAGACATCACTCTAATTTCTTAATTCTGTATTGGCTCGTTGTTTTTGGGGTCTTTGGTAAGTTTGATGGGGTTTCTTCCCATGGCATGCTGGTCTTAAGGCTGTTTTGCATCCTCTGATGCTTCCACCCCCACATGTCTCCTCCTCTTACTGTTTGGAGAGAAGGGCCTTCTTAGCCCCAGGCAGGACTGTACAGATACAAAAGGAACAATTAGCTAAAACGACCTGTGATTACAATAACAAACAGGTAGAACTCCACCTTGGCAACAACTGGTCCAACTGGTTTTGCAACTCTTTTTTTCCCAAGAAAATTGGCAGATTTTTAGTTTATAACAATAAGTCCTTTGTATAAAAAACTGCTTATAACTTTAATAAATGAGAATTTTTCATACATAAAATTTCAAGATTGAGTCTTTAATAAATATTTTTCAGGTTAATAAGACAGCAAATATTTAGACTATAAAGCTTTTGAGATTTGCTTTCTGCTGCCTCCAAAACAAATGTTTCAGCCTTTAAATTTCCCCTTATATAGTTCTCAATTTATTGTCTTCCACTTACAGTACTTCCTGCTTCCCGTTGTGCTTTCCTTACAAGAAAAAAAGAAATATTATAACATTACAATAATATAACATCTCCAATCAATTAAAATTAGAATACATAATTTTTGAAAGTTATGTGAATTAAAAATATTTTAGCAATTCAGTCCCTTGCAGGTGATAGGTGCTCCTTACCCAAAGTGATAAAATTTTATCTTGTTCTTCTTTTCTAGCACTGAATGAGAAAACCCTTAAATGTTTTGCAGTACTAAAAACTCAACTCTAGTGTTTACTTCACTATAACAGAAAATTACCATCTGCAAATTGGGTTCCCATGCTCTTGAATTTTGAGAGAATTTGGTCCTTATTATAAGATGAATAGTTTACTCTAAATAAGATAAATATTTGATTCCACTACACAAAATATACATAAAAAAAGAGGATTATTCAAATCACTTACTGAATGCTCAGCAGATCACAAACATAAATTGCTGCTTCTTACAGGCATTGCCTTCTGTTTCTTTTAACATGAACGATATCTTCAAAATTATTACAGAAGTTTTGTAACATCCTAACTTCTTAACTAAATCAGTGTATTTTCCAGAAGGCAATGGAAAAATGTTAGCTATGTAATGTCCAAGTATCTGTTATGTCTTCAAAGAGAACTCAGTATTCATTCAGTATTACATATCTTTACTACAAGCTGATAATTTTCCTAAGGCAGTGTAGAAAAGGAATGGCCAAAATGAAGAAAAAACTTTCTTGCAACCATTTTTGTAAATAAAATTAAACATATTCACAGACAATTATGAGCAGAACAAAATTGCATGCTATTTCTTTGAGAATTATGTTTTTGTTTGAAGAGTTCACTTGCATATTGCTGAAATATAACTTTATTTCTCATACAAAGTACTGGAAGCACTGGGCTTCCTTCTATTCTGTTCTGCATCCCGTGGGAGTGTAATATGCAGAGTTTTAACTCCCTCGTTCCCAAAATGCTAGGTAAATTTAGTTGACCTGCAGTGGAATAAATATT
>NW_005054307.1:3795559-3801886 GCF_000277835.1 Geospiza fortis | reverse complement strand
TGAGGAATCCACTCTTATAGCTATGTATATCTAAAAGCTATTTGTTGTAGAGTGTACACTCTCAGTGCAGCCAAAAAGACATCAAGGCACTCAATGCTATTGTAAAATAAATATATCAGCTCAGCCCTATTGCTGTAGAAAAAGGAAGACAGATAAAATCCCCCTCTGGAAACCACTGTACATCCCACCTGATTCCCCACATGTAAGTTTGAGAGACAAGAATATGAAGGAGTTAATGCTAGACCCAGCCTAAATTGTTAGGAACAAATCTAATTCTAGGAAATCTTATTTCTACATACAAAATGACAAAGACAACAGAAATAAGACTTAGAAAACTGAATTTCATATGTCCACATGGGATATGAATCTCAGATTCTAAAGATAACATCTCATCTCTAACTGTAAGTTTCCCCCCTGTTTATTAGTAAACAGTAGACTTTAAAGAATGTTAAAGTCTGCAGCAGGGCATTTCCCCCACCACAAGAGCTTATCTGTTGCTTCTTAGCTGATGAAATAACTCAGGGCATCTTGCTCTTACATGAGCCTCGGTGAAATGATCAGGACAGCTTGCCTTGTAATGAGTTATTTCCGTGCCATGGGATTGATGCTTTCAGTTGACAGTAAATATCTTGATGGGGAAGCAAGATGCAGAAAGTTAAGCTGGAATTTCTGATTGACAGACACTTCTCTTTACAAACTATAAAAACTACACCCAACTTTCACAAAGTAGAAATTTTTTCTTGTCATTTTGGTTACATTGATTCCTAATCTATACTATTTCCTTGCTAGCTTTAATAAAGGTACCCTAATGTCATGCACTGTTTTACATAATCTACTAGTAGTTTTTTGTTTCATACTGTGTTGTAAGTACCTCTGTTTAAGTTGTTTTGTCTGTTATCTCCTGTCTATTATAACTCATTTTATAATAGACCTAATTAGCCATTCTTAGGACTTGCAAGCCAGAGACATTTAGGTGTAGGCCACCTACCTGACTGACTCTATGATGCTGCCAGATTGAAGTTCTTGTGCTGTTTCTTGCCTTATTTGGCACAAGATCAAGAGAAAAACAGCAGGTCTTGTGGAGTTGAGTCCTTTAGATCACTTAACCCCAACACAGATGCTCTTCCTTGCCTGAAGAGAGCAAAGTGTTTGTCGGGGACAATTCTTTGTGCCTAATTTCACAAGTGTACCGGACAATCTCCTTGCTCTGACTTACATTTCCTCACAGATCTTCAAATATTTCCCTGTTTTCTCCTGCTTTTTTTCCCTGTGCTTTCTTTTTCACCTGTTCATAACTCTACTATTTCTCTGGAAACTTATCTGCTCTTGCAAATTCACAGCTGCCTAGTTTCATTGATGAATATGTATATCCTGTGCCCTGAATATCTCCACCAAAGCCAATACAAAAGTCATCAGAAGCAACAGCCATATAAAGTAATGCAGAGCTATGACAAAAATGAAACTATGTATTTGTAGAGCACCCACAGACCACTGAATGAAATGAAAGATAACTCTGACTGTTGACTGTGAACTAGCAATGCTGACTTGTTTTCCTTAATTTCTGATATGAAAGAGTTAATTTTTTTTTCTTTTAGGAAGAGTTTTCTTCAGCTGGACCACTTGCAACATAGTTCCAGTCAGAACCAAAGAGAAACCAGCAGTCAGCATACATCCTCATGACATAATGAGTGGTGACTATTACAGACACTCTTTATTGATACAGCCTTCATTTAACAGCCCTCACAAATGAGCTATGTGTGCCCCCACCCCTCCTGCAGGTAGCTGCTGCTGCTGGAATTATCACTCTAACCCATTTCATCCGCATTTGACCCAGAGGTCCTCCATGAAACTCACAGCTTTTGTTACACTGCTTTATTAAAAAACTTCTTCGTCTATCTATTTGAGGAAAAGTCACCAAATAAACAACAAACGAAACAGTCATTCTGCAAAAGCAGAGAAAAATAAAGCATGGTTGTTATGTTTTACCAATGCCCTTTGTTAATCACTCTTTTTTAAAAAAATTGGAATCTTATTTTTAATTGAAAAATGTGCTGGGTGTTAAATGCTTCATGTATACCAAATAGAAATGAAATATTTTTTAGTATGTTTTGCTCATGCTTCTGTAGAAAAAACTTACTTCAGTAATTCATAATTCATATCTTGCAACCAACTCAATTTATGGCCTTTGATTTCAAAGTTCTTCATGAATAAGCTTCCTGCAGTCAGCTAATTAAAATAAAATAAAATAAAAAGTTATTGAGATCATATCAGAATCAAGTAATTCCTTGTTCTTGTTAAACTGTAGTAACACCATATGACTATATTTTCATCTTTATTCCTAAGACATACTTCAGGTTCAGCTGCATATTCTTTAAGAAGCATACACTCAGTAAGAAGAAAATTATTTCATTATGAAATCTCATCAGTATATGGATTTTTTTTCTTAATGTAACCTAAAGTATCTTGACTGAGGTAACAGTGGCAAGAAAACATTTTGATTTTTAAAATAGAACAAATATTTATTTTAACCTTGAATTAAAAATCTGATACTTACATTGTAGAATAAAATTATTAGGTACTGGTACATTATATACAGCTGAATTTTCCAGTATGAATACCAGTAACAGCAAGATTGAATAGGAATCACAGGAGAGAGAAAGAAATAAGTGAAATCTGATATTGACCATCTGGCAGTACAAAACCAGGTGACCATCAAAGGTGGACTCTGAGTCTGAGTGGGAGAGAAGGGAATAAAGTCATATTAAGTAGCTCAACTTTTTTCTTACCCCTTACTTTATGTGTTTGCAGAATTTATCAATTCATCATGAATATGATTTTATATGAGAACAGAAATTGGTATGTAAAATCATTATTCATTGATGTTAAAAGGACATGATGAGAGATGATAGTACAGTTCTATGGAAATCAGGAATTCAGGAAGCCTAGAAGCTCCTTGAAATACTATGGTAAGTATAATGTAGTAACTTCACTTGGCAAAGTATAAACAGTCATAAGAAAGCAAAACTGCATGCAGTTCTTTCTCCTCTCACCTCATCTCAAAAAATTTTACAGGATGATTAGTCTTTGACAAACCTATAGCATTCAAACCTAGTTGGGTAGTTGTTACATGCATTCCTTCATTCCATTTTGTTTTCTGGAAGTGAATCAGTCCATCTTTCACTAACATCTTGATGATAATCCTGACCTCCTTAAGCTTCTTAAATGCAACACAGAAAAGCAGGAGTTCATTATCATTCTTTCTGCCCCTCTCAGGGAATCTATGTTGATTCCCTGTTACATTTGCCCATTCTGTTATATTCTTTTCCTATCAAACCTTTAATCTTGCCATAATCCTTAGTTTTATAATGTCCCAGTTTCAGCTGGAATAGAGTTTATTTTCTTCCTAGTAGCTGGCATAGTGCCATGATTTTAGGATGAGAATAATGTTGATAATGCAATGATGTTAGTTTTTGCTAACTGAAGGCAAAGTTGGCCAGAGGCTGATCTCAGGAACTGTCTGGGCATCAGTTGGGGAGTGGTGAGTGACTGCATTGTGCATCACTTGTTTTGTATACTCTAACATGGTTGTTTTTTTAAAGTATTATTGTCTTGACTGATATTATTATTGTCATTATTTCCTTCCTTTTCTCTTCATTAGACTGTCTTTGTCTTAACCCACAGGTTTTCTCACTTTTGCTTTTCCACCTCTCTCTCCCATCCCACTGGCAGGGGAGGAGTGAATGAGCTGCTGTGTGTGGCCATCACTGGCTGAGGTTGAACTATGGCATGTGACAACAAACATATTTACAGGCAATTTTCTTTCAGTAAAAAGCCTTAGACTGAACGTCAGACCACTTGATTTGGCTGGATTCAGTCTAACTTGACCACTCCCTTTTATCTTCCACTGGATTTACTATAACTTCTTTTTCTCATTCCTTTCAATACTCACTTTTGACTTTTATAGCTTTTCTAAAGTTCTATTATTTTTATGTGATCTCATTTCATCACAAACAATACATAGCTTTCTTGTATTTTCAAAGCCATGCATACCTTGTTCCATGGATGATTCTAAGAGGAACTCAGAAAAAGTAGAAAGCAAAACATCTCTGGGTTTGCATAGCTTGGTTTTTGGTAGCAGGCTGGGCCACAGAGGGTTCTGTGAGAAGCTGCTAGAAGCTTCCACGCCGTCTGGCAGAGCCAGCCCCTGATGGCTCTGAAGATGGACATGCTGCTGGCCAAGGCTGGGCCAATTACAGATTGTGGTAACGCCTCTATAGTAACATATATAAGAAGAAATCAAAAGAAAACTTGTTAAAATTACATCCAGAGAAGATTTGAGTAGAACAACATGCAGACCCCAAGGTCAGTGGAGAAGGAGGGGGAGGAGGTGCTCCAGGTGCCAGAGCTGGGATTCCCCTGCAGCCCATGGTGCAGCCCATGGTGAGGCAGCTGCATCCCCGCAGCCCATGGAGAGCCGTGGGGGATGCAGAGATCCACCCACAGCCCGGGGAGGAGGAGCCCACACTGGGTGCGTGAGTGCTTGAGAGGGGCTGTGACCCTATGGGAGACCTGTGGAGAAAGGGACCCTGCTCCCAGGCTGGAGCAGCCTGTCCGTGGAGGGATGCACCCCATGGAGGAGCGACCCACACTCAGCAGCCTGGGGAGACTGTTCCCCATGGGATGGACTCACACTGCAGCAGTCACAGGGAGCTGCTGCTCCTGAGATGGAGCCGTGTTGGGGAGGGTCACAGAGAACTGTCCTCTGAGAGAGGGCCCCCACAGAGCAGCAGGGGAACGACCCCTCTGCCTTAACAGCAGGAGAAGCCACGGGTGATGAACCGACCATAACCCCATTCCCTGTCTCCTTGTGCCACTGGGGTAGGGGATAGAGCTGGAAGAAGGGAGGGGTGTGGGGAAGGTGTTTTTGGGGGCTTATTTTACTTCTCATTATCCTGCTCTTATTTTGATAATAATAAATTCACTTTTTATCTCTAAGTTGAGCCTGATTTTGCCCTTGGTGGTATCTAATGAGGGATGTCTCTCCCAATCCTTATCTCAACCCATGAACACTTCATTGTTTTCTCTCCTCTGTTTCTATTTTCCCCCACTCCCTGCTGTGGAAGGGAGTGAGTGAGCAGCTTTTATGGGTGCCTGGCATCTGGCCAGGATCAACCCACTACAATTTCCAGGTATATTCCCTTTTGACGATCAACTTTGCACCTGACCAAACAAGGAAAATTACATACAGATGGCAACACAGAATCACAGATTCATAGAATGGTTTGGGTTGGAAAGGATCTTAAAGACCATCTAGTTCCAAACTCCTTACCATGAGCAGGGCCATTTTCCACTTGACCAGCTTGCAAAAAAGACCCACCTAATCTGGCCTTGACCAGGGATGGGGGATCCAAAACTTCTCTAGGCATCCTGTCCTAGTGCTTCACTACCCTCACGATAAAGAGTTTCTTCCCAATATCTAATCTAATTTAATCCTGCCTTCTTTCTGTTCATAAGCATCACACCTTGTCCTATCTCTACCTGCCCCTCTAAAATGTCAGTCTCCAGCCTTCTTGTAGGTCCCCTTATTGTACTGGAAGGTGCTTTAAAGTCTCCTCAAAGCCTTCTCTTCTCCAGGCTGAGCAACTCCAACTATTTCTGTCTTTCCTCATAGGAGAGGTGTTCCTGCCTTCTGATCATCTTCATGGCTCTCCTCTGCACCTGTTCCAACAGGTCCATGTCCTTCCTGTGTTTTGGGCTCCAAAGGTTGATGTAGTATCCCAGGTGAGGTCTCACCACAGCAGAGCAGAGAGGAAGACACATCTTCCTTGACCTGCTGGTTGAGAGCCAAGATCCATCTTTGCAAAATGTTCTTATATAATTGGAAAACATTATGGTTGTTTTTTGTGCTCCTTTCATGTCTCAGGAAAACTGGCATCATACTGTACCTATGTAGACATTAATCCTTGTAAAGTTCTTCTCATAAACACCATGCAAAAGGCGTCTTCAATGGAGTCCACAGCATGAGTAGGTATGTCTCATAAATAGATATATCTTCTCACAATATCCAGGAGTTCAAAGAAAGTAGAAAAATATTAACAGCCACCAAATACATGCTCATAAATGTATGTACCTACTGGATAATGTCAGCTCTTTTTGCTTTTATTATTACTTTTAATAGTGATTGGTATGGATTACTTCAAAACTTCGAGCAAATAACATAATAAAGTTGCACATAATAAAAATTACATAATATTTTTGTGATGAAAGGTCCTTGTCACATATTGCAAAAAGACCTGTAATCTCTTCTGTAGTGTAAAAAAGGACATA
>NW_005054307.1:3785864-3795549 GCF_000277835.1 Geospiza fortis | reverse complement strand
CAGGAAAAGTCTTTTTTCATAATTTTCCATCTCATTTTCCCATCATTCAGAGTGCAGGTATTTTTATGCTACTAGTAATGGAAGACAGAAAACTTATCTAAATCAACTACAGTCTCATCTGATCTTTGCAACACATTTCAGTAGTATTTAGAAAATTATTGGTATCTGAGACTGTATTAATAATTTGGATACATACATTTATAGTTCATATGTTTTGACTTCCATTAGAAGTATTAATGCCTGTTACAATGAGAATGGAATGATAAGAAACTTCATCTCAAGTAGGTCAATGACAGACTGCAATGTGTGTCGTCATAGTCTTAAATTTTGAGCCCAAGTCCTGTGAATTTAAAGCTTCTACTCCAAAATTTAAGGTATTTTGCTAACAAGCAAGAGAAAGATACAGAGTTATGAAAGAGAAATATTTGTACCAAGCCAACAATATTACTGCATAATGCCATTTTCTGCTTTGTGTACATTAAATATGTTTTCTGGAGAAGGGCATAGTGAAAAACAGGAGTAGTAATCATTTTACCCGGTGACTGACTCTCTCTGTCACATTTGAAAGAAATACAGTTAAAATTTGGTTTAAAACTATATTTGAAATGGGCTTAAACACATTTCTGACCCTGTGAATATTCTTTAGATTCTCTTTCTCTCCCATTGAAATTTCTTCAGGATAAAATATAAGGCAAAATGAGATTAGATGTAAATGCCATATACCTGCCATTGTAAAGAAACATTTGAGTTGGTTGAATTTCTAATTCTTAAACACTCTACAGCCCACTAAACATTGGGAGGGCTGGAGATGGAAAGGGGAGAGATTGTATGAAGTCAAACAGAATCATTCATCACTAAAACTTCATTCCAAATGAAGAGCACTTTAGATGAACTACTGCAAAAGATCTTAACAAATTTTAGTCAAAATCAACATATTTCCAATAAAATGCTTCTTGATTTTTCTTTTGTGTAAGATGTCACTTGGCAAGACAAGATTGGTCAGGAGAGCTATTTTGCTTTATTTCTAAAATCATTCTGAATAAAACAATTTAAGACATTACTTAACAGTTATAGTTTCCTTCCCCTCCCTGTCCAGTGCAGATTTTTGGTCTCACACCTTCAAAAATATATGATTTTTTTGTAATATTTCCAAAGCTGGAAAAAATAGTGAGGTGCAATACTACATTTGTTATCATCTTAACAGCACTGGAAATTATATAAAAAACATTGTGTTCTAGATGTCTGAAGGATAAATGTGTAGGCTTTACTTGGTACATTTATCATTATGGTTCCTTCCTATTTGTGTGATATCTCTGTCCAACTTACATTGCCTGGTAACTTCTCAGTTGCTAAGCCATCCCTGGAGCCCAAAGTTCTAATCATAGCTATCTCAATACAGCCATCCCATTTTACTCCTATAATTTTGCTCAGAAACTGAAAAGAAATCCACAACAACATCTGAAATCTTCTGGAACAGCAATAAAATTGCAAATACAAACAAGCTCAAAAAATAAAAGAGTATACTATTCAATATTGTAGGATTGCTACCTTTACAATCTTATTTGGAAGAAAGTGAAAATAAGAAGGCTGTGCAACATCAAATGAAACCGTTCAAAAACTGTCTTTACTAATATGTAAAGTTCTGTATCTGAAATATCTGGGAACTCATACAGTATGCTGAAAAGATGATCCAATATGTGTATTTATATGCTAGTTGAGAAGGTTATAAACCAGAAGATGGAGAAAAAAATTATTAATCACATTTTTGCAGTTGCCATGGTTTAAGCCCAGCCAGCCATGACAGCCACTGTCTTATTCCTCCCCCCCACCAGCACAATTGGACAGAGAATGGGAAGGGAAAAAGGTAGAAAACTAGAAAACTTGTAGGTTGAGATAAATACAGTTTAATAGTGAAATCAAAAGCCATGTATGCAAACAAATCAGAACAAAACAAGGAATTAATTCACTGTGTCCCACGGGCAGGCAGGTGCACAACGATCTCCAGGACAGCAGGGCCCCATCACATGTAACGATTACTTGGGAAGACAAACACCACCACCCTAAACATCCCCCTTGCCCTCCTTCTTCTTCAGGACCAATTTGTGGTCTGGAATATTCCTTTGGTCAGTTGGGATCACCTGTCCTGGCTGTGTCTCCTCTCAGCCTCCCATGCAGCCCCAAATTCCTCACCAGCCAGGCAGTACAAAAAGCAGGAAAGGCCTTGCTTCTGCATAAGCCCTGCTCATCAGTAAAAAAAATGCATCCCTGCATTATCATCACTGTGTTCAGCACAAATCCTAAACATATCCCTATACCACCCACTCTGAAGAAAATTAACTCAATGCCAGCAAAAAATCAGCACAGCAATATTGCGGGAAATCTGTGTGAAGAAATGTCTTTTGTGAGAGCAAAAGGAAAATTCAAATGTTGTAAGTCACATGGCAGGGAGACATTTCCTTTGATAAAGTACAGTCTACACTATGAGGAAGTGTGTTTAGAAGGTATAACTGTAAACTGACGTAGGGAGCTACAGAAAAGTAAAATTCAAAGAAAAAAAAAAGAATTAGATACACATATTAAGAAAGTTAATTTCTCTGCTTATTTTTCTACACATGCTATTGGCTCTCCTGAAAAAGCCTGATGCAGTAATGATTGAATGCTTGGCATTTCCAAAAACATTTTTTGAAATACATCTCTACAGAGCTGTGTAATAGGCAGAACTGCATTGGTGTTTTACCTACTAAAAGGTCAGCACTTCTTTTGCAACCTTCTAATCTATTTTATGTCATTTTCAATTGGTGGTATGAACTGATTGCTAAAAGATAGCCAGTTCCATACATAATTACTACTGTACAGTCAGCTCAGAAGTTGGAAGTAGCAGGGAATCTTGTCCTTGCTGGTAACTAGTAGATTAGTTGATTTACTTTGACAACAATGTCCAAGGACAAAAGAAGTATGCAATTTATTACAAAATTCAAGCTGCAGCACAAGGAGTTAATATCAGACAAACAATTCTTGAATACAGAGAACAAGAGAACTTACAAAGGTGTGCACATCTGCAGGGCTATGATCTTATTGGCATCACAGAGACGTACTGGGATGGTTTCTGTGACTGGAGTGTAGGGAGACTGAGTGGATGAAGCCCTCCATAAACTTATAGAAGTGGCCTAACTTTCACTAGACTTGGTCCTCACAGGAAACTTTGACCATCCTGATGTCTGTAGAAGGGACAAGACAGCCAAGTGTAAGCAATCCAGGAGGTTCCTGGAAGGTGTTGATGATAATCTCCTTCCCAAAAAGACAGAGGAGACAATAAGGAAAGGTTCTATGCAGGACCTTATTCTCTCCAAGAAGAGGGGCTGGTAGGAATATAAAGCTCAAGGGCAGGCTTTGCTGCAGTGACCATGAAGTGGTGGAGTTTAATATCCTTAGGACAGCAAGGACAGCATGCAACAAGCTCAGTACCCTGGTATTCAGCTGGTCCTCTTTGGGGATCTGTTTCCTAGAGCACCATGAGGTAGAGCCATGGGCAAAAGAGCAGCTCATAGTCAATATGCAAGGCTCACCTCCACTGTTGTATTTGGTAAGTTGTGGCAGTCTGGTGTGAAGCTCCCAGTGACTGCAGAAGGGGAAACATAACCCCCATTTTCAAAAGAAAAAACAAAAATAATGAGAAACTGCAGGAAGGTCTCACCTCTGTAACTGGCAAGGTCCTAGAGCAGATCCTCCAGGAGTCTCCTGTTATGAAACAATATATACCACAATGCAGTAAGATAGAACAAGCTCAGAAAACTTCAAATTATGTTTCTATTTGTATATTCTGGATAATAAAGATGGCACAATGGGAACTAAGGAGATGTTAGGACAAGCAGATTATAAATGAAAGAGAAAGCGGCTCTACCTGTCTAATTGAATTGTATACAACCAATTCTGTTTATGTATTCATACACTCTTTATCACAGATTGAGAGATTATACAATTTATTTAAATAACTGTTGATTTTGTTGAACCAACTGCAGTAAAGATCTCCCAAAGAATTTACTCGAATGGAATACTAATAGGAATATATTTCCTGAATTTATAGCTTATGTTTGCAGAGTAGCAGAGGGCTGTAGAGACATAAGGAGACATAGCTTGTTAATAGAGAATATGCAGGATGATAGTTTAAAAACAACATCATATAAACCACATTTATAAAAACGCTATATTATAAATTAGAGATCAGAATTACAAGATAGATATATGTAAGAGAAAAAAATAAAGATGGGACTAAGTTAAAAACTTTAGGATCTGTGGGTTCTTCATGCTGACTCTGAAAGGAATAGAAACCATTCTTTTCTACTGATTACATTCATTTGTAAAGCCAAATTCTTGATTGTGTCCACTTTTGGATACTTACAAATGTCACTGGAGTTGTATGACCTTTCTCTGTCACCATGTAGTAAAGTATCTCCTGAAAATCTAAGAAATCAAAGGTTGGGCTCACTGATCTTGGAGGTTTTTCCTACCTTATGATTCTATGTTACTATGAAATATGTGGATCTAAAACAGGAGAATCTAATATTTTCTGCATTTCTTGCTCTCCAGTAACTTTTTCAATGACCCAATAAATTATATATTAATTAAACTAATTCCGTCATTCATTACCAATAATTTCTGTTCTACTAAAATAAGTCTCTCTGCAGCAAACATGGTTTTATTGCTTTAGCAGAGTGCAGAAATTAGACCAATAATATTTTAAGAATATCATTCTAAAGTATGCCTTGAATATATCATACAATCATAGACAATTACTGCATCTCTATTATTATTCAGAAAATGATCTCCTGAGACTCTTCTGCTTTGTGAAGACACTCTGCTCTTTGCTTTTCAGGAAAGCCTATTATACACAGATTTGGAACTGAGGTTCTTTCATTTTCCCTTGTCCCTTTTATTTCTGTTTCCCTTGAGGATTTTATAGCATCTGTTATATCTTGTATAGATTGGAAATTTCAATATGTTTACTGATTTTTTACTGTAAGCACAATATCCATGTTTACACAAATATTTCATCATAAGCATCAATAATAGTTACATGAATATTTAAATTTATTTTGTGAAAAAAATCTGGAAATAATTAAAGATGGTCATAGTACTACAAACAGATTCACTTACAAAGAAAACCCCTGAAACAAAATTTAACATAGAAAATGGATGGAAGTTGAACTGTATCTGTATTGACATTCTCTATTGCTTTGGATAGGAACACCCAAAAATGCAGCATGGAAGATACTGATACTGATTTCAATGTGCAAAGAGTTATTTGTAGTTCAGTATCTGATGGCATATGTCAACTTTAAAGGCAAAGAAAAATAAGTGAAGGAAGGGGAAAGGAGGGGGGAAAAAGGAAATAGGAAGTGGATTTTTTTTCTATCTACTAGCTGGGAAAAGAAAAAAAGAGACGGATTTCAAAAGTGTGTGCTTCAGACCATCCTCGCCAGTGCAGCAGGTGGTTCCCTGAGTACTTCCTCGCCACAGCCATGATGGTCCATCACCATACGCTCAGTTGCCTTATGTGTTACTTGAGCTCATTACATGAGTATCACTGCCTGGAGCACACTTTGGTCAGCTGCAGGTGATGCACATGATAACTGAATATTACTGTGCAGATGTATATTTTGGATAATGCTTGTTGATTATTTAAATCACCACTGTTGACAAACCTTGCTTACTAAATTCTGCTTTCCTAGAATAAATATAAACAAAGATGTACAAAGCGAAGGGCAAAAACTGGGGACATGTTGAGGAAGAACAACCAATAGTCACATCAGTGGCTATTGTCACCCACAAGCTCCTTGTAACAGACATGAAAATGTCTGGAATAATCATGAAGGAAAATCCAGAAATGCAATAGAAGTGGTCTGTGTATGAATTACAAACCTGTTTTCACAACAAAGCAGTCTCGTTTTCCTTTCTGCTTCGTGTCTCATGTGTCTAGAAAAGTCACATTTTTGAGAACTTTTTTGCCCAATTTTTCTTTGTCTCTACTTGTTCTTTCTTCTTCTGCTTCTGTTTCAGTCTGTGTTATTTCAAACTATTTCTTCACCCTCCTTTCCCCTGCTTGAACACCTTCAGTGCTCCAGCTCTTCCCCTTTTTTTCCCTTCTCATTTCCTTTGAATTCTTCCTTTTTGTTCACACTTAATGTATGTCTCCACATTCTGATACTCACACCTTTGTACTGTGCTTTAAGATTTTCCTCTGAAAAGCCAAAGATTTCTTTTTCTCTTTGCCTTAGAAAATCCTGCCTCCTTATGTTGCCACCTCCCTGTCTGCTCTTTCACCCCTGAACCATTTTCATCTTCATTCCCCTTGAGAAACCCTGCCCTCAGCCATTCCCGTCTTTTTCCCTTCTTGAACATACCCCAGTATCTAAGGATAGGGCCACTCAATTTTTGAAGTAAACTGAAGATGTTCATGTTAGTGGAGTAAAAGTCAAGTTTAGACTTTGATGAAGTGAAAGAGCAGATACTAGTAGAAATGTGATGAATGTTTCTGGAAGGATAAAATTTTACTTTTTCAAGCTCTTTCATAGACAGTACAGGAATACAGTAAGACTCTTCAGCTAAATTTTATTTTAAAGTGGGAGAGGTAATATAAGTAATAGATAAGGTTGCTTTTTTAATAAATCAGATTTGAAGGTTAACAGCTAGTGTATCCCAATGGCCAACTTCCCAAGCCTTTGATTGTGTTATTAGGTGAAGATGGAGAAAAGACCTGGCGGAGTATGTTAAGAATATACTAAGAATGGTCTCTCAAGCAGTCAGTTTAGCTGCCCTAGAGATATCACTCTGCAGTATGGATTGCAAAAAAGCAGCACTGCCAGAACAAAAGCTGAAAATGCAGTTCTATGGGGACACATTACTCTACCTAAAGCAATTTATTAGTGCCCTGATATTTAGGCAAATAGCCTTTTAGGCTGTCCCCTTCTACACTGAGAGCCACAGAACTAGAAATAGCACACAGGTAATGTTCTGCTGCCCAGTACTGTAGATTTTCTCTAATGCTGTACCTGTCAGAAAAACACAGATATAGGACAACTGTTTTATATTTTTTTATTTTCCTTTTAACAACCCTAGTAACCTACTCCCTCACTGCAATTTCACCAGGTATGGAATCCATTTCTGACTAGAATTATGCATGAAGCCTCAATTAAGCTCACTCAGCATTATGCACCTAACACAGGCGGTGGTTTTTTCCTGTAGGTTTGTGAAAACAATTATTAGGCTGATTTTCATTCACATGCAAACATGAAACCAGTCCAAATAGAATGGAAAACCTGTAGGCTGCCACTGGCAGATTGAGAAGAATTTGCAAAGCAGCCCCCTCTTGCCAGTGTACAGCAAGGGAGATAGTTAAAAGATGTTGAGGTTGACAGTGTTTTGGTATTTCTCATTACTAAAGGTCACTGCTATGCTAGTTCATCACCATCTTTTGGAGAGAACTGCAGAAGGTTGTGTCAGGGAAAGAAAAGTATTATACAGGAGACAAGAAATACTGCAACGCATTAGGCAGACGAAGAAAGCACTTAGTGATTTCAGAGGGGTTGCATGGATATAACCTGGGGCAGAGTTTGGCTCTGACTGCTCCGTCTGCATATCACTTCCCAGTACCCAGTGCTCTAAGTGGTGGTCTTAGAAGGTTGTAAATCCAGAGTATCTCTACTGAAGACAACCGTTCCCAAACAAATCAAGGCAATCCAGAGTGATGGTCCTGTAAATGAAATCACAGTCTGACTGACCTTAAGTACTTGCTCTGTCTCAGGTAACATTTTTTTTCAAGTCATCCTGATAAATAATTTTTCATCACAAAATCCAGCTTCACTGTTTTTGTAGGACTCTCTCCATTTTAAAAGAAAAAGACAGTCAAAGTTGCCATAGCCATTTTTGTAGGACAAGGGTGTCATGCAAAAAGAACACAAATTTATCTCCTTTCTGTCATTTCATCAGGGAATCATTCATTTTTTGCTGATCACTTATTTAAAATCTTTTTGACGTGTGGCTGTTTTTAAAATGTTGACGTATTTCCCACACTTCTCTCTCCAGATAACCTTCCTGGAATCCCTCTCATTCCATTGTCTCTGACAATCTCAATTATAGTGCTTGTTGGTCCAGCAAGATAACGAAGGCAGCAAATGCAACATTGCAAGTGTACCGCTGCTGTCGGTAGTGTGGGGAGCTGATCAGACAAAAAGCAAAATGAAATTTAACCTTTTACTCCTTAAATATAACTTTTGAAACTAAGTTTTAGATGGCTTAAATTCTGTCTCTGTAAACAAAAATTATTGACCTATTTGCCAAAGATGGTGGCAAGTTAGGTAGAGTAAAGCATCTCTTATGTTGGCAGGTGCAGTAACAGGTAGATCCATCAAGTCTCTCCAGAGAGTAAGTCAGTGGAAAGGATATCTCCACACCTGCTACTTCCCTTACTAATGCTCTCCAAACGGTTTCACCGGCTTTCAGTGCTGCCACAGCTGGTGCTTCTTGTGCTGAATGTTTTAGTCTTTAGCAGCAAGAAGCCAGATGATGCTACTTATGCAATTTATATCCCTTGTGACATATACAATTAATGACAGGCCTTCTTTCCTCCCCATTACTTTCATTCCTCTGAAGGACTACTCCAAATCTGAAGGACCTATTTCATGTTTATTGTTATTAATCTGAATCACAGTTGCTTCAAGACAGGTCAATCAGAATCCTGTTGTATTAAGTGTCCCACATAAAGAATTTGATCCCTCTCACAGATTAAACATGATCCTTGGATTTTGAGCCTTTTTAAAATGTAACTCTCATTTTTTACATACAGATTCTTTCAGCTTTATCTAAATGCCAGCCATCAACTTCACTACTGCTTAGCTGCATTCACTGGATTGGCCTTGGTGAAAAAACTGCTAGATTGCCCACCCTTTGGAAGAGTAGATTTGCTTTTTCTCCCTGTTTATAGACGACCAGGCATATGTGGCATTTCAGGCTGTATCAATTACCATTGCAAAACTCAATTATATGCTGCTGTATAATCAGCTGATGGATGCAGGTCATTACCCTACCATTGATATCGTAGTTCCTCTCCACTTTTCTGCTTTGCAAACACACAGGTGAAAAATGAAATGAAAGATTTTTTGTGTAGTCCCTAACCCACATGTCCAAATATTTTTACTTTGTTATATGTTTCCCTGCACCATATAAATATATACTTTCTTCATAAAAACAATGAATTCCACTTTTTTGAATTCTACTTTTTTACACTTGCATAAATTTCAATTCTAGTCTATTAAATCTGGTTAAGCTAATCCTGAATCACCTGGAAGGCATCTTAGTAGACCATCCTAAGTCTCCTTTTACTAGTGCCCTTGATCATTAAGAACATCATTTAAGAACAGTTTCATGCTTCTGGATACAAAATTCATTCACTGAAAGCTAGAATAATTTTGCGACCATAGGATAGGTAGGTGGTTTTAAGGTGAGACACTGTCCTTCCCAGAGTCTATTTAGGATCCTTATGCACCTCGGGAATGTATTAATCTCTGGTTTAACAAACCTGCAGCAGGCTATTTCAGTGTCTGATATACAGACAAAGTATATACATGCTGAAGAGGTTTGAGGAAAGAGACAATTCCAAAGAAAGAACTCCCCATTTTCTTAGTAGGGA
>NW_005054307.1:3765752-3785797 GCF_000277835.1 Geospiza fortis | reverse complement strand
GGGAAAGAAAACACACCAGCTATTATCCATCTGAGGTATGTAAAAAAACTAAGCTAAAATTAAAAGTTTATTTACATAAAAAGTTTACAATCCAAAATCATAGCATATTTGTCAAATATTAACTAGAGTCTTTATATGAAAAAATTTTGCATTATATGACTGTCACCAACATACTCATGAGGTGAAATTGTTGTTATGACATGATTGGACTAGGAAAGCTGGTCTACAGTCATAGACACTGCCACATAAAAATAAAAAATCTAGAGTACTGAGATATACAGCACCACTGCAAATCTCACTCATCTTAAACAGGAATTTTAAATGCCTTGCTCTGTATTGCATTAAGAATCACATTTGTATTGTATCAGCTTGACCCTTGCAATATGAACCTTATCTATGCAAATGAAAATTATTTCCCTCTGTTCATTATATCAACATATCAACATGTTCAGTATATCAAGAGTATTCTTTCTTGGTTCTTCTTTTGTGTAAAATACTAAGACTCACATATTGAGGGCCTGAGAATCAAATCAGATAAGATTTTAAATGGTTTTGTATTTCTCCCACCTACACAATTAGAGAAATGTATTAAAATGTCCTTCAGTTATCTAACTTTTTATACTTTTAGCTATATTCTGTATAATCTTAGTAAACTTCTGCTTGATACAGCCACTGTTAGCAAGACAAGTACTTTTTTATAATCTATTTTCAATAAAATGAGCATCAAGACTATTTGACTATGTAGCAGCTGACATAAACTGCAAACAAGCATCTTACTTTTTTTTGGTAATTATATTCCTGAAAAAACCAAATTTATTGTAAAATATAACCATTTATAAAAATTATTTTCTCCATGTTCTGCGAAGCCTATTTCCTTCCTTTTCAGACTGCCTAAGACACTACTTGAATATCTGATGCAAATCTGTGTACATCTTCAAAGCAGAATTTAATCTCGCTGTAGTTTGAATGTAATAAACAGAGAATAGAAATATTTTTAATCAATCACATTACTCAGTATAACTTCAGAAGTTCAGCTGAACTAGGAGTCTTATTTTTCTATTACATAAAAATATTTTTCAAGTTTTTTCACATTTCAATTTATCACTAAATGGGAGTGGGAAATGAGACTTGCTAAACGAGTTGAAATTATAGCTTCTTAAGTGAGATTTAACAAGTCTAAATTTATACAAGATAATTACAGGTAAATATGAAGTTTAAATTTGAAATTTTAAGCTCCCTTTATAAGCAGTTAGACAGATAAGATGAAGCTTGCTCAGCAAGAAGGTTTAGGTTACAGCTGGTGAGTGGCCTGCAGTACATTCCACCACCCTCCACCACGTTTCCACCCTGATTCCACCCTCCACCACCTTTCTCCATAACTATAATAACAAAAGTTCTAAATAATTTTTTCCCCATTTTTCCAGTTATCTAACCTTTGAAAAATTAATTCCTCACATTTCAGGGTCTATACCCTGTACATACAGGGTATTTTTAGAAACCTTAAGAAGAGAAGTATAAAAGAATATGTTATTGCACTTTCAAATTAGATTAGGGAGAGTATAAAGAAAACAAAACCAGGCTTTCCTATAGAGGCACAGTGGCAGAAAGAGAGGCAACAGAAACAAGTTATAACAAGGAAAATTATGGTTAGGTATAAGAGTAAATTGTTAATGATAAAGGTTCTTAAATATTGGAATAGGTACTCAGAAGGTGATGAAGCCTTGCTTTGAGTGGAGGGGTCAGACTGGATGGCCTCCAAGCCTCCTTCCTGATTCTTGACATGATTTTCTGATTCTATTTGGACTCTTAAAAATGAAAGTATCTTCCCATCATTAATCGTAGTGTTTGTATGAATGAATATTGATTCTTAATTAGACCTGGGACATAAACACTGAATCTTTATTCCTTCCTATTTGCTCTTTTGACCAAATCTCTGTAGTCTCACATCTCATACATATACAGCAAGGGGCAATGTTGGTCCTGTGATTAAATGTAATTGTGAAAATTTTACATGATATATTATACAAGAACATAAGGAACTGGAAAGGGTAGAAGTATCTATATGGATAAGATTTTAGATATTTAACTATAGATATCAGACCATAACTTCTACCCTGCTAGTTACAATGCTGGTTCAATGGCTATACTTCTTGTCTCTATTCAGCAGTTTATTTAAAATCTGACTTTATTCAGATTTGAAGCCTGTATTCAGGCTTCATATGCTTAAGAATGTCTTTTTTAATTAAAGTTCTTTGTAATTGAATTTTGAAGAGTAATAATACATCTTCCTTTATAAGACAAGGCTTTTCCCATCCACAAATTCCTTGTCAAAGGAAGTCTGTCCATGACTTATTATCTCGACTGGTCCCTGTCCTACTAACAGCTACACATGCAGAACATTTTTACCCACAGTGAGTGTGTGAGGATCTACATTGTTGGGCAGGGTTTACAGGTCCAGAAATTGGTTACTTATGCAGGACTGTGTTTTGCATTAGGCACTGGATTTGATCAGCCCAGCTCGCTTGTACAATATCAAAGTCCATGTATTTATGAGCATTTTCCTGACCTTCCCTCGCCTCCTGCCCCCAGGCAGCAATGGTACCAGCACCTGCCTGCTTTCAGCTAAATCTGAAGCCTGAGTTATGTTTATTAGGCATAACATATACTTTACTAGCTCTTAAATGAGAATCATAACTTCAATGCAAGTATCCAGAGGCCTGAAATGGAGCTGGAAAACTGAACACTGGTAAGGCTTATTTGTGATAAAAATGTCCATTTTCACCATTAAGCAAACCTGGTGATTTTTACTCCATCAGAATCACACTTTCATATTTGCCCCTATATATTTGAAATTTTTAATAATTTCTAAAAGTTACCAAGGAGGATGTAAAATGTGTAAATATGAAAACAAATTTTGGAAGAAAATGGATTGGTTTTTAATTGGTAAAACTCAGATAATTCAAATACCAATTTGTGAATCACAAAGTCCATGGTCTTGCTGCCCCATGTGGGGCCATGTGAGGTAGTATGTTTTTAAGGCAGACACATGTGATGGTCATTTAAAATTTTACTGAGTAAACCTTTAAATGTCAGGTTAAAACCCCTGAAATTATTGAAACATATCCAAGCTACAGCTTCTCCCAAGACATTTGTACTCTCTAAATATACTGCGTCTTGATGAAAATCTGAGTCTACTATTACTTTGACAACTGATATACAAATTTCCTTTGAAGCGCATCTCTGTCAACTGGTGTCCTGTTTTTATAACTAACCTTAGATCACTTAATAGATTTTAATAAACACATAATCAGTGTTATTAGATGAAGAGATTCCAAAGTTCACTATAATGAAAGGTCTGTTGACAAGAGAAGAAAAAACAAGGTGCAGCTCTGAAAGAGATTAAAAAGAAAAGAGTAAAGAAACAATTCAGCTAGGAAAAGACCAAGTCTGGAAGGTATTAAATCACATAAAGTTTCTGATTGATCCTGACTTTCAATTCTCCTCTCAAAAAGAAAACTACAGTGAGGCATGCCTATCACAGTTGAATTTAGACTGATAAAACCACAAAGTTACTGTGTTTTAAAAAGTATTGGAATTACGTGGGCTTCTAAACAAGTCAAGACATTTCCCTTTCCAGAGCAATGACAGGCATAAATAGCACAAAAGAATCAAGGAGATGAGACATAGTGAAGGAAGGAACAGGGAAAACATTTGTTGGAAAAAGCATCCATGGAAAAACATTTTCAATATATTGAGCTGTTGTTTGAAGTAGAGTTCAAGAGACTGACTGCATGCAGGTAAGAAGGGGTAGATGACAGCAAAGGAGAAATTCATCCATAAAAGCATGTGATAGATGTTGTAGTGGCAAAATCAAATACTTACAAGTACAAAATGAGAGAAAACAGTCTTGGCATCCCTAGTTCTTTTCCCTAAAGTATATGCATTATAATACATAATCACACATTGTATTTTTTTCTTCACAAGACCCCTACCCCATTGAGTGAACAGAATGGATGGTGATCAATTAAAAAAGAGCAGCTATTCAATGTTTTGTTTTATCCTCATTGTTCATTTTGTGGACTTATGCCTTATCTACTGCATGCTATTCAGAGACTGCAATGAAGACAGAATTATTAATTTCCTCATGGGCTTTTCTCTGGCAGTCAGCTCCGTGATGCTCCACAAGCATTAATTTATCTTCACAAAGTGCAATGTGATGTGAGAGGTTACTGTTATCCCCACATTACAGAAAGCAAGCTGAACAGTGAGACAGCAGGAGACTATTTGTTTACAGTACGCGATTGAGGGTTTAGCAACTGATTTCTCAAATTACATAAAGTAACACTTTGCATGTTCAAGACAACACTCCCATAGACTTCAGCTACATCTGAGAATAGCCAGAACACAGACCAACAAAAATGAGACACCAGTGCTTAGCTGCTTCTATTATAACAGCAAACTGGACCTTTACAGCAGAGACAAAATCTTAGGATCTACTTCATTCACGTCCCAAACAGCATCAAAAAATAGAATATGGAAAGCATTCCATAGATCATATGGAAATATAAAATAGATCATATGCAGATCATCCCAGATTCCCATTCCCAGCAAATCCATATAATGCTCTGAATAAAGCATGGGCTCCTATGGAAGATGACCTAAGTGGCCATTGAATCAAAGTGTCTATGAATTTATGAGAGAAGCTGGAACTTAAGTTAGTGGGTAATATATCATTTTGTGACTTTGCAATGCTTAGTTTTGCAACTACAACAATGCTTTATAAAGTAAGGCAAATAGCTATTTCTACGGTAGCCTCTGCATAAATAATTTTAAAAGGAAACAAACAGAAGCTTTTCTACATGGTGATACCGCATTGTCTTTTCACAGATCTAGGAGCTCTGTCTGGGCTTTGCCCAGTTCCACTCACAGTGGAAGTGCCCACAGTAGAGGGATATTGAAGAAGCCAGTATTAAGGGAATGAGTCAGACTTTGCTTATCACAGATCTGAAGTCTGCCAATCTTACTGCCTTAGCCATCCCAGGAACAATGAGCTGACCATATACCCTCATAAATGTATTGAATTATCTTGACACCAGATCAGTGGCTTCTTTCTTTGGTTTGGTCCCAACAGGATAACCTAAAGACTACACATGACACAGACTTCAGCTCTGGTGAGCCTTAGCTCAGAATTCCTTGGAGTGCTTAACCCCTTCAGTATTGCACTAGAAATTATCACTTTTGCTGTGATTGTCAGATGTTCCGAAGGGTTGAACTAGACTCATTAAGAACAGAACCCTCTTAGATTTAGCAGCTTGAATTTTCATATTTCTTTGTGGGCTGTTTACCATAATTAATATTATTATCACATTTCATGTAAATTGGGACCTATCAACAGAGAAAATTTAATTTAAATTATTAAAGTCTGATGAAAAATTACAACTGAAAAGATATTTTTATGAGAAAATCATGCAGATCTAACATTAGATATTGCTACTTATCCTGATTTTAATACACTTTCAACAGCAAAAGAAGTGATAGTAGATATTATTCAAATTTTAAATACAATAAGCACAAGTGAGGTAATAGTTCTAGAAAACTTCTGAAAGATATTGTTCAAATGCTTTCTGTCCCATAAACACACATTATTCTAAATTGTGAAAGTATAGTTTTAGTATAACCTGGTTGCTAACATATTTTTTGCAATCAAATAGAAAAAAATTTCAGCATTGCAGTGGCAAGTTTGTATCCTCTTTGTCCTAATATCATGTTTAAAGGAAGTTTTTCTCTGCTCTCTCTGTGAACTAAGGAGCATGAGTTGGATCCGTACAAACACAATTTTAGAAGTGGTCTCTAATGACCGGGGTAAACATGTCTGAAATTATTTCATAGTCAGCTCTCCCCTTCCACCTCTCCAAAACACATGAAAAAGAAAAAGCTGTAAAAAGTGTATTCAAAAGTGGAGTTCTATAATCAAGATCCCAGAAAAAGTAAAGAAAACCACAGGTAAGAGTTGGCAAACTGAACTACAAAACCACTATTAATAACTGCAGAACATATGTAGTCTTAGACATCTAGAACACTCTTAGACATTCCCCTTTCACATCTCCTTATCCAAGGATGCAAATGATCCAAACTCTAAACTTTTAAGCAGCAGTACTTTTAAGAGTATCCTGCTTGGGCTGATGATAATATATGAAGAGAGAATAAGATAAAATCTTGCATTTACTGCACTTGTGAAGCAAACTAATCCAGAGTCACATCTAATCTTACCTAACAAGCAGATGGGTAATGTGCATGTCGAATTTTTTCTCATTCTGTTTTCTCCTCTACATAAGCACTTTAAGTGTTAATATTACAAAGCTGAAAACATGAATGGAAGTCAAATATGGTGTTAAAGGTTCTTTTTTTTAATGAGTATGAAGCTACATGTTGTTCTCCAGAGGAAAAAGGGAAAAAAACACCAAACAACTTAATAATACTTTTACAATTATTTAAAGAGAAGGATCACACTATGTTCAGCGAGTGTTTTCTAAGTAAATCAGTAAAAATGTCAGACTAACAATTTTATAGTGTGTTTCTCCAATGATCATTTGTACTTGATTTCCACTGTAAAAGATCATTCATACATCTACTTTTCATACTGCCTACCTTCTACTCTGAATAGCAACTAAGACCAGTATCAATATATTTCTAATCACATCCCAAACTGACCAAGGTTCCCCGTTTCAAAAATATCTGGGTGAAATTTAGTATAAAAAGCAGGATATGACAGCCAGGTATATTTATAGCAGCTTTTCTTTGGATGAGTTACTCTCAGCTGAATGCATCCTGCACTTGTGTCTTTCATTGAATTTTTTGTATATATGAATGAGATAGGAAGAGTTTAAAAAACTTTAAATTTCTCAACTACTTTGCAATGTCGAAAAAGCAAGTCATATTTGGCTTACATGTAATCAGAAGAGATTTTTGAATATGAAATTCACAGTGAGAAAGTAGTGGTTAAGTGCTGTTCTCTCCTCTGCTGGCACCAGTGAATGCCCAGAGAGACTCCCCCTTCAGTGTGGGGTCAGAAGTAACAAGTGTAACTTATTCACTTAAAACTCTTTTATTTCTCACTGTAGACCACTGATCTTCAAATGTTTCAGGGAAAAATCCTTACTCAAAATCTAGTCTCTGAAGTAACTGCTTTCCAGAAAAAGAGCACCCAGAAACACTGTGTAAATTATTTATTTCATTAGAGAAAATACATAACAGAATCCTCCGTATTATGAATAATACTTTCATATGTCCTATAATGTTTTATAAATTTTTTCCACATTTTTGAACAGAAAAGAATGTATATTTTCTAATTTTTAAGATAAAACTCCTAACACTTTTTCGCAACTCCTCTTCCTCATTAACTTCTGCAAACCAAGTTGTTCTTTTTTAATGAGACTTCAAATTGCAAGTACCTTGCTAAGAAATGCTCTTTTTGCACTACATCTACATGACATTTCTAATAGAAAATGCTGACAATCTTATCAAACATTCTACCTCTCTGCAGTAGAACATAATGCTCTGTCGCACACATTATCACTGAATTGATGTGACAGAAATAGTAGTAGACGTGCACTGATGTACAACTAGAACAAAATATTGAGAAATCATACTAAATTCTCCAAATAATGGAGTTTAGTGTTTTTTTAAATTTTTGCATGGATTATTAGAACAATATGTTTTTGTAAAGAATTTTCTCAGCTTGTACTGGATTCTATTTTGTTTCATTTTATAGTCATAACTTAGTCTCATCTGCTTCTTGTATTTCATTGCCTACAAAAGTTTAATTTTTCTTTTTACTCTTAAATATAATAAATTTAGCAGCAATTAAAGCTAAAGGAGGCCTATTCTTAACCTCAGTATTATACCCTACAAAAGATGTCATGGCAAAAAAATTGAAGTTGCCAAACTAAAGCAGAGCACAGATTTAGCTTAGAAACCTTCCCACTGCTTAGTGCAGTGACTAACATCAACATAAGCAGAAGTCCAGATCTCATCCATCACCTTACTGGCTGCTTTCATCAAGATCTACATGGGGTTTGATCTTGACCAGAAATTCCATTTTGGCTGTAAGAAATCTATTTGCAATTTATATTTTGTTAAAACCAATTTATCAAATCAAATGTTCAAGCAAAGCTCTAATATCAATAAATTAAAAATCAGAATAAAACATGGATTTCTATATCAGATCTTCTTTTATGAGCATCTTTAAAGCACAGAACATCACATTAACACATTCAATCATCCATGCTATGGCACAGCTCTATATTTCCTTCCAGAAAGATAGTTTATGGTTTGAGAAACCTTTTCCTTCACAAAATGAACAAGGACACAAGAAACCTAATATATCTCTCATTGAAAAATAGCATTCCTACTAAGAAGATAAGTGGTGTCATTTTTGAAAACTGATCCATATTTCTCTTGTGAAAAAATATTTAGTCCTTCAGAAGAAAACAAGGGCCAGGTTCGCTGACAGACCTTGTCCTTCCTGTCATCAGGTTTTGCTACCCTTTTCTCTTCTGAGTTGCAAGCTGTTGTGACTGTGTGTAGCTGATGTCAAGAGAGTGTGGCATGAGCTGTTCCAAAGTCAGCAGGATATCCTAAAGCATGGGAAAAGTGGGGAGGAAATACATGTAATAAGCATGTTGTTCTGCACTTTCCGTAACAACCCTGTGCTGCTGTACAGATAAGCCAAGACACACGGCAGTCGTAATAAAGATTTTATGTATTAGAGGACCTTTCCAAAGTCAGCTAGGAAACTTTACAATACATTCCCAAAATCTCAAGTCCATTCTGTTACTGGGGTTTTCTTTCTATTTGGGTTTCAATATAGATTAATATGTAAATATTAAACTTTTTTGTTTACTTTCTTTATTTCTCTTCTTCTTGTATTTCAAATCAGTTGTGTAGAATCAAATAAAAAACATACACCTGAAAGTACAACTGCTGTTACTCTGGTGATGTGTTGAAAATCCAAGACTAATCGTCTGTTCTTATAGAAATAAAGACCTGTGTTTTACAATACCTCCCATGATCTCTTTCATGTGCATTCATGTTTCTTTTCTTTCCACTGTGACTTTTTTCCTCATATTAAGATGGATTTTTTTTTTGTTTCAACATGTAACTGTCTTAACACAGTGTACATGGGAAATGACTCTTCTCTAAGAACCACCACAGATAATGAAAAATTGAAATTAGATCCTTCCTTAGCCTTCACTTTTCCATCCAGTTCACTCAGGCTGTCTCCAGATGTCCTAGGAGTCTTAGTGGTTCTCCATTTCAGTTTACATATTTCTCTTTTGCACCAAAAGTTCTAGACATGATAGAAGGATCTTGAACTCGACGTGGTACTCCAGATGAAGCCTTCTAAGCACCAAGTAGAAGTGAGTCAATGCTTTACTTTATTTTATTCCATTATCTTGGTAATGTAGCCCAACATGTGGTTGCTTTTCATCAGCAAAAGGTGAAACTAATGACTTATTTTCCATTTTTGTCCCCTGTGACCCTCAGGACCTTTTCTGCAAAAATATATTCTATCAAGTCATTGGCCTGCCGTGTTAGTGTAAGGGATTTATTTTATCCTAGGCACTGCGGTCTTTGGTATTTGTCCTTGCTGAACCTTGTCCAGTTCCAGCCAGCCCATTCCTCCATCTTCTCAAGGACCATCTGACAACCTTTGCCTCCAGAGAATCAATGGCTCCCCTCAGTGAGGTGTATCTGTGTATGCTGAATTCCCTGACATGATCCAGATCATTGCTGAAGGTGTTAGATATTAGTGACCTGGTCCCATTCTTTGTGAAACCCTCATGAACAGCTATCAGTCAGACTCTGAGTCATTGATCACTGTTTTCTGAGCTAAATAATGCAGTGAATTACCTCATTAAATGGTCTATGATTTCTATGATGTGCAAGGAGAAGGGTATTTTCAGATTATGTAAAAATGTATTAGTGAGATTGTGGTGATGTGGAAGTTTCCTTATGTGAAGTTTCCCAATGGTTGGTATGGGAGGGATCGAGAGGACTGAGAAGGAACAAGCAAGGAAAAAAGGGTTATATAGAAGTCAGTCAAGGATGAACAGACTGCCTGTCAGTATGTTTTTCTGTCTAAACCATGCATTTATCATATTCCCATTAAATCATGTTTCTAAATATTTTCTCTGATTTTACTCCATGTTCCAAGTGGGTAAATGTTAATGATAACAAACTTCTAGCTGAATGGGAAAAAAAGTAAGTGGCCTGAATGGGAAAAAAAGTAAGTGGCCTGACTACAAGCAACTGAAGTGGAAATACAAAGCTCGGGGGCTTGTAGATCCAAGCACCAGCATCTAGAGCCTAGGGATTTAGGAGTTACCCACTTATCCAGTGGGTATCTCAGTCATCTGCTGGAGAGATCTAAACTGTGTAAATTTGTGTGATGTCTGACTACCAGCACTTGGAGTAGAGCTACAGTTTCCAGGGGCTCATAGGTCCCAGAGGAGACCAGGAAACATAGGATTCAGTTTATTTGAAGTCTTCAAGGCCATCTACTGCAAAAATACATAGCAGCTGTCTATATATTTCACTGATGATTTTAAGGTTATTCCATCAGGGTGGAGGACAGGGATCAGGCCTTCCATGGTGTTCATGGTGTTTATGTGACTGCAGTGTGCATTTATGTGTGTGCTGGGGCACGCGATGTTCAGGCTGTGTTACACTGTGTGGCTGCTGTGCGCATGTATTGGGTGTGTGTATGTACATACTTTTCAAGGACACACACTCAGCCTTGCTGCTAGCTGGACATAGAGCTACTGGTGACACAGAACTGCTGCAGCCTCTCATCTGTCAGGCTCTTTGATTCAGCAACTTTCTACAGTACTAGGGTTTGCCTGACCAGTCCTTGTCCCCTCCATCTTCCTCCTTGCCTTTCTTGAAGGATGACATGAAACTTGCTTTTCCAATTATTTGGCAACCCTCTGAATGTTCATGAACCTTCAAAGTTATAAGAGAGATATCCAAAGACATCAGCCAGCTCTACCAGCCCTCTCCAGGGCATGCAGTTTGATCCTAGGGATGGTGTACATGAAATTAGACATGACACCTGACACCTTCCTCACCACTGCAAGTAGAATGTTTTCCTCAAACTCTGCAACTAGATGCAGAGACCTGGGAGACCTGAAAGGAAACCTTGTCAGTAAAGACCAAGTAAAAGAAGGCAGTAGATGGACTTCTCATTGGCACTACACCACCAAAACCATTTAGGAGCAGGCTCACATTTTTGTTGATCTTTCCTCTGGTGTACTGTATATGTAAGTGCCTCTAGTCACCCCTCGCATCCTAGATTGTGCTCTGCTTATTTGCAAGCAGAATATTTTAAATGGATTGATAGTCATGCTTTGTAGGCAACAATGTAAATGTTTGTAATAGAAAAAGCCCAAGTACAGTTTTAACTTCAATTGTTCTGGGTTTTTTATTTTGGGTTTGTTTGGTTTTTTTTTTTTTTAATTCTGCCAACAGATATTCCATTTCTAATGTTTGGAAATGTCCAGGGCACAATAAATATGGTCAAATTCAATTATTCACATGCAAAGCAATAATACAGGACTTGGCATGATGTCATAGAGTTAACTTAGCCAGGGATAAAACAGAGAATCAAGTGATATTATGGCTCAAAAGGGGAACTGGACCAGTATTTAGAAGACAGATATTTTAAAAATTACTGAAAACTCTAATAATTGCTGTAAACTCAGGAAATCCTGTGTGCTGACAACAGTTAGAGAGAAGATCTCATGTATGTTTGATCTCCAATTATTTCTCCCCAGCTTCTACTTAAGACTACCATTGGGCTGCTGAACTGGACAGATCCTGGGTCTGGACTGGTGTGTACTTCTTTTTGTTGCAGGTTTATATAATCCATCCCTAGAATTATATTCAATTGTTTGCCTACCAACAGTGAGCAACTCTTAGCATCCTCAGAGCACTAACCCAGCAATATTTCCCCATTCAGTAATTAATTTTCACAGTTCTGATTTGTGAACAGAATTACGCTCATCCTCTTTTAATCATCCTGACTGTATAGGACAGAATGGAAAAGATGAATGAAGGAAAAAATATGCAATCTGATTTTGAACATATGCAAAAATCAGATGTGTAGAGCAAAAATATGCAGAGTTTGGATAATGTTTTCAGATTTTCAGATTCAGAAGATTGCATTTCTAAGAATAAAAATGTGTCAAAGAGATACTAAACCTTTCATACGAGTTTATAGAAAAATCTGATTACTTAACAGATTGTGCATCAAATGTTTTTTAAAAGGCCTATATAATGTGCTTTCTTAGGTATTGTCTTCTTCTTAACTTCCTGAAATATTTGTTCTATTGTTGGTTAATGAAGATGGCCTCATGAAATAAATGTTTCTTTATAAGGAAAAGTCTTTTAATATTCAGGAGTTTCTGAATAAAAATTTTAAATAATTAATGAACTATTCAAACTAATGTTTGCAAATATATTAGTAATAAGTTCTGATGTAATGCACTCTCAGATATTTGATTAAGGCAATCTAGAATTCTTTGCAGTGATCTCAGTTTACCATTGGATTACAAGAGCTTTTGCATACTGACTCCTCAAATCTGTTACTTGCAAATTCTAATTTTTCTTTGACTATTGAAATAGAAAAGCTGAAGTAAGAGGAGCATGTATCTCTTATCAGTTTAGAATGACATAAGCACCTCTCTTTACATAGGAGGTTAAGCTGTTGAATTCTACAGGATTTGTAGTGAACCTTCTTTAAGCAGTAGATAAAGAAAATTAAAGAAGTCAATGTGTAAATGAGAAAAATACTCTGAGAACATATGGATATAAAATTCATCCAATATATAGCCTGTACTGAAATGAGATAATGGGAAATATTTATGTCTTACTATTTTTCCCTATAACTGTCCTCAGTTCAGGAAACAATTCTTTGGGTTTTGCAGTTTTTTTCTCCTATAGTGAAGAGCCACATCTTCCAGTCTTTCAGAAAGCTCTATGAACACTTCTGGGGCTTCAACATGAGCAAAACAAGCAAACACATTCAAAATTGTAACACTTTCATTTGTCTAGGAATAGAAAAGGTGTCTTGGGGAATACAATTGAAAACACCATTTCACAGTTCTGATGTGAATTTGTGTGCTACTTTGCATGCATTCTCACACAGTTTTGGGATTCACAGCAAGATTGTGCTCTGCTTATTTGCAAGCAGAATATTTAAAATAGATTGACAGTCATGCTTTGTAGGTAACAATGTAAATGTTTGTAATAGAAAAAGCCCAAGTACATGCCTGTGTTTTATCTCACAACAGCGAAGATCAGAGCATGCTGATGTATGCATTTAAAATATTCTTTCATTGTGCCAGATGCTGCTGCTGACTGATTCATTGCAGAGAGGAAAAAAATAAAAAGAAAAGAAACAGCAGACTATCCCAAATTCATAGACCTTGGACATATCATGTCTTAGCAGTCCTAGCAGTAAATTTGCAGAAACTGGCACAAATGCTGTCTTACAAGGAATCTGTGGTGTTTGTTATGCCTTGAATGAGAATTAAATGCCACTTGCTGTAATCTAATATACCTCAGAAAAAAATAGCTCTTAGGAAGTATCTCCATGAGCCAGAGATAAAAGTTATCATTAGATGCAGGATGTATCAACCTTCAGTTAAAAAAATGGGCTTTCCCAGAAGCAGAGATTACTCTCCCTTCACCCCTTTTCAAAAATCCTTATCATAGTTAGACATATATTAAAATAACCAGGAAATACTTTCCATAGAGTTGAGGATATGGTAAAGAAATAGAGGCTGCAAAATTTCACAGATTTAAGTTTGACAAAGCATAGTTAAAATCTGTGTCTGTCTATGTGAAAAAAAAAACAACAAAAAACCCCTCAAACCCAGCAACAAGACATTTCTATCTCAATAATAGCTTTCAAGTGATCAAGACCTATACCTTTATGTTCACATCATTTTGAAACAGAAGCAGAGATTGAGTTCCATTATTCACTACAAAAAACCCAAACAGTGAAAAAAAGGAATGTTGTCTGTACTGGATCAGTCTTGCACTGAACACTGCGCTATAGAATTTAATTTATCTTAGATCAATAGTTTCATTTGAACTTTCTCAAAGGCTACACCTCTTTTCTCTGTGTTTTTGTGAACCTGTTTCTAAACTAATTATGTGGGACATTTTGCCACAATCCTAAAATAAGGTCTCCTAGAATCAACATCAGGATCTGGGTGAAACTTCATGGCTGTTGCCTTTCTTGTTCTACAAGTAATCTAATATGATTCTGATTTATTCTCATAGGAAACTTACTAAAGAAGGGCATGGTAAATGTATAAGAAAAGCCTGCTGTGACAGTTTTAGCTTATTTGGTTAGCATCTATGAATAAATAAACAGCTGAGCTGGTGCCACCTTTTATAGCTATTCTTTTTCTCAGCTGGATGTTAAAAGATTATCTCTTTTCTCAGAGCTTTTCCTTTTTATGTGCTCTAGACCTGAATTAACAGGTCATTATTTCATGGGGTTTTTTTCAGGCTGATGTTGCAATACAGTAATTGCACAGGCCAGCATGCACATTTCAAGGGTTTTATTTTGGGTGTTTTTCTTTGCCTGTGATGTGACATTAGTGCAATATTACTATAAATAAAAGTGCAGAGCCATTAATGCTAAATGAAACAATGTGGATGATGCAGACTTTGAAAAAAGACATAAAGTGGCCGTTGTTTATTGTTCCATTGGAATGCCTTCTAATCTGGATTTAACAACTGAGGTTTCAGTAGACACCAATCAGTAAGACTTCTGCTTAGCTTCCACATTTATCAGTGATACATGAACTTCATCTTAACAGCTGCATTTTGTCAGGAATTCTGATACTAAATGAAAATCAGAACAAAACAAGCAAGACAGAGCATGAGAACATTGTGCCTTAAGGGCAATGAGTATGTTAATTAATTTTAACAGTGTTTCTAAGTCTAATTATTTGTTTTAAGGGGTCCTGCTCATCAGTAAAATACAAACAGCAATTATTATTAAAGACATTTCATGATTATAAATGGTGAGTCAGGGAATCTCCCTTAAAACTGAGTGAACAGATAGTGCAGAATGAAACCATACTCAATGTAATCCTTAAATTCAAACTGGGATTTCAAGGAGGCCCAAGAGAAATAGAACCATTCCTGTCAAGTATTCCCCTGCAAGCTTCAACAGGACTCAGGACCCAACAGGATTTTAACTCATTATAATTTTAGGTCAATAAACCAGTGGATGTTTATGAAGAAGCTAGAAAAGTGTGGGGGGTTTTTGGATGGTTGGTTGGGTTTTTTTCATTTGTTTTGTGTTTTGTTGAGTTTTTTTGGTTGGTTGGTTGGTTGGTTGGTTGGTTGGTTGGTTGGTTGGTTGGTTGGTTGGTTTGGGGGTGGTTTGTTTGTTTGTTTGTTTGTTTGTTTGTTTGTTTGGGGGGGTTTTATTTGTGAGCCAGGGGAAATACTGTCTGGATATTATATGATGAATAGCTTTAGGACAGTAACATCTCAACCATTGTTACTATTTCTCTTCCACTACTGAAAAGCCAAAGCATTTTGCATATAAAGGAGGAAGGTATAAGTTTTCTTCAGGAATGATAACAAGCAGAGAAATGCTGAAAATTCATAAAGGAAGATGGCAGTAGGCCAATCAGCTAAAATATTATTATTTTATTCAGTATCCCTAAGTCTTCCAATAATCCCTTCTTCCAAATTGTCACATATACTTCTTCCACTGTGAAAGAAATACATTCACTGAACATTCATATTTGTATTGATTTAATACTTCTTAAAAGTAGTCAATAATAACAATATCCCCCTGGACTGGGGTGGAAGAGCAGTTTTGATTTTTGCTCTGTAGATCTGGAGTTTTTAAATCACTTTTACCCAGGGTTGTTTAAAACAGCACTATTACAAAAAAGGTAAAAGGTACAAGACTACAGATATTTCTGGATTTTCTGGGCTCATTTACAGGTACTAGAGCCTAGGGACGAGTTCTTCAACTCAAAACACTATGTGCTAGACAGATAAAGCAAAAAGAAGCAGATATCCTCAATTTTTAGTAACATTTTGGGTTTAGCTGATGTGAGCTACTGAGTAAACCTGTTCACAGTAGTGCATGAATTCACTTTTCACTGAATATGAACATATGTGATATTTGCTGAAGCAGTTTTGGAAAGGAACCTTAATTCTCATTAATTCTCTTTGGGTGACAAGTATCTTTCTTTGGAATTATGATTGCTTTCATGAATTTGAAACTGTACCCAAATGTACCTTCATGTGCAATTTACATGTTTTTATGCAAAATAATTTTTTGCTTTTACAACAAAGATCTATTAATTTTAGCACAGAATGTTTTACTCATTATGGAAAACTTAGAGATTTCATAATTTTCTTTTCACACTCAAGAAGAAAGGACCAAAACAAGATTTTTGACGATTGCCAGGGAATTAGAAAACAAGAAATATCAATTCTCTTTTGGCCTCCTGCTTACTATTGGAAGAAAATATGCACCAAGGATCAAGATGACTAAAAGACATCACACAGATAGTCCTGGTTTTTTTGGTTTAGCCTGAGTATATATTTATTATTTATTTTATATATTTTTACTTATTATTTTGGCTTGTTAAAAGGACTTATTTGACTACTGTCACCAGCACTATGTCTGAAGACGTAGGTTGAACCATGCTAGGGTTGTTATGGATCCTCTTAATTTCTAGATATGAAAAGATGAAAATTATTTCTTTTTTAAGCTGTCAAGAATGCACCAGGTCTTCTCAAAAATGTCATCACCCCACTGCCTAAATACCCTGGAGACTATTTAACAGTGCAGGGAGGAGAAAGTTTAATTGTTCTTGCTGTTATTCAACCATGAGGAAGTCTGAAACACCTGAAAAGATATGACCAGTTGGATTAGAGCTGATAGGTCCCAGTTGGATAATACTGTAGTTTTACTAGTAAGAGCTAAGGCAAGGAGCCAAAAAAGACATTAGCATTCTCAAATCAGAAGGATCTAAAATTGAAATTAAAGAGTAGACAAAAAGCAGGCTAGCAGCCAGAAGCTCACACAGGACTGCTTCCTGGTCTTGTACAATCATGTCATATCTGTTATATACTGTATATATGTACAACATTTTATTTAATCTCAACAGTCTTTCAATGACAAAACAATCCTGTTGTAAAATAATTAAGGTGAAATACTATAAAATCTTGCTTCATTTAAACCTTCTTCTAAGGTTCTTTTCAGTCTTCCTTGAAGGAAGGTATGCATTTATTTACCTGTCAAACTGCAGAAGCTGGTTTGTAATAAGATAGACTTGAATGAGAAGAAGTAATTGATGAAGGGAAAAGGTCAGTTTCTTTATAATATTATCAACAGAGAGAAGCAAGAACAAAGAAAATTAAGGTTATGTCACATAGCAAATAAAACTTCGAAGTGGACATTTTAATATAAGGCTAGCCAAAAAAGGGTATATTAAGGTGTGCTTAACATTATTTTCTGTTATTATTTTTAAGGCACAGAAGTACTTCAGAATTGTGTTTGAGATACTCGCCTACAACATTTGACCACACTTACAGTACAAGTGTAAAATCAATTTTCTGCACTGCCATTTATCTCGGTACTGATTTTAGCTGGCTCTCTAACAGAATGACTCTACTGGAGAGGTTATTTTACTTCAGAGTGGCATTTCACAAGCCTTAAATGGTCTGAAGAGATGGCATGTGACCTTTAGGAATATTTTTAACTCTGCTTTCCTCTGAAAAAGAATTATTTAACCCTGTGTGGTTATATGAACATAAGTCACTCACTTTTCCCTTTGTGCGTCTCAAAATACGTCTGGCATTGACTTATTTCAGCATAACTAACTGTTGACTGTACTGAATTTTTTAACAGAAGCTGAGGATAAAAAGTAGATTGAAGGTACTTATCTGCTGCTTTTTGGGGGGAACATTTTGAGAAGATTAATTAGTTTCATTTATAATTGTACAAGTCACGTATCTGGATTCTCAAACTTTATGATATTTTTATCACTGTTACGAATATAGTGCTGGTGTCTGTCCAAATGAAATTAAAACAGAGGTCTGGAATTGCAGATGTTGCTGATTAGTAACTCTAGTTGAGAACAAAAAGGAAGAAATTAGAAATTCTTGACTATACTATATCAATCAAAACAATCACAAGTCCTTTAGAATACCTACTCAGACAAATAAGTGCCTCAAAAATAAATTCAGATCATGACAAATGTCTTAAAGTACCTGAAAACACTAGAGATCAATATCTAATTAACCCTGAGCAATGCTCTATTACAAAATTGGCTACCTAGCAAAATATAATGGACAGCAAAACAAAAAGAAATAGAAGCAAGTACTGGCTGCATATGACTAAGTGAGAGAAATATAAAGGAAGAAAATATGTCATCATGTACAACATTTGTTAATAACTGGGTTAAAAAACCACCAGTTTTGACAAAAGGAAATATTGAAGACTTAAAAGCAATGTAGAAACTGACCACAATCATGTGAGAATTCCTAAGAATTCCTTAAAGTACTCCCCTTGCACCTTTTGATACAGAAGAAATGAAAACTGTAACAAATAGGAGAGCTAAAGAAAAGTCTCTTTCCAGTAGTATAACTGCAGAACTAATGGGTTTTAGTATAAACAGTTCCTAGTTGAATTCTCAGTTTTATCAGTCTACAGTGCAATTCATAGATGCCCTGATGTGATAGAACCAAAAGATATTAAATGTATCATCATTCACAATTTAGAGGTTTTGTGCTCTAGTCCTCTCTTATGTCATATTGTCATTGTAGTCTGTCTGAACAATTGAGACTTCAGATTTTTAGAGATATAAGCCCCGAACCAGGACACTCAATTCTATCTGTAGCAACTACAAAAGGAGTGCTCCAAGGGTAGCTCAGGAGTTTAACTGCTTCATTGTCAAGAGCTGTTCTCTGGGGTTTTCCCTAGGCACGTGGGTATAACACAGGTTTCCTGAGAGGCAGCTGAGTTGGATCCCAGTAGCTATGCCTTACAAATGTCTTTACCTTTTTTGACCAAAGCCTGAACTGCACTAAGTCAAAGTGGGTTTCCAAGGTGATACTCTATTTTGAATTTATTTTCTTACACTACAGAACACAAATTTTATTTTCCTAAAGGGAGAGTAATCTCCAGTCATAAATTGTGCTTAGTGTCCCATATGCAGGAATTTTCCTTAGTTGGTGTAGTAGTTTCAGCCTTACATCTCAAGTCCATAAGATAACTTCTGTAAGTAAAACTTCATTTAGGGAAAATATGTAGCACAGTACTGCCACATCAAAACTACTCCCATGCTAATGTTTTCTTCAGAATATAGTCAGGATCCACTCTAATACCATTAGGCTTCATTTCATTTCCTCTCCTGCTAGAAATATGTCACAGAGCATCACACTGATATTTAGAAAACTTAATGCAAATTTAAATACTTTCATGGATAGTTTTCTCATTTATTCTTGTGTCAACACTATCCTTTTATGCTACAAGCTCTCTTCTATCTAATGAAAAAAAATTAAATTCTCAGCATATGCTTTTTCAGATGTGGCAATTTCCATAATTTCCTTCCTCTTAGCCATCCAGCCTTTTTCTTCTCTTCTTAACATCATCATCCTATGTGAAAAAAACCCCTTTGTTTTCATTTACTGCTATACCTTAACTGCCTTCACTCTTGCTCTTATAATTTGTGCAATGCCTGCAATTTACATTTAATTTTATATATTTCTTATATTTCTACAAATTTATACTAAAAAAGCTTTTGGTCTCTGATTTATTTGCCATTGGCATATTACAATTTTACTTTGGGTTACCTAGGCTGCAGTTTTCTATGTTGATCTACATTTTTTCTTAGTTTTCACAAGCTCTTTTGAATTAAGCATGTATTTGCTTTACAGCTCTACTAGGCAGAAAAAAATACAAACTGTTATGGAGACTTCAGAATGTGCTA
>NW_005054307.1:3713594-3765698 GCF_000277835.1 Geospiza fortis | reverse complement strand
GTGTCCAATCCTACAAGTCCACAACATTTTGGTAAGTAATAGGCATTTTAGGAATTACACATTTATATCTCTTTTAAAAGTGGCCCATGAAGCTCAGCTTGGGTCAAGGAATATCTGAAATTATACAGGACAGAAAATTTTGGTGAGATTGACCGCCTTAAAAATTAGATATTAATTTATGAGTCTTGCTGAATAGTGGTTAAAACCATTTAAAACAAAGGTCCCACTAGTCCAGCAATCACTCTCTGTCAGTATAGGAATGTGACTGCTCAAAAATAGTATAAAATTTCGTTAATAATATCTTCCTCTTAAGTGTTTTCTCCATCACCAAGCACCTGCAATATAGTAACTACCTGAGCTAGAAGAAGCCAGTAGTCTTTTTTTAATCCTCTGTGCACACCTGTGCACTTGTACAGTTTCTCTTGAAGCAATATAATGAACTTGTATTTACAACATATTCTGGTAAAGAATTCCCTGTCTCCAATATATATGAGTTAAATTGCCCTACTACTGCCACAATATCCAAATTCGCTTTGAGTCTGAAATTCAGGTCCAAGTGACTTGCCAAGGATCCTATAAGTTTGGTTTAGAAGGTCCTTGTTTTTTGAGGGATGTGCACTATTTTACCTATGTTGCTATCTGACAGACTACAACCATTATGGCTTGACAAGATAATAATTGATTTTGGAATTGGTGAAGTGCTCTCCACTCTACCAATGCTCCTCTAGTAGCTACAGTAGCATGCACCTGTTGCGGTGTGATGTAATAGCCTGTCTCAGTCATCCCAGTTCTTTCCCCAGGTGTGCCAATAACCTCTCCCTTCCCCTTCCTTGTTCCCTACTGAGTGCTGTCCGTCAATCTTGGCATTCCAGCAAGGGCGTCGTGTGATTGGCGAAGTTCAAAAGATGCCTCTCAGCCCTGGGGACATTGGGCCATCCAGATGTCATTTGTCCCCTGAGACTTCCCCCCTCCCTTACCTGGTTGGTGGGATTCCTACCCCTTCCCTTCCCCTCTCCCTGGGGTTAAAAGACACAGCAACCATGCGGTTCAGTGGTTCTGTTGCAGCTGTTCCTGGATTCAGAGGCCTGTGTGCTAGGAATAAAGCTCTGGATTGAAACCCACCAGCAGAACCCGACTCCTTTTCCTTCACTTCGCCTAAAGCGTCTATGCCAGAGGCAAACCTGAGCTCCTGCACGCCTGGACTTGTCCCAGGCACCTAGCTGCAGCACCCAGCCAGCCAAAGGTGTCTCAGGTGAAACCACCACAGCTGCCGCCTTTGGTCAAGAAGCAGGGCCAGACAAGCCCAGGCACGTTCCATCTGGTAATATTGGTATTTAATTCCAATATGCACCAAATGAATACTTTCTGCAGAACATAAGTGGATTTAGCCCACATGCATCATATCACTGAACTTCACAGACAGACTCTTGTCCCTTCCAGATGGCTCAGCAAGGGACTTTAATAGAGTGCAGTCTGACCTGTGTTCCCCATTCATTCTGCCAGCTTCCATGGGTATGTGCATTGGATGTGCTAATTTATTAAGTTTTACAAAGTTAGAGGCAATATGGTCATGGTACCTTCTTCTTCACTAATTCAAATAATATATCAGAACTGGGCAATATTCACCAGGAACAAGTCATGTGTTAGATTTTTGACCTGCAAGATTTTTAAGTTCCAGATGTCATTCTTTCAGTTGGTAGAAGCCAAAAATAGAAAAGTGTTTTCAATAGAAAAACACTTCTTTGTAAGTAGCAATGTAAGTGGCAGTGGAGAATGTGACAATAGATGTTTTACACTAGCCTTGGAGCTTGGGGAGTTGTAGATGCAGACTTTAAAAATGCGGATTCAGCACACTTAACCAAACATACCTGAAGCTAAATTAACCTAAACCCTAATTTAAACTTAGACTCTAAAGTCCATAGTTAACTACCAAGCTCTCCACATGCCTAAACTTAGGCACTCCACATTTTCTTTAATACCCTGCTGGAGATTTATGTCCCTATCTCCTAGCTCACTCCATTGCCATCCAGAGTTTAGATATCAGGGAGGCAACAACTTTTTGCTTAACAGCCCAGGGTTTGTATCTGCTGCTATAAGTCTGGTCTTGGGGACAGCCCCTCCTCAGAGGAATGTCAGTCTTGAGGAGACAGAATATCAAAAGGCAGAAGATGGAGAAGGAGCCACAATATTTTCTTGCATGTTCAACAGCCACGGAAGGACCAGTTAGTTATAAAACGTCAGGTAGAGAGCAAACACAAATATTAGTCTAGGAAAATTGTCAAGGGAATAAGAAGTGTTCCAGATCTGTGACCTGTTGGCAGAAATTTGCCTTCCTTTTACCCAGTGACTATGCATTCAAATATAGAAACATGTTGGCACTCCTATGGCACAATCTAACCCTAATGACAGTAAGTCATAGTTAATACATGAGTTTGTACAACATTAATCACAGTATGCTTTTTTGTGTCTGCAAAAATCACTTTTCAGCTCTGAAAGCATTATTCTGGAAATGACCACATGGTGCAAACAACCTCATTTTCTGTCCCTCTCTGTCACACTAGGTCAGGCTGTCTTTTGTATAAAGCCATGTGTCAGAGCCTGCCAAAGTAATGAAATATTTTGGGAAATATTTCTCTTGAGCCTAACTGGATTTAGTTTCTCCCTCACACAAAACAGGAATAACAGGAAATTAGTCAATATTAATTAAAAAAAAAATCAGCTATACCTGTGAAAAGATGTCAAACTCTGTATAGGTCTACGTTATTAAAAAAATGCAGACCTAGACATATATGCCTAAGTAATCCTACACACCTGAAAAAATTCTTCTAGAATTAATGCTAGCTTTGTTTGGTGGTAGAAATATAGCTATTGGGCTTTTTTTACACTACACACATAGGTAAATTATATTAAACAGTTTGCAAGAGTTGATAAAATTCATTAGCATTTTGCATTGCCTCTAGCTTCTTCCATGTATTGTAGCCACACATTTTTAAGCACAAATAATTTTGAAAACATTGGCTAACTGAAATGACCTGAATAATGGCTAAGTCAATAGTGTGAACAGAATGATTGTTCAATTTAGCATGTATTTCTATTTAGGCTCCTTGATCAATAAGATACCTGTGATTAAGAAAAAAAAAGAAAAACATAAGAAAAAAAAGAAAAAATCATCTACCTCATAGGTAATGAAAATGGCATGTCTAGAGTTGCATTGTCAGGGTCATCAAGAAATCTATTTCACTTGTGCAATAACGTGGAAACATTTTATTTAGCACTTTTCAGCTGTTCATTTTTTTTCAAACAAAGCAAATAAAAAAAGACCCTGAAGGTCTCTACTCAGAGAAATATGGCATTGGCAGTAGGTATGGACTTACCTCAACAATTGTCTTAACTTGGCCAATGTATTAGATTGGGTTTCCTTTAATGCAAAAATCTAAATATTAATTTCCCAAGTTGGTGAGGAAAGAGAGAAGTTCTTCAAAAGACAGTTCAGGGAAATTATCTTGGGACAGATACAGTTCCTTGGGAAGAAAGATGCCTATCTCTTTCTAGTGGATCATGGAATCATTAAGGCTGGAAAAGTCCAACATTTGACTGAACCACCACTATCATCAACTAAACCATAGCATAAGGGCCACATCCAGTTGTTTCCTGACCACTTTGAGGAATGGTAGCTCCACCACTTTCCTGGGCAGTCCATTCCAATGCTTGACAACCATTACAGATAAGAAATTATTTCTGAATTGACTATGATTGATTATAGAGGAAGCCTGAACAGGTGGCTTAAATTAAATGTCCAGCTTGGCAAATTTTAGAGGAAGGAGAGGTGAGTCCCAGTCCAGCTATGGGTATGGATGGGACTGAGGGTCTCATATTGTTTTACATCCCATGCCATTAGCCCTTTGCTCCAACAGGAATTATACTGACATTATATTGGTACTGATCAGAGTGAGTTGGGAGATCAGAATTTGGGCAGAAGTGTTTAAAAATTGTTGCAGAGGAGTCCTTGGGAAAACTCTAGTTTTGTACAGGTCAGCAGCAATTCTTGCCTGATTGTTCCAAGAGGCAATGCAGAGTTATGCTGTCCATAACCGTGCTCTGTGTCTAAGCAGTGCATTTCAGCCCCTGGGTAGTAACAATAGCAGATGCTTATTATATTTAATTATGAACCATCAGCTCTTTGAACTTATCACCTTAGTCTCTCAGCACCTGCATGATGGATGGCAAAATTCCCATAATTTCCAGTTCCATCAGTCAGTAAGTAAAAGGTGAGCATCTGCTAGTCCTCACCAGCCCCTCAGGATATATTCGGCTATCATGATGATTGCTCCTAATGGTGTTTTACACAAAATAAGTTAGGGTGAAAAAGGCATGCTAGGTTATTTTACACATATACAATGTCAAAGTATTTATTGCCCTGCATATGGCAAATTTTAAATATAAATAGATAATACCAGTAGTACATTTATTATTAAATTTAATATTTATGCAGTGACATAAAGGTACGTGTTCTTTTAAATGCGTCTGTATTTTAGAACTGATCAGAAGCTCTAGTTAAAGGAAGGAAGGAAAAATTGGAAAGCTGCAGGTAAGCTGTGCTTTACCCCATCTGCCATTGGATTTTTTTGCCCTAAAGGTATGTCCACACCCCAGAGTGAAGAAATCATCTTTGAAAGTGTAAGGAAACAGGGTAAGTTCTCATTATGCCATTAAGAAAGCTGCTAGATTCTGCTCTGAGGTAGGACTCTGACTGAAATGCAGAGCCTACAAACATGGATTTGTATGTTGCCTTCAGGACTCAGGTTGCTAATACAGCTCTATTGGCCTCTAATGCATATTCTCTGCATCAGTGCATCCCCTTAGGTCTGAATACCTGCACTTTTCTTCACTGTGATACCAGGAGGAGTTTGGAAGGTGCTTACAGCAGCAGTCAAAGAGTGTCTTCCAGCCATCCCCTTCCATGAAGCTGAGTCACAGGGGAAATTTGACTATTGTGTGCAATGCATTAGCAATTTTATAATTTGAAATCTGATTTTCTCTCAAAGTATTTTCATAAATTAGGCCAGAATAATGAAGCAGTTTGCACCAGAATCCTCCGGGAAACTTTCAAGGCAACTACTGCTGCATTCTCTCCCAAGACTACACCTCCAAAGAGATCTCATTGCTGAGAGAATACCATATTGCCCTTGCCTCACACATGATGTGAAAATTATCTAGAAAGTCATGTTACTGATGTCTTGTAGGACTCAGTAATGGAGCTTGGAATTCATGTGAGACCAGTGCTAAATGCTGATGCAATAGCACACCAATAAACACAAAGTGTTCCAAACATCTGGTGAGCTGTGAAGACCCCCTCCCCTTCATGCCTGGCAAAACGGGAATAAAGTGGCCACTCAAAATTTGATCAATAACCTTTGAATATTGCCCATAGGTCATGGCTGGGAATAGAACAGAATTGTGCCATCTATTCCTGGTGCACAGCTGGCATACAAGCAGGGGGGCAAACACACAACATACATACCCCAGATCAAACTGCAGGCAAACTTTGGTAAGACAAAAGTGAAGTGTAAGGAAAGCAATTTCCCAGACATAGTCCTCTGGTAGTAGGCATATAGATCATGAAATCTCTATGACTGCGCACCAGACATGAAGTTATGTACAATTTATGTTGAAGATTTATTACTGTTGAAGAACATTTTAACATTTTTAAATGCTTTCATAAGTATTTTGTTTTCTGCCTGGCTGGTACAGAAAACATGATTTTTACATTAATAAGCATATGAAAAAATATGTTCCCAATTTATTAATTGTGAATTATTGTAAGCGATACAACTGTTTACAACTTCTTATGCCTACTATGAACAAAAAAATTACAAATTCAGAAACTGAGGAGACAGCATAACTGTTTTTTGAAGTGCTAGAAGATGTTTGGAAACCAGTCAATAAAATTGTGACTATGGTAAGGACTTTCTTCAAAGAGGCAAAAGAAAATCTCAGTGTCTAAGAGACTCCTACATTCCCTTTTTTGGGGGGCCAGTCTGCTCCTTCAATTTCAGGAAGAGCTGAAGGAGTCTCTGATGGAGTTTCCCTCTCCTACTCAAGGATGCCTCAGCAACATAGGGGGCCTTTTGCAGAATAGTCTCCCTGAGGGATCCCTGGCTGTGAAATTTCTGGTCTGTGTCTTGATAATTGCAAATTTCTTATCTCTAACAATTTTTTTCAACAGCCACTGAAAGAGGAAAAGAGGATGTTTCAAAGCCTTTGTTGACATTTTAGAAGGTGCCTACTAGTTACAGCCTAATTAACTTTATGATAATGTTTAAGTTATGATATGGTCTTTCAGAAGTAATTTGAGGGTAGTTTCCATTGTTTGCATGAATGTCTCAGGCAAGACAGGCAATTAAAATAGAGATTGTACCAAAGCAGTGAAATTACATATCAGAGATCTTCTGAATATATCATAGGGTTATTTTTATCAGATATATCTTCTGAAACTCTATAAAGGATGTTCATTTACTCTCCTTGGCTACCCCACATTTCAGCCAAATATGAAAATTCCCTGTAAAAGCATTACATGCTGCAAAACCCCTGACAAATACCTGTCTTATATGATAAAGACATCCAAATCTTAATTAATTTTATTTAAAACAATAGGAGTGATACTGAGATTTTTCTCAAATTCACTTTGCTATTTGTTACCATAAAATCAAAAATGTTCTTTTCTACAGCATTTCAGTCACTCTTTGTCTTGCTTCTTACAAAAGAAACTGAATCCAAATGCTGGTTTTTGTGTTCTATGCTGTGGTCCATGCATTTTAGAGGCCCAAATCTGGGAGTTTTCAGAATATGTTAATTTTATAAATTTATTTTTCCTCTGCTGCTTAGTTCTCTGAAGATCCCCAAGCAATCCAAATGTAATCTCCAAATGAATGACAGTGAATCTAAATTTTTCCAGAGTACTATTTTATGCTGGTAGATATTTCACACTAACCAAGGGTATATAGATAGATTTGCAGTTTAAAATTTAATAGATTTTTTTTTCAGGGTCTGTCTGTATGATTTAAAATGATCATTTTTTTCCAGCAGTTTTTCCACTCATCTTTCCCAGCTACTGCTGAGTCAGAGAGTTCAGACTGTTTAATTGAAAATGAAGTGACAATTCTTTACGGCTGGATCAAAAACCAAAAAGAGTCCATAGAAAGATATCCTTTGACTTAATTAAGAAAGCCTTCTTTGACTTGATTAACAAAGCCATTCTAAAAGCTTTATGTATATTCAAAACATATTTATTAACATAATTTAAAACTCCCTCCCAAATCCTGCTATCACACAATCTATGCTAAGCATAGACATGTAAAGATTTAGCCTGTTTTGCCTAATTATTCTCATTTTCCCTTGGTTTTCCAACCAAATTTTTAGAAATTTTTTTTTTATGTTAAGAAATATTTGCTTTTATAAAAAATAAAATCTCTCTGACGTATTTGAAGTGACACCAGTAGCAGCACACTAGTGCTGGGGGTCATGCAAGAATTGAAGCAAGGTCCTTCCTCAGTCAACTTCTGTCTGTGTTTGCCCTTTTTCAAAGTCAACAGCCTGGGAGCATCACTGCTCCTGCACTGCCAGCCCATTCAATGGGTCCCTGCTGAGCTGCAGAATGCCCTGTGTGCTCTGTGTGTACTGCCAAGCCCTCACTGCCATCTAGGCAAGACACCTGGGCACTGGGCCCTTGAGAAGAGTCAAAATTAGGCAGTCTGAAAATCCTACCACACTGGTACAGTTAGCAGAGATGGTGTTCGGTATCCTTCTAATATTGTGATTAAGGATTCAAATGAGACCATGAAAAGGATGCAGAAAGACACTTAGGTTTGTAAGCAACAAAGAAAGACAAAAGTTGCAATTGGAGGAAAATGAAGCTAGATTTCCCTTCTGTTACAAGAAAAGCCTTCTCCATACAGATTATTTTCGCTTTACCATCAGAGAACTGACAGAAGTGAAAGCATCATTTTCCTGTTTTCAAACAGTAGAGCTAGATGACAATGTAACAAAATAAATAAATCAAATGTCATTAACAATATTAACTGCTCTTTTTTTTAGGGTTGTAGAACTTTGTGTGAAATACAGCTGTGGCCATTCTAGTCAACAGCACTGCAGATATGCTTTCCTGTGCATAAATTTTGCACTGTTTATCAAATTCTTATCTGGCATCTGTTCCCTTATGAAATAATATAGAAAAAGAAGAAAGGTGAAGAGAAAAGAGGAGAAATTGTATTTTTGTGTACAGGCTATATACAGTAGAGCATTGCCTTGATTCTTCTATGGGTTCTTCTAAAGCAAGACCCTGAGGCATCTTAGCAACTAGAATGAAAAAAAACATGTTTTCCTGGGTTTATTTGTGAGTACAACAGAACTTCACTAATTTGTACCCATGCAAGGGAAGACATAGGAAATGACAGAGTAAATGAACACTTTGTAGACCAGAATTTTATTTCATTTTCTAATTGTCATTTGTTTTCATTTATTTGCAGCAATACATCATTATACTGTTGCTGTTATTTATCCTGATACTGCTGCCACCTTAGTAAAAGTCAGTTTTGAATAAAACATCAAACTTAAAGTATTTCTCTCATTAAAGGGTTATATTGGTGCCTAGAAATACATAAAGAATTATAAGTGGAGGAATCCTTTCTAGAGCATGGGTCACTTTTGCAAAGTCATTAGGAAAATGAATGTTCAAAAGTATGTTGTTCAGATGTCAAGCACATTAATAAATGCTTTGGAGAATGGAATGTAAAATGGTGTCATAATAATGACATTGAGTCTCAAAAAATCTCTGTTTCTGTATCTTTACTGGGATAAAAGAAAGTGATGGGTAATGTCTTAGGTTGGAAGTGTGCTTCTTCAAAACACAATTTATTTTAAGCAGTATCTACTCATATATATATCCAATCAGTGAAATATTATAGTGGTTTCCATTTTGACCAACAGCTAGCACATCCGGTTGACAATGTCTGAGGCTTTGCAAAAATAATTTATTTCTTTTATTTATTTTTTATCATTTCACTGGTGGCCACCTGAAGACATCCTTTAAGGTACACAAGTCCAGAAAAATTCTTTGAATATACCTTTCTAGCTCACCTAAAATAAACGTAACTGGTCTTTATGCTTGATTATAGATATTTTATGCATTCTACTTAATCATGTCTGAAGGTTGTTGAAAGCTGAAAAATCTTTCAGTAAAGTATTTCATTCAATGCATGCTACACTTTTTCCCAAATTCCCATAAGCCAGAGACCCTGGACAACATACTTCTCGTACTTCTGTAAAAAGATTTAGCAGGCCTTGAAAAATATTTTTCCTTTTTTTCTTTTTTTTTTAGTCACAGAGTTCAAATGAAAGTAAATTCTGTAAATACTGCATACTTTATGGGTTTAATGATGACAAATAGAAATATCATCTCAAGGAAAAAATATCAGTTTTAGTTTGAAATCAGTCCAAGCTAATATTTGCAACTTCATAGTGAGCTTCAAAGGATTTGAAGTTCTAGAAATCAAGTTGATTTCCAAAACTGTTGCAGTCAGAAATCAAGAATTTGCTTGACTGAAGAAGGCATAAATTAAACCCACATTGCTGAAATGCTAGCAAGAGCTCTAAATGCTGTCTTGTATGGAGACTTTCTGTCTATATTTTATCTTCTTTCAGACACTCTTATAGACACTACAGCACTTAAAGACCAAATGCCTAGTCCTGAACCATCCTTCATTCTTTAAATTTCTTTTTTAAATTCAGCTATAAAATTTAAAGTCAAAAGGAAAATAAGATCATTTTGTCAACTACAGGGTATCAAAAGTCATTGGATATACAGAATTTGTTCTTACTTTGATTGGAATAATTTCCAATTGGCTAAAAATCTAACTTCTTTCTAAAAGGTATCTTCTAATAAATGTACACTCAGTCAGAACTGAATGACATCTTGTCATGGTTTAATCCAAGGGCAACTCAGCCCCACACAGCCTCTCCTTCACTCCTCCTCAGTGGGATGGGGTAGACAATCATGAGCAAAAGTGGGAAAACTCATGGGTTGAGATACAGAGTTTAATAGCAAAGCAAAAGACACATGCACAAGCAAAGCAAAGGAAGTTAATTTACCACTTCCTATGGGCAGGCAGGTGTTCAGCCATCCCCAGCACCTTTATGTGTAGAGATCAGCTGAGGAGACCAACACCAGCACTACAAATGTCCTCTCCTTCTTTCTTCCTTATAATTTAGATGCTGAGCATGATCCATATGGTATGGAATATCCCCTTGGTCTGTTGGGGCCAGGTGTCCTGATTGTGTCCCCTTCCAACCACTTGTGCACCCCCAGACTCCTTGCAGGTGGGACTGGGTGAGGAGCAGGAAAGGCTGTGGCTCTGCATGGTCCCTGCTCAGCAGCAACAAAAACATGGCTGGGTTATCCACACTGCTTCCAGCACAAATCCAAAACACAGCCTTGTACTAGCTACTCTGAAGGAAATGAACCCCATTCCAGCCAAAATAAGCATACACCTACAGGAGGAGAATCTGCTTGGCAGTTTCCTGCCATGATTAATGCTCTGTTCTTTACTTCCTAGCATTTGCCTGGCACGAGCAACTGCTGGTTCTTGTTACACATCTGCTTTCTGAATGTCATATTTTCTCCCTTGCAAGAGTCTTATCCATCATAGTACCTTTCCTGATAAGTTAATAAGGAAAAGCTCTAAAGTTCATATGATGGGAACTTTTCCAGTTTTCAAATCAGTTCTGTGACTCTAAGTGCTTGCTAATTTTTAAAGCTGTCTAGAAGCATCCAGACATAGTTTCCTCAGTGTATGTGAGTTATTACCCAGCTGCTTATGCATCTTGGAACCATATCTTTACTGTGGCAGTGCCCTTGGGAATTAGGAAATCATAGTCTGCTCCAAGATCATCACTTCGCAGGACTCACCTAACTTCCTTGTCCTTCAAGATGTAATTTTAAAAACAAACTTCCATGTTTTTTGAGTTCACTAGAATAACAGTGTACCCATTTTGCCAGTCACTGGATGACCTGCTTTTACCATTGTTTCTCTTCTCACTATACCCTTCACAATTAGCATTAATGCAGTAGCACACCACTTCCACAGAGATATTTCACACTGACACTTCTTTTTTGAAGACCTGTTAGTCATGTGGTTTGAGCCCACATCTTATTGACACCTTGCATTGTGTCAGGTTCTTTAGTTAGATAAAAGGAGGTAGATGGTTGTACCCATTATCAGGATAAACATATATACCATTTTCAAACACAGTTAAAATGTTATCACATAAAAAGCTTTATTTTATGACACCAACTATGTAAACCACAATTTTGACTTACCATTAATTGTGTTCTTAGTTTTAAATACTTTTGAACTACTTTGTTTACTTCCTACTTCATCTTTTCCTTTATTTTTCTGCACATGGTGGCACATTAAATTTTGCATTCACACAGTATGAACAATCTCAGAGATTCAAAATCTTACAAGGATTCCTATATTTAATAAATATTAATACTGTCGACCTCAGACACTCTTAGAAGTAGACATCTTTAAAATATTCCTTTGCAATGAAAAAAACCAGAAAACAAGTCTGTTATATTGTATTTTTTTGTTACAGAAACTCAGACGTATTGAACACCTATGTCTTCTCTGTCTCCTTACTAGATATTTTGTAATTTATTTTAAGAATAAAATGTTTGTTTAAAAAACATGTTTGTTTCTTCCTCTTGCACAGCTTCTTTCTTTCCCTGCTGTTGCTGTGGATCCCTGTATTCCTAATATATATTTTCAACTTTGACTGTGGTTATTTCACTTAGAAAAGCTATTTTTTCAGTGTCTTTATCTTAATTCATTAATTTTCTCCATACATTTTCACACTTTCTGTTTAATATCACTCTTTTGGATGATAATCTCTTTAGATAATACACAGAGTTTATATAGAAATTTATATCTGCTCTCATTAGCCAATGAGTGGCTCTCATATTAGCCGCTTCCTTTCATTACACCAGTGATGGCTGGTGTCATGAAAAGAAGTGACAAAGACTTTGTAGGACTAGCTGTGTGTCCTCTCAGCTGGGAGCAATTATCAGTGATGGAAGAAAAGGTGTGGAGACAAGAAGTAACATTTCCCTTTTTTATACACTTCTTCACATGCATACTTTCCTCTGCGTCCAGGCTAGAGCTTCCCAAGGAACCAGATTCCTCTGGAATTTTGAATTTTTCAGGTAGGTCCCTGTAGGCCTAGGGAAGCTTCTCCTTCCTTCTTCATCAGAGACTGACATATTTTTCTTCCTGAATCTAATACACCTCTTACTTGAGTTCTCAAGCTGAAATTTTCTGAACTTCAAAACCAAATCAAGTGCTAAATTGTGGGTCATACCTTTTACAGTAAAATAATATTCTACCTGATTTCAGAAGTCCAACTGGACATTTCCACAAAAAGGTTGCAGTTCAACCACATGGAAAAATGACCAATCTTTTTTTCATCTGTGTGCAGCTGAAATCTAGTCTAAGCCTCTCCCGTTATGTTCATTACACCAAGAAACTTTTGTTTTCTTTCTTAACTGGAAATCACACAGTAATGATAGTTAAATTTGCTGTAAGCATCTCCTCTTAGGAACAATCAGTGTTTTCAAAGCATTTCACTGCTTGTAGGACTTTGAGAAAAGAATTCAACCATCTATAAATATCCTCTTGTTTTTGATCTACTGTCTTTTTTGGCAAAAAGAATTTATGTTTTCCTTATGCAACAGATGCTCAGGACAGTATTAATTTCAGGATTTCAAGAAATCTGCTTGTGAATGTTGGTGTTTGTTCAAGATAAGAGTTCAAGAACCACCACATACTTTCAAATAAATATTCATTTTGTCTAGAGCTGGTATACAAATCTCTTTTATGTCATCTGTCTAAATACTGGTCAAATTTACTAAATTTGAAGACTGCAGATCACTGGAGAAAGTTCTGATTAAAATGGAAAAGTACTAAAATACTTTAAAAGAATCATATCTTGATGTCTTCATGACATTACATAAAATTACATCTGGATAATATTTTATAGCAGCTATATTACAATATTCTGACTCTGTGTGCATAACTTAGTACTCTAATATGACATACAACATGTAGGCATGCAACCATTCTAAATTATTCCTGACATTCACTCCTGTTATTCAATCTCTCTCTGTCACACCTATCTTGGCCTTGACAGGTTCCACTTTTATGTTACAAAAAAGTTAGAGATTGGTAGGACACAACAAATTCAGAACATCACCAGATTGTCTAACCTAAGGACATGTCAGTGTGGAGCACAGGGTGAAATATATCTAATACAGAGTGCAAAAACCTGCATATATCCTCCCTGAATTCAGAAAACATAACACACTTTAAACAATATAGCTATAAGATCTTGCATGTCTGTGACTGTTCAAGGGCTTCTCAAGTGAATGTCTTGTATATGCTGCCCCAATCTGATACTACGGGAGGTGGGAATATTAAAGTATGTGCATTTAAATTTAGTTATGCAGACATTTCAATTACTCTGCATTGGGACTAGGAAACAATTACAATTCCATTTAGTGAATTTCCTCCTTAGCTGGCATTACAATGGAGGATGGAAGCCTCGAGGTATTTTGACATAGAGGCTGCAGTTTCAAGTTTTTTAACAGCTAGTCTTATCATTTTAGTGACACTGACTGGAGTTAGATATACACTTCAGTGGGAATATCTGAGAGCTCCAGAGATTTGCCACTTGCCAAGAAAAGCCTTTTGTGCAACAAGAAAAACAATTTTTATAATAATAAAAACAATTTTACAAAACTATTGTGCTGTATCAATCATTGGCCACATTTCAGCAGGTTCATTAGCATCAAGGGAGTTAATCAACATATTTTTGAGTGCCTGATAGCTGTTTAAGAGAGACTGTTAGGTTGGAAAAGTCAGTAACATTTGAAACAAAAATAATGTGATAAGGCCTCTCTTTCTGAAGCCCACTTAGCAGTCTTTCTGTGGAACTGTGGAGCTGAGGAAAATTCTTGCTCTGCTCTAAACTCCAAACCCTGGGCACAATTCCTCCTAGTATCGCATCCCCACTGATGACCCCTATCAATGAGGTCTTTTATTCATTGCCTTCTGCACCAGCTAAGGTAATTTTTGAGAGTGTTGGAATTCAAGATGCAAATCTATCCTTACAACTATAATATTTTTTCAAAAAGTGTTTATTTTACTGATGCAATGAACACAAAAAAAAAAGGTTAAAAAATTGCTGATTACCAGAGTAAAAGAGCATAAATTCCCATTATTCAGTATGTGAGAGTTTACAGAGGACTCAAGATGTCTTTCCAGACTTTTTTTATTAAAAATTTTTCAGCCACCCGTAAAACACTAATTTCTCTAGTTTTGTCTCCAATTACCTAGGTCCTCACCTTTGGTGCAATCCTTTGTACTTTTATGCCTTATAAAAGTTGTAAGCACCTTGGGGCACAAATAAGTGGGTTTGTCTTATATAGCACCATTCTTTCCTAAGGCATTGAATTAATAATATATGATAATTTATAATGAAGGCATTTGCAAGTCAGAGGGCTTGACAGCAAGCCAGTGAATTGAAAAGCAAGCAAAGTTAAGTAAACCTTTTAAACAGGGTGGTCTTAGTGGCCAAGATACATTTTTTGTTTATAAATATTTGGTGTGAGAACTCTGTCCCTTGGCAAAGTACTTGTTCCAAAGATGGGAAAGCCGGCTGCACAGTCTGAGCATACATGGAGCTTCCTGCAGGCACTGAGGAGCACAGCTAGGCTAACTAGAACAGCAAGTGCATCCCTCAGAGCAATATCTGAAACTGCTGTGTCACATTTAAGCTCCAGAACTGGAAAGAAACCAGAAACAGCAAGAGAATGGTTGCAAATATTTTTATTTACCTCTGCCAGGAGAAATTGCAGGATCAGAGAATGGCCTGGGTTAGAAGGGACCTTAAAGGTTATCTTGTTCCAAGCCCTCAGTCAGGGGCAGAAACATTTTCCACTAGACCAGGTTGTTCAGAGATCCATCCAACCTGGTCTTGAACACTTTCTGGGATGGGGCATTCAAAACTTCCCTGCACAACCTCTTCCAGTGCCTCCCCACCCTTGCAGTAAAGAATTTTTTTCCTAATATCTAATCTAAATTTACTTTCAGTCCAAAAACATTCCCCCTCGTCCTGTCCTTGTAAATGGTCTCTCTCCATCTTTCTCATAGGCTCCCTTCAGGTACTTGAAGGCTGTGATTAGGTCACCCTGAAAACTTCTCTTTTCCAGTCTAAGCAAACCCAATTCTCTCAGCCTTTCCTCATAAGAGATGTGTGTCCATCCCTCTGATCAGCTTGGTGGCCTGCTCTGGACTCGGTCTGAAGATGGATGTCCTTCCTGTGCTGGGACCCCAGAGCTGATGCAGCGCTGTGGGTGAGGTCTCAGCAGAGCAGAGCAGAGCAGAGCAGAGCAGAGGGACAGAATCCCCTCCCCTGCCCTGCTGCCCACGGTGCTCTGGATGCAGCCCAGGACACATTTGGCTTTCTGGGCTGCAAGAGCATATTGCTGGGTCATGTCCAGCCTCTCCTCCACTATTCCCTCAAAGTCCTTCTTGGCAAGGATGGTCCCTACGCATTCAACCCGTCAACCTGTAACATTTACATGGGCAATGTGATGCGTATTAAACACGCCTTGAACACTTATTTATCAAACCTATGTTGCAAACAATCTGCTAAAATACATTTACTCAGCAACATATCAGTATATTAACATGCCTCTTTCAGACTTTCTTCCTATTTTTCTGACTAAATTTCAGCAGACAACTTCTGTTTTAAAGCATGACAAGACAAAGTTCTGGATTTTCCATTGAAAAAGCACTAAGATTTGTTGCAGAGGCCCCGTGTACAGTTCATGCTCAAAACCTCCCATGTATCCAGAAAGCATGTCCAATAGAACTGATGAGCCATGTGAAGGGGCCATTTGTCCTGGATTTTCAGACACCAAATAGCCTAGTCAGACCCATAAATTTTTATTTTAAGTACTTTAGGGCAAAAATCTGTCATTTTAATTTGTCGAGAAACCACCATTCTTTCCTAAGGCAAGGTGTGAATAATACATGACAATTTAAAAAGAAGCTGTTTGCTACTGTTGCTGCTCCTGCAAAACCTCTAGATTCTCAGACAAATGACCAAAGTATTCTTAATGCACTCAGGTTATATTTTAGGTGCAGGAAGATGACATATATTTTAAAATTTGAACTTAGTACAAGCTACATATTCAGTGTTACCAACTGAAAATTCAGTCTCAGGTTATTTGCTACTTTCTTTGAAGTTATGGTTTGTATGGGCAAAGAGTTGCAGTTTTCTCTCTAATTTCTTATTAAGTGCCCAAATCCTATTGAAAGCAAGCTGTTATATATCTAAGTGCTTCCATAATTAGTCTTCCTAGTTACGAAGAAAACCCTGAAAAAAACAACTTGGAAAAAAAACCCAAAGAAACTAAAAAGACTAAAAAAAAAAAAAGCCCAAAACCCCAAAAAACCAACAACAACAAAAAAATCCCTAAGCATGAAAATAAGAATGATATTAAATTAATAAATTAAGAACTAGAATAATATATTGGTTTCTTAAATTTCCTCAATTTTCATATTTATTCAGAAACTATCACATTATTACATGAAGGTACATTGCCAAACCAAGGCATTAATGTGGCATGTTGTAGAAATTTTCATAATGAACCAATGATAAAGCTGTAACTTGTAGATATTGGTAAAAACAGGTTACTAGAACAAGATATGTCTATGGCTCTGTATACATGTGTTTCTTACAGAACACTGCTGGTTTTTAAAAATAAGCTATTAGTTATTATTATTGTTATTATTGTTGTTATTACAATAATAATGTTAATGATTAATCATTATTAATAATATGGATGTAATGTGGAATTGCAGAATAAGGAGTACTGCATATTGTAATCTGTATAAAAATAGATACAAACAGACCCCAGAGACAGTAGAAAGAAATCATCACCATTAACATCCCTCCTCTACTGGCAAAGAGGAGGAAGAACCCCCAGCAATTAACCTAGTTCTCCTGGTGAAGAGCCTTAAATACTTATTTCTCATCATGAAACTTTATTTTCTTTTTTTTAAGGAGCATGGGAAGACCAAAGGAACTACACCAGAGAAAGAGACAACTATTGGGAAGTTTTACTGGTAGTTTTACCTGTATTAATGACATTAACGACCGTAGAAATGAGATAATTCAGACTGGGTGCGCTACGACCATTGCACTTAGACTAAGAATAAATCTTTGACTAACCACTAAAGCTTTAATTTAAGTTATGATGCACTAAAACTCACAACACCTCTGTTTATGAGCAGCAACTGATTTCATTATAACCACCATAAAGTCTTGGATATTTTGTGTAATGCCTGGGGTCTTAACAATATTCTGAAATCTGGAAGTATCAGTATTTCTATGAAACACATGAGTGCAAATAGGATCCATTTCATGAAGAGATTTTTTTATTTATCTTTCTTTTAGAAGTGGACTGCCAGACATCCATTTTCTGCATGTTCTGATCCAGTCTTATGTAAATCTTCCATTGAATCTCTAAAAGTTAATAAATCCATTGTTCAGACAAATCAAAAAAGTGGTCTTTTATTTACTTCTGTTCTCCAGAAGCTCCAAAGTACACAACTTCAAGAGGAAAAGACATGTTCTTCTCCATTGTTAAAAAGCAGTATCTCCAGTTATACCTTCATGCAGTCTCTACCCATGTCCTGGTTTCATTAAGGATAGAGTTAATTTTCCTTCTAGTAACTAGTACAGTGCTGTATTTTGCAGATTTTGTTGTTGTTAGGTCAAGGACTTTTCAGTTTCCCATGCACTGCCCAAGAAGCTGAGAGGAAGCTCTTACTGTACAGGTGACCCAAACTGGCCATGGGGGTATTCCATACCAGAAAGCATCATGTGTAGTATATTCACTGGGGGCAGCTGGCTGTGAGAGACTGTCTGCTGCTGAGGAACAGACTGGGCATTGGTCACCAAGTGGTGAGGAGTTGCATTTTGCATCACTTTTGTTTCCTGGAATTGTTTCTCTCTCCCTCTTTGTTGCCTTCCTTTTTATTATACTTATTTTTATTATTATATTTTATTTAATTTCAATTATTAAACTGTTCTTATCTCAGCCCACAGGTCTGGGGTTTTTTAATCCAATTCTCCTCCACATCTCACAGAGGTGGGCAATGTGTGACTGCATAGTTCTTAGTTGCCAACCGGTGCTGAGTCACTACAACAAAGAACACTTGGAAGAGCCAGTGATCTGAAACAGGTTGGAAGAAGATTGAAGAGGATTGAAAAGCCAGCCTACTTTTAGGTAAGATGTTAAATTAGGAAAGGATACAGAAATTGTGAGTTACTGTTCTGCCCCTGTACTATTTTATACAAAACATCACGTATGAAAGGGTTTTTTTGAAGCTGCAGTTGACAACAGCAGGAAAATTTGAGGACCAAGGTAGAATGTATCAGCCTGTTAAAGTTCAAATCACCTGGCTAGGTTAAACAATGGAGCCTCTGAACTGGACCAAAAAACACTTGCAAGAGACAGCACACAGGCCTGCCCATTATCACAGCTCACTCTCACAGCCAGCAGAACAGGAAAAGGGAAAGCAATGTGGAAACTAAGCCTGCACAAGCTGGATAACACCAGTCGGCTGAGAACCAGGTTAGCAGACTGCTGTCAAAGTCACTGTCAAGAGAATGATTTAACATGGTTCCTAGTGATACATTTCTGAGATGTGCTACCAAACTCCTCTCCCTAATAACGATTTCCTTGCTTCATATGAAGATTAAGGCAAATATCTAAGGAAGACATTCAGTATTTCTAGGCAGAGATTTGAGGATTGTTAGTTGTTCACTGTTGTCAGTGGTTCCTCGCACAGGGCACCAATTGATGATGGACGCACAACTGACACCAAGAATGGTTTTATGTATCACCACTTCATTATTTCCCAGTATAACCTTTTATTCCCTTTTCCCTCACATGCATAACACCTGTGTGCCCTTTTACTCTTTTGTGGTTGGTGAATACACATCAGCATTCTGTGCTTCTTTTCCTTCAATGCTGTTCACCTGTCTTATACAGCTGCACCCCATTCCCTATGTCCCATAACCTGTTCTCCTACAGTTTGCTAACCATAAACCTTGCTAATAGCAAATGGGTTACAGTTTGAGGGTATTCCATCATGCTGACACAGAAGCTTATATTTCAATTTCACAATTGGGCTGTAGCAGTATATTAACATTCTTATCAAAATTCTGTATTTTCACACACACACACACATATATATATATATGTACCTAGATGGAAAGTTCTGCTTTTTTACTCATATTTTCTACTCCCAAAGGCTTTTTTTTTTCTTTTTTAAGTGAGCAAAATCAGTTAATTTCCTATACCCACGCAAGGATTAAAAAATACTCAACATAAAGGAGTTATATGCTCAGTGTATGCGGGAAGCATCTGAACTTTAAAAGCTGAAACTTAACAGGTAGATACAGAGGATTAGTCTCCAGGCCAATATGCAAAAATCAAACAGTCACACAATAAAGTAAAAAAGTACTAAAATCAATTATGCAATGTGTTACTTTGCTACTTGTAGCAAATTCATTTATTAATTCTGACTTTCCCAATTAGCTTATAATTGTGCTGCCCTTTATTTGCATTCAGAATCACATGTACGACACTGATCTTGCATAGCAGTGCAGGGCTGCTTGGTGCATCATTTCACTGAAGAGTTTTCTGCTTCATAGTTATGGTACATGTTCCTAAGTAAACTGTAAATTCCAGTGGTAGAGTTTGTGTTCTAACTTTAATTATCTTTCCTCCTTGAGAAGAGCAAATCTGAGATGTGGAAGTCTTTGCCTCCCTTAGACCAGGTAGGCAGTTACATCTGGGCACAACCGTGGCCTTTCATCCTAAGTAGAATTATTAGAATCCACCACAGCACAGCGGGCTTGGGAAACTGTAAAAATTGAAAGAAATATTTCATAATGCAAGGGGAAAATTAGCTTCTTACTCAAATGGGAAATAAGGATTTGAAAGAGATGATTCCCATCATCTTCCCTAAATACAGAATAAGACATAAAGCAGATCAGTCTCATCTGAAATACTGAGATTCTTTTGTAGCTGCTGGATCACAGAAGTTTGACATATATAGTTAAAACAGATGAATAATTGACAGACAGAGAGCATCTTGTCCAACATGAACTTGTGCAAGGACGTGGCCAATGATGCATAGATGTTTGTGGCCAATGATGCATAGATGTTTGTGGCCCGCAGAAATCTGAGTTCCTGCAGTTTAGTCTGAGGATTTTTACCTCCTACCCTAAGCACTGGCTTCTTCTCCAGCTCTATGAGATGTCCACATAGGCTGTCATTCCTTCCCTATAAGATTTATATCAACCACAGTCTCAGGCAGGAAAACCTTTCCCTCACAATGAAAAGGGCATTCTCACTTTCTGTTCCCTTCCATTATACTTCCCATTTCTTTGAAATAGATTGGCCCCTGAAGGTTTGCTGCAGGCACTGGTCTTCTATGCAGAGAACTTGTGCACACTGGGATGTTTCTTATGTAATATCTGGTGTATATTCTATGTTGGCCGTCAGGATACCATTCTTAAAAATGCCATATATGACTATGTCTCCACATAGAGAGTTCCTTGCCTGCAATGTATACTTTAACCCTAAGATGTAACTTCAGATCTGTCCTTTTATCTTTTACAGGAGAGGTCTTTACAGGAGTGAATGAAGAAACTTACCTGGGGAAAAAGACAAGTATTAGGAAATGAACTGAACTGTCCAGCAGATAAACAAGAAAGCAAGTCTATGCTTGTGTCAACATTGCAAAGCAAGATTTAGATGCTTTCAAAAATCATCCCACCATTTTTGTCCAAAACTGTCCTGGCTCACAATCATCTGTTAATTCAGTCTTGAGTGCCTTCATTTCATTTACATAACACAGGCCTTCTCACAGTGTGAAGTTCCTTAAAATAGTTATTGTGTCTTTGGGCCAAAAAGAAAGTCAGACAGTAGCAGAAAGAAAAATCTGTAAGCATTAGTTCTCCTGATGAGATAGAGATTATATGTCTGGTTTCCTAAATATCCAAAGTGAGACTAGACTAAAGCAATGGTGTTTTGAGGCCTTCCTAATATCACTTGTTGCCTTGCAACTTACTTGCCTGATGCCAATACCGAGTTTACCCCACCGCGTTTAATTTCACTCATTGTCACCTTTTTTGGTGGAAGTAGGTTGAAGCACTCATATTTTTGACTCTATTTCTGACTTACTACTCCTTCCAAGGGTATGCATTATAAGTGGCTTCAGAAGAAGATTTGAATTCTGCATGCCATGGTTTCATGTTGTTTGTACAATGGTCTGCACACAGATGCATGAAATTCAGCCCACCTATGATTCTATAACTATATACTACACATATAAATAATAAAAAATATATTAGCACTTTAGATAAACCTGGCTTTAGTAATTCCTTTTTCCCAGAAGAGATGTCTAATAAGTCTTGCCTTTTTAACAAAGGTATTTCAAGACTTAATTAATGGATGTTTGAAAAATGCTGTGCGTTCCCTGTATTTTTTGTCTTGTTGGCTCACTTCTCATAGAGACACAGTATTGCCATAAACTGTATGTCCTGCCAATTGCCAACAGGCAGGCACACAAAAGAGCTGTGGCAGACACAGAACCTGTACTGTGAAGCCTGGAACAACAAAACTTACTGAAATAAATAGTCCAGAGAGAGAGTCAGGAAGGGAAGGAACACTAAACTGATGATGAGAAAAGAGATAAGCTCATCCTCTATCCTCTTTTCCTCTACAGATGTATGTTTTCTCTACCACCTTTCTCCTGTCGCCTCCCATTTTCCCCTGAGATTTATTGGAACATTTTAATCTCTTTTCTTCAACCTACTGCCCCAAAATGCCATGAGGGTCCCTTTTGGGGGGCTAAGTAGGATGCTATTACTTAATCTTACTGGCATTTAAATCCCAACTTTGCCACTTGCTTGCTGGAAGGGCTGTTTTTCTTTCCTAGGTCATATTCATCTAGGCCAAATCCAAAGCTCGTTGAAGTCACTGACAATCTATCCCTTGATTACACAGGATTAGGCCTCTGTGCACTCCATGGTGTTGCTAAAATTAGTTCAGTAGTGCCTGTGGAACCATCTAGAAAAAACAGAAATAAAATGCTATCCAAGGAAAAACCAGCATTACTATTTTCTGGAGAGCTGATTGAAGATTTGGGGTTTTTGTCACCAAACTAGGCATACAACTGCAATGCCAGTGCAGAACATTGTGCCAGTCCCAAGGCTGTGGAGGAAAAGTTTTGATCTCATTTCAACTAACAGAGTTCACAATTTGTTTCATCGGAAGTACCTTGACAAACATGTTACTGTTTATGGACCACTGATTGCATGTCCCAGAGTAGACAAGACAGGTAGTAAGACAGGGCTTATCGCTCAGCACATGCTAATGAGTCTGTTCTGCCTGCAGCTCTCTCTGGCCAGATGCTGTACTTGAATGAAGTCCCGCTGGGATTCCTTGTGGGTGCAGTCTGTTGCAAAAATCATAGCGTAACCATCATTGCTAGAGAAAACCAGGACTGAATATCAAAATTAAATTATTACATTACTTTGTTGATGAGGTAGGATTCCACATCCCCCTCTAGCTTTTGCCTAAAGGCTAAACATTTGACATTTTAGGTACAGGTACATGGTAAGTTGTGTTCAACTACCTCAAAAAGCAGTTGCGAAAGGTTACTGAGACTGCAAAATTTCAGAGACAATGCCCACATACTTGTGGCTACAGCAGGCATCACGGCAGGGCCTCAGATCTGCCTTAGCCAATAGACTTCATTCATGTAGGATGAACATTCCTCTCTCTGCAAAACAGACATGAGCATTGCGTTGCACTCGTGCCACCCCTTGAAACATTTTAAAGGCTGTCAGGAAGCAGTCTGACAAGAGGTGCTACCTGTCCATTTGCCCAGGAAAGTGAGCAGCATGGATTCCCCTGCAGGTTTGGACTTGCCCACAGAAAGGACAAGTGATCGTCATCTCCTCAAATGCTTCAAAGATTATAGCATGGATTAGCCAGTCTCAGCAGACTTTGAAAAGCCTTTGTCATCCATCAGAAGTGGCTTCATCCTTCCCTCTGTGCCAGGCAGTGCCGTTGTTTTGTAATGAACAACTTCCATCAGAGCGCACAATTTCTCATCCTGTCTGACTCTGCTGATCATTCTTGTAATTAAGTCTCTTTTGATTCTCTTTGGCAGCACACCATCTGCACAAGAAGGCACACCTGGAAAGCAGTTTTCCTCTGGTTTTTCTATCCTTGATTAAACTCTGTTTTAAAGCAGAGAACCTTAATCAAAAGAAGTGCCTGAGTGGAGGTATCTGTGCCTGTCTCACTTTTGTCACAGATTCCCTCTGATGTCTGCAGGATTTGGATTTGCATAACAATTTCCAAAAAGGTGTCCACAGAAGAGGGGTAACATTTTCAGAGAAAAAATCCAATGGTATGAATTGAAGAGGAAAATAACAGGGTACCATAGGAATTTAATTGGTATTAGTATTAATTACTATAAATTCCTATTGAATATATCATAAGAAAATCTTTACTATTTGCAGTGTTATTTTATGACTCACAATAATCTCATTCCTGAGTGAGTTCAAGAAAATGTAAAATAATATTTTAATCTTTTAATGAAAAACAGGTTTAAAATTATTCTACCCCCACAATTTTAGGAACTAGAGGTCAGGTCAGTGCTGCATCTCATATGAGGCACAAAGTAGCTAGGCAGCATGAGAAAAAAAAGAGAAAGATACCTTTTGATCTGCTGTGTTTGACAGGTGTGGGGACCTGGAGGGGTAAAGATCAGCAAAACTTTTACATTGTTTATTCTATGTTGAATCAAATGTCAAAAGGAAGATCCACATGGATTCAGATGTATGTATGAAAACACACATGTATATTCCAAATATGCCTGTGCATTCTTCCTATCTATTCCTGAACAAAACTGCACCTCATTGCCAGCCTAAAATCGAACCCCATGCTGGTGCTCCAAGCTTATTACAGTTCTCTAATGGCTTCTGGTAGAGTGTAACAAAGCTCTGAGCCCCTGTACCTGCTAACAAAATGATAAGCTTCTTCCTGCCTTTGATCTCCCATCATGACCTCTGCACCATGCAGAAAAGATGGGAAACTTTATCTTTTTCATGCGAAAACTTTTTCCCTGGTCATTTACTGCATTCAAAAGCAACTAGATGGAAAGGATGAGACAGGAGCCAACAGGGATAAAAATAAAAGCTGAAAAAAATCCATCCCAGTTTCTGAAGTGAGCAAATTGCATTAGAAAGGGTGTTTTCTAAGTTTGCACATGGTTGGTGCCAACAAGTTTGAGCTGCCTAACAGCAGTGACACAGCTTTAAAGAGCAACAGTAAAAAGGCACTTAGTTTACTAAATAATACACTTTTTTACCCTCAATGAAAGGCTGCTTCTTATCACACACAAATCAAGGCAAGCCACCTAATGGCACTAATTTCAAACCCTGCTGCTGCAATGTTTAGTGCATGGGATACAAATTACGGTGGATTCAAAAGAGTTAGTGGTACATACAATTGATGAATAATAATGAAATTTCATTTTATTAGCTTCTGAAATATATGTGTGAGTTTTCATAAAATGTCTGCTAAGAACTAGCTCTAACACTGGTAGCTGGAGCTGGGCAAAGCTTAAAAATAAAAGCAAGTGCCTGAAAGACTTGTCACATTCTCAGTGGGAGTTATGCTATTTACATGGCTTGTAGTTCATATTTATAGCAGTGTGGGTTGCTCTTTATTTCTCTCACTTTACATCCTTTCACTGCAGTTATCTGCTCATTCAGCAAACATGCTTCAACTGAAGCTTCCTTGACCTGATTTATATCTTAGAAAATGCACCTGTAACGAGCACAACTGAATGCTCAAGTCACACTGACACCATTATTTCCTTCACTCTTTCTGGCCAAGTCTCAATATATTCTTTCTCTTGCAAACTCACATAAACAGATTGACATTCTCATTAATAAATAGCTTTTTGTAGTATCTTATTCCCTTGAATGTAAGGAAATAACTACAGATCAGAATTATATGCTTAGCAATAAATTTCCTTTTTTAATCTTTTCCTTCTGTAGACAAAAACAAAGTAAATACAGATTCACTGCTTTCACAATGCTGACTTGCACAACTATTCTTTTTTGCTAGAACCAGCACAAGCTGACTAAGTTCTGCAACGTGTCATTACTTCACTTTCACCAAAATCATCACATTGACAATTCTAGTATCACATGTTCTAAATCTACTATGAAACTGGGTGGTACTCAAAAGACAACTTCCTTCTTCATGGTATCACTGTTGTGCAAACAACTGTGCTATTGTGTCAGGAAAAAATGTGGCAGGTACCTTTATTTTACCAAAAGGTAATGGAAAAGGTTCTGTGTGCCTACAGCTGTTGCAATTTTACATCTTTAATGTAAAATTGTTTAAGGACTGAAGTAAGCTGTATAAAGATGGTCTCTTCATTTGGTTTACTTACTATAACAGGAGCGCTTATTAATAGCTATCTGGAACTTTTTGTTTGCATACACTGCTAACTAGCAACTGTGAAAATCATCCTGTATAAATCAAAGTTTAAATAGAGAATATTAATGAAACATAAATAATAGAGCAAACGTAAATCAATTTCTGGAAGGCCTTTCATTGAAAAATATTCCTAAAAAGGCCATATACTGAGCATTGTGCTACCCAACAGAAAGCTTCAGCCAACATGCGACACACGGTTAGAAGTATGTTTCTATTTATAACCCAGCAGTCTTAACTTCATAAAAGAGGAAAGAAATCTAGAAATTGCATTCACCAAGTTCTAGATAAAAGTCAGTTTGTTCTCAGGTAGTCAGCAAGTTCTGAGTTCAGTTGCTGAGTTCATTGTGTTGTCTGACATGTGCTAGGATATGAGAGAGATCCAAGTGGGGATAGCAGTTGTAAGGAGATAGAAATGTCTCTGACACATTGGGGCCCACCTGGAGATCAGAGTGTGCTGAGCTCCCCCACACATGGTTCTTGTTATACTTATACCATTACTTTGCAGGATAGATTCAGAGAACAGAAGGCACATAAGCACTCTGTTCACCTGCACAATAATGCATTTGAAACAAACAGGAGTAAAGAGTTGTAATTGATCCCTACAATAAAAAGGCACAAGTCAAAGGACGTAGTTCAACACCCCAGTTTTACCTGAAAATTCATTGAACATTAGTTTCCTTTGTTCAACTTCTTTTATTTTCATAGCATATTAGTTCTCAGCTTGACATTTGCTGCATGATCACTTGATTCAGAGTTAAGAAAACTGCTTAACAATGGGAAGAGATACGCAGGATTAAAGGTTATTTATATCATCACTGGCAAAGACACTTAGATGCTCAAAAGACTGTTAAAACTGATCTGAATCTCAAAACTTTCTAATGCTGCAATCAAAAATATGGTTAGTGTCTTGCTTCATTAAAGAAGCATGACTTCAGGAATATAAGACCTGAAAAACGAGTAGATAAAGGGGCTGTTTGCAGGGGGAAGAAGGAAGGGCAGAAAATAGTTAATTATTTCAGAAGCTCCTGATCCTGGAGTGCACTGGGGAACCCAATCACAGACACAGTGCAGAGGAAACCCATCCTACTAAGTCACTTTGCTCTCTTACAGCAAATGACACTACAAGTGATTCTCTCCTTCCAACATTTCTTGCTAATCATATTGGGATGATCAGAAGTTCATCAGCTGGAGAAGTACTAAGGTACCAGCAGGAACTCACCAGAGAGTTAACTTCTTCCTTCTGCATGAAATCAGATTATCAGGAAAGGATAATAAGAATTAGACAATATGGCACAGAGCACCATCTAGAGAAATACACACATAGGAATACTAACCCTGCCATGCTTTTTCGTCCAAATGAAGTGGCACATGACAAGGGCAGAAAATGAAAAACTAACATATTATTCCCAAAGCAGGACTATTAGTAAGATGAATTAAAGGAGAAAAGGTTTGGATATTCAGATACATATTTAAAATTGTGAAAATTTATCCCAAAGCTATGAACATTTGGGAGATTTATGTCAATATAAAGCAACATCAGACTTTTCAGACAAGTATTATCATTAATAAGCTGCACTGGTGGCAGTCAAATCCGGAGCTTTTTTAACTTTCTCCTGTTGATGTGACATAGATGGGTGACTGACCCACAAGCTGATGGCTGTGCCCTTCAAAATACACTTGGCCTCACCTTTATACAGAGGAAAAAAAGTGAAAAACTGGTGATTAAATTGCACTCTTCTTGCCCTGAGGTACTGATCCAGTAATGCTAGAACCAAATATGTTCTAATACATAATGCTCAGACTTCTAAAAAGGTTAATCTTAATGGTAGTGGCCACTTAATTGGCCTAGCTTGCCTGCTGAGTCCACTGTCATTCTAATAAAAGACACGAGAACTAATTATGCCCTGCAGTCAAATGGTCAGGCAAGATATAAAACAATTTCCAGAAAACAGCCATTTATACTGAAGAGAAAATGAGGGAAAGCTAGGAAGACAGACTGACAGCTCAAAGGCTCATAGAGAATGAACTTTTAGCATATGGCAAGAAGCTGAAGGAGGCCGTGAGGTAAAATAGTAAAGATGGCTATCAGTTCTGGGGCTTCTTTAACATATTTTGTTGTTGTTGCTGTTATTTCCTACAGTAAATAGAAGCTGGTCTTTGCTTCTTGGCCGATTTCACCTTCATTGGTAATTCAATGTAAGTAACATCATAAACCCATAATTTGAAACAAAGCCAATATGCATTAATGGTTTAAACATCAAAAAATATCATTAAAAACCTAAGTAATCCTTGAATTAATGAGCTGGAGTCAGCAGACACTTTTTGCTGTTTCTTGTCCTGTTCCTTAATGCTGACTTGTTGGACAAAAAAGATTTGTTTTCTAAGTGCAAATCACATGAAATGACTTTATCATGCTTCATCCTCCCTGGTGTAGTTGAAGCTAATGTCTTCTTCCATGTTCTATTTATATTTGATAGAAGAAAAATGCATAAGTCCTTAAAATACCGTCTAAATATAAACTTAATGTTAAAATTCTTTAGTTATAATATAAGTCTATTTAGAATGAAGTAAAGATAAAGAAATGGAGTTTAAAATATTTTTAAACAAGATTTCAGTATGATGGTCGGAAGGTTTTCAATATGACAGAGGGTAATTCCAGCTAAATTTCAGTAATTATATAGTTTGTGTAACAGCAACTTTAAAACCATCCTGTAACAATGGGGTAGCCAAAATAATTAATATGTTACTTTAAACTTCAAGTTGCATCAGATGGTGATGTCATCAGAGCTATGAAATGAGAGTCATATTCTATTTACAGAATAATTATACTGTAGATAACATACACCAGTGAAAGGATTATACCTGAAAATGTCATAAACAATGATAACCCACTATTTTGTTGGTAGGTCTCAGTTTTGTTACTTGTCTTTCAGATATAACATGTGTGATTCAATTTCTCATGCAATGTGAAAGAAAAAAAAGAAGGGACATCTTTTTTCATTTAAGAATTATCAACAAGGCACAAATACAAGTAACACAAAGGAATGTAAAAAGATGATTTTTTTGTTGATCTGATGAAAAAGATCGTTTTCTCCCTTGTCTTCAAAGAAATTCAGAAGGAAGTATTTGCTGCAGCAATTCAGAAAGGGAAAGAATTTTTTCCTCACTGCAGCAGCTGCCACCTTTTCAGCCTAACAGTGAAACCAGCGCTGAAGCTGGAGGTTTGATACCTGGAGACTCCTGAATGGACAGAGTAAATTGACTTGATATGGATTATTAGCAGCAGTGAAGCAGATAAGCTTTTTGTGTTTATTTGGTGGACACATTATTTAAATCTCTCACTTACAGTGGCTATTCTGCAGTGACTCTAAATACTTTTGTGAGAAATTCTAAATACTTGAACCTGGATGAAATACCAGCAGGGTATATAAAGAATATAAGCATCGGGTCAGGAAGATTGCAACATATTTTCATTTGGGGTTCAGATTGAAGCAAGTAATCTGACATGCTAAAATTTTTACAGTGGCTTTTTTTTCTGTGACAAGTATGCAGAAAAATAAGCAGGATATTGGCAATATATCTCAGTATTCAGGGGAACAGCTAGTCCTTTCTATTCTCATTAAAGTTTGACTTTGGTGGGGTTACATTGATTTATGCCAACTGATGATACAGTCCTTTTGACTTTAACAGTTGTTATAGATGTACATTTGCAAGCTAGAAACTGCCAGCGCTGGTTGGCTGGACATGGATTGGTGGCATTTCTTAACACTTCATGGATTTTTGACAAGCCCTTTATTTTTTCCTTAAAGTAAAGGTACACTTTGATGTTTTTCTTAGGACTTGTTTAATGCTGCTATACTGATTGCAGCTCAATAAACACGACAGAAAAAGGACAAAGTGAGCACTAGCTATACTGTGACACAGTATGTCAGAGGCCGCTGTTATGTTTCTTCAGACTGGAGATGATTGCAAAACTGCTGTTCTGTCCTTTCATGTGCCTCACTGTCTCCTAAACACTGGGAGATTAATATTTTGTATTTTCTTGAAAATTGTTGTACTTTCTTGTGTTACCATTATAAAATTCTGAAATTCCCAACCAAATTTTCAGTTTTCAGAATATGAAATCCAAGAGCCTTTTGATACACCTGAAAATTTTTACAAAGCTAGGTTTCTTTGTTCTCAATTTGAATCAAGATATAAAGCCACTTTATATCTTGATTCAAATTGAGTGTACACATGAGTGTACTCTGGATCTGTGTTCATGTCTGCTTGTATATATATATATGTATATATATACATAGAAAACATCTGACTATTTGTGACACAAAAATGGTGGAAAATAGGATACCACAGTTGCAAGCAAACAGTAGGAAAAACCCTATTAAATTATGTGTCTGGATTCATAATCATAAATCCATGGAAAAAAACATGGAATCATTCGATTGAAATAAACCCCATAAGGTCATCTGGTCCAGCTCTTCCTCTCCAAGCTTGAAAGTTAGATGGAGCTTCAAAAATTAGATGAGGTTTGTCCAAATTAAACTCTCTTAACACCATGTATTGGAATGCAAAAATAAAGAAAGCAAAATTAAAGATGTCACCTACACAGTGCCCTTATGCTGAAGAAGCATTAGCTCTACCACTTCAGATCCATGTCTCTCTCAGGTTTTTGGAGAATGCATATTAAAAACATTTCTATTGCTTGAGCACCTTTTTTTAATATTTTACTTTCCATATACTTAGAATGGAAAAAATGCTGTTACTCAAAATTTGGATTTAGAGCTTTAGTTTAGAGCTGTATAGTTTAGAGCTTTGTTGCCTTATTCTTTTCCTTCCTTAGTGTTCAAGCTTAAGAAATTCATGATGTCATTCTTAAACAGATCTTAGTTGTACTATTTTCAGTAGGGATCCAAAACCTGCCTCTGCAGGCTATTTACAAGTACAGCTGAATATAATAAAATAACAGTAACTAGAAAATCCGGCTGCAGAAATAACAGAAATGAAGCTGTTCTCTGAACTCAGGAACTGCTTTTCTGACTTAAATCATCTATATTTTAATTACAACTTGTAACAGTCACCAAAGCTGTCAGTTGGCCATTCAACCAAAAATTCCAAAAAAGAGCAGCTGAAAGACTAGAAGAAAAGTTAAAATTACCTCTATGATTCTTCCTTCTTATTTATAAAGGACAGAGACAATTTGAAAGAATAGCCAGTTCACATCTTAGAACTTAAAAAGGGTTAAAATGGTGTCTGGTAAATGATTTTCAGCTCTGAATCAAGCCCCTTTTTCTTTTAGATTCTAAACTAGAATAGTGGAGCTGGTAGGAAAAAAAAAACAACAAAAACAAACAAACAAACAAAAAAAAAAGGAAACAAACAAAAAACCCCACGGTATATTCATTAAAATGAAATTAAAATTTGGGAAGTTCTTAAAATTTACAGGAAAAATAATATTTGGAAATAGAAGACTAAAAGGGTATTAACAGCAAGAGGATTTTTATTGCATAACATTATGTTTATCAGTCTGAAGAAAAAATTTGTGCTACTGTCTATTCAGCCAGTAAATAGAAGTGCATCTTATAGTGGCTTACCACAGGGCTACTCTGTTAGTTACGTGCAAGCACCTGTTTTCTACCTGCAGAAACCAAGTTATTAAGGCCCTATAAGTTTGCTGAGTCTTATAACATGAGTAGCAGAAGATGGAATTAAAGTCCCATTTTAAAAAAAAGTTAATTCAGTATGGTATGAAAATACATCTGAAAAACCAGAAAATAATATCTTCCTTTACCTACCCAAAGTAATAATTACTAATCCAAATGGGGTTTTTTTCTGTATCAGTGAATTCTAACTTTTAAAACAATTTTTTTTTTGATAAAAAGTCACCTAGAGTTTATTTGTAGTTTTTATACAAAACCCTAGGTCTCTTATTGGACCTATTTAAGGCTTTGCCAACATGTATTCTTCTTTATACCTTAAACTGATCTTAATCCTTCAACAATCCCTCAACAAATCTTTCCTTTTTGATTTATCAGTTGAATCCACAGATCTTAAGTGCTATGACTCCCAAGCATCTTCACATTCCTAAGGCCAAAAAAGGAGTGGAGTCTTTCTGCTCCACCACTGGCACCCTTTTCTTTGCTGCATTATGACATAACACCCTGTTTTACAGCTCAGGTCTGTCTTAGGACTGTGACAATATATTTTATTCTAAGGGAAATTTCAGTAAAAGGCTAAGCAAGACAGCCCCCAAACTATGCTACATTCCTCAGCCTTTGCAGATTATGCACAAACTTCCTTCAGTTTTGTTTGAGTGAAAGGGGTGTGGAACACTATCACAAATAAAGATTATGTGTCCCACAAATGATCTAGAGTAACCAGCAGCATGAGGCCTTGCTTTCTCCTCACTCCCTTCAGCACCAGAAGGGGATCTGCATCTTAATTCCATGGCTTTCACATAAAGACTATTAATGCACTGGAGTTTGTAGGTGCCCCACACTCTACTCCCAACACGTATAAACACACAAAACTTAGAGGAATCCTCAAGTCAGCCTTACACTGCATATCAAATAGGAAGACTTCTCACAGTGTCTGCATCTTCTCAACGATTTCAAGCTCCATAGGTTTGAGTTTGAAAATCATATTCCTTCCAGAGCTTTTCCAATGTTTTCTACTCGGTAGCTCGCCCACTGAAGCTTTGCGCTGTGCTGTTACTCCCTCACCTGCTCTTTCAGTTCATTGCAGGTTGATCATTTCTTAACACCTGGTTAAACAGGGGTCTGTCTACCAATGAAACTTGAATGCATTCACATTCCTGTAACCACAAAAAACAAGCCAAGCTGCTTCCAAATGATACATGGACATTCTGTCTGGAGTTTTAAAAGAAAAAAAGGTTATTAATGATGCTTTCAGAAAAATCAGAAGCACATTGAGCAGCTGTCTGCTGCTTATATAAAGATTTACATGTAAAGCTGCTTGAAAATATTTGATTTGCCTTAAGTAGCTTTTAAAAATCCAGAAAGTATTTTTAAAATGTTCTTAGATTTCTAAGCAATAATGAAACATCAAAGAGAGTTTGGGTGTTTCATTTGGTTTCTTTGGAAACAAAAAAAATATCTTAAAAAAGGCAAAGAAAATTTCAAAGACTTTATTCTCCAGTTTTTGTCAACAAATTTAAGAAATTAAAATAATTTCTGAAAGGTCTATTCATGAGAAACCAGGTGCTTACAGTTTTTTAATGTATATTTTTAATTATCATATGTATTACCATATTACATTTATTCATAAAATCACTGCACAATCTGAGGAATGAAAGCTGCTTAGCCCTTTGAAGAGTTTCAAGTGATAAGATATTTAATGAAAAAGCAAAGTATCAGCAGTCTGACACTCAGTGCAAACACATAACAGACATATACTCTCCTCCAAGGCATATTTGGGTAAAAGAGGCCCTAAAATATTACAGTAGTTCTTTGCCAGTTACATTAGTACAAAGTGAGGTAATATTTATTTTGGATATCCCACTCCAGAAACAAATGTTTTGTGATTTTCATGAAATGGTGATTTACCAGTAGCATGGTAATAGCACGCCACTGAAAGCAGGAGTGGTGTTAGCTCAGACTTGCAAGTGTTATTAAAAGCTGCACTTTTGTTCCTTAATCCTGTATTCAGGGAATACTGCAAGTTCTGATAATCAGTCTGCTATTTCCTCTGACTTTGTTGTTATAAATATATTAACTTTTTCATAAAGCAATCTGTATTTGCAATTAATCAAGTGAGTTGTCTCTTTAAGATAGTAGCCTAGCAACTTCCCTGAAGCCAGGGGAAGTCCCAGTTGGTGCTGCAGACCAACAAAGTTATTATCACAAGGCTAATCTAACTCGTCAGAGTGTTTTAAAGCATCTCTCTGATTAAAAATGAGGAGAAAAAAATGGGGAAAACTCAAGAACAGTTACATGTAGGTGAATGTTCTTTATGTAAGTGTGAGCTAAAGAATTTTTCAGGGGACACCTAATGTTTTATTTGTCTAGAAATAAATACAAATTTGTTTCTCAAAATTTAATACCCATTTCCAAACAGGCCCAATGATGAAAAAGATAGTTTTTTCTTCTTGTTGTTTTGTTTCCTCTCCAAACTAATCAGTTATTCAAGTGGAGCAAGAGTAGGATTTGGAAACATCAAAATATACTTTCTAGGTGAGATGAACTGAGTATGAACCCACCTAAGTGGATTATATTGAATTAATCTCGAGGCATCTAGATTACCAATTCCACATCAGACTAAAGACCTGATGATTTTGTTTTTGACTTAGCCTTTCACAGGTTCATGGCATAGAGCCTGGAAATACTGGGTTTCTATGACTGCAAGGCTACTCAATATTTTTCCTCAATCTCAGCTGAAAACTTAAATTTTGTCTAAAAATGGCCACAGGACCGCCCTTGTATCAACCATAGGTAGATCTTTCAACAAGAGCAAAGCAAACCTCAGGGAAAGAACTTTTTCACAATTTCACTTCTGCACACACATGGTGCTCAGGCATATCATTTGTAATGCCTTTTGTCAAATCTAAACCAAAATTCTTCCATTCCCTTTTGTAGCCACAGGAAATGTTGTATGGTAAAGTAAGCAACAGTAAATATGCTTCCCTCTTCTGGGTAAACAACTCCTCCTAGCAGGCAATGGGCAACAACTTACAAGACAGGCCTCTCTGCCTGTGTTTCCTCAAAATGTTAGTCTAAAGCCTTTTGGCACGTTCAACAAGATGGACACAATCTATGTCTGTGCAGACAAGTCAGAGGATCACAGTACAAAAAGGTTTTTCTCATTGTTTGCTTTCTCTGAGCATCTTAAAATGATCAAAAGCTCAAGCTATGCAGGGCTAATTTCAAACTTTCAATTTAACTTCAGTTTACAGGGACTAACCTGAAAACGAGTTCATCCCTCATGTAACATCATTTTGTTTTTGCCCTGAATATTCAATCGAGCAGCAGCTGTAACTCCTTTTCCAAAATCTTCTTGTATTCATTACCAGAGAAGCAGAACAATTCTGATTCAAATTGCTGAAAGAATTTCATTTAAATCAATATATATTGCTTTGGGGCTTTCTGTATGGGATTGGGGATGAAGAATGTTGCAAGCAATAGTAACTCTCTACCAAAGACAGACTCACTGAATGTTGAGAGGCCTAGACTACTTGCTTGTATAATCACCTAAATTTACATAGTTACTAAGGAGCTGAGTATGTTTTTCTTCTTTCAGTTCAACCTGATTATGAAATTGTCCTCCAACTACACAACCCTTTGAACTTACTCAGTTTCAAAGGCAGTAAGTGACCAAGTGCTAACACCATTCTTGGAAGCTACAATTATTTTTTTTTGAACATGACTCCCTTTATTAACTTTTTGAATGACTGCTTAAACTTTCAAATTTGTTTAATCCCAGTTTGACCATTTGTGGATTAATATCATTGCTACATCTTGCTGCTTAACTCCTAGTATTTTCTCTCCACCTTCCAATGTGTTTTACTGCTAAAGACCAATGGACTGCTAACTGAGACAAAAAAAACAGATATTTTGTGTAATTTTTAAAGATTTTTTTCAGAAAATACGGATAAGACTCAGTGTTCTTTGCACAGAAATCAGAGACAGTTCTCCCAAATTGCAAACAGTAAACAACTGGTACAGATCCTAAAGCATGAAGTTTTATAAGGGATAGGAATCAATAGGATGCAGTTGGAGTGGGAGTAAAAATGCAGTAAGAAGTGAGTTAAGAGACAGAGAAGGGGTGACAGAGGATATATGCCTACCTGCTGTCTTCACTTGTGCAGTTCACTTCTCAGCCTACACCTAAAGTCAAGAGTCTTTTAGGCTTGTGTTCAGTTGTATGGGAAGTCAGCAGAGAACTGCACAGAGATGAGCATACATGATGTAGAAGAATCCAGCCTATCTTGGCATATTTAGATTCTTATCTGTTTATACGCTATAGGAAAAGATAAATTTATTCTACAGGCTTAAACTAAATACTAAGAAAAGCATGGTCTACTGAGCATAGCCAAAAGAAAGGCAGACATTGGGACTTTAATATGAAGTTCTATTAGTTCCTAAACATCACCCTAGTCTGGGAATCTCAATGATAACTACTAGAAGGCTACAGTGCTCCTGTGAGTAGCCTAAGTTAAATATGCTTCATGGGTATGAACAGGGAAGAATTTTGTTTCATCAGTTTTGGGCACCTCTCATCTAGCTGCACTACATGAACTGTTTGCCGTTTTGTTTCCTAAGACAGGATATACAGTAACTTTAAGAGAGCAAAGAACTCATCCCTGAGCTATGAATAGCACAGACCTCTCACCTTTGAACTGAGTCATCAGGGACGCAAGACAGCTGCTTTCTTTGCAAGCTGAGATATTCCAACAATTTCTGCATAGTTGCTCTGTTTAGTGGTAATTTTCTCCAGGAGACCAAGGGGCTGTGTCCTATCTTGGTATCATCTAGTGTGACATGGAACACAAATTTTCTTATCTTTTTACATGAGGTGATAGGCTGTCAGTTTCCAGATATAAAGCAGGCCCACTGCCATGAGTCTGAAAATCCCAAACAAGCAAATAAAGTGAGTGAAGTCATCACTAGTCAGTATCACAAGAAGTTACCTATCTTTGGGAAAGCTTCTAAGGGATGTCATCTGAACAATGCTTCCATAAGAAGATACTGCCATTATAGGAGCATTATCTTCATGGCCTGGATATCTCCTTTCAGATGAGAATAATAGGATATCACACACTGAAGAATAGCCAAAAATTGTAGGCTATGTGGCCATTTAAAAGAAATATCAGCCTAATTTATCTTCTCTGTTTCCCAAATTAATTAGAGAAACCAGTGTTTCAAAGAATGTTAGAAATGCTTGGTTGGCTGCGGCTTGCAATGCTACTCTAAGTCCATGAATAGTCCACCTATTATATTTACAAAGCAAATTTTGATGACTAAAAATTCACAACTCTTTCAAGGACTAGCAGTGAGCCATAGCTCCTTGCCTGTGACTCCAGTCGTGAAATCACTAGTTTGGAAACAGATAATCTGTGATGTAGAAATACTGCTTTTCAGATTAGGTTTAAAACTGATAGGTCAGCTATTGTATGCTTTCACCCCCTGTTCTAGAGACAATTAGAAGAGCTTCATCTGATGGGGGCTGACATTTCAGCACTTTGTGAGAACACCACGTTCTACAGATGTACTTCTAAAAAGCTGTCTTACATCTTTAGTGCAGCTTTTAGAGCAAAACATGTTCTTTGGGTCATCAGGAGGAGAAATGATCTAACCTAATGCATGACAGGGCTAAAAAAGAAATTTTAAAGCCTACAGTATCTGGACTTCTATTATTTCTTCTTTTTTTCTTTTTTTTTTTTTTTTAATTTCAGAACTAGAGTACTCTTGAATCATAATGAAAATAAGCATACACTTGTGTTTTTACATCTACTGACTCAAGCAGGGATAACAGTTGTTTAATGGAGTTGGTACTTGTATGGATTACTCATTGCTTAAAAAGGAACTTGCAGGTTAATCAGATCTTCAAGTGTCTTTCTCATTATTTACATTGCTGAAGAGATTAAATATTAGGGGAAAAGACCAAGGTTGGCTTTGCCAGATAAATAAAAATCAATCTGTTGTCGTTAGCAAATGTGTTAAATGTAGCAAGGTAACAAATCCTGCAGCCCTCCAGAGGATTATTTTTCAAGACAGAGTAGCCTCTAAAGGCAGTAAAGACATGGTAGTGAACATGGTACTATGTAGGAGGTAACCCTCTTCTGGTTAATTCTTCTGTTAACCTCATTTCAAAATCTGATTTTTCATGTAATGTGTGATATTAATCTCCACAGGGGATGGACAATTACACACAGCTGTTTCTTCTTTTAATCTTGTTTCCAATTCATAGCTTGAACATTTCTTATGCAAATTGTTTATGTTCATGACATTCAGGTTCTCCAACAGATCTGGAGACAGCTAATGAGGCTGGAAGTAGATCTTGATGAGTTTCTATAATGCAGAACACCTTCACCACATATTGTTTTGCAGCTGTACTTGCGAATTCCCTATCCTTGAGTCTTTCCATCCCTCTGACTACTTGCAACACAAGGTGTATTGCAGACAGCCAAGGTTCTTGTCAAGCGCTTTTGCTGAGTTGCAACAGATATGGTACCAAGTACTTTGTTCAGTAGTAATATCTGCATATTTGCATAAGGTTACAAATTACATGGAGTCATAGATTAAGGAGAGTTGAACTTGATGTGAGGCAAAGTTACAAGCAAAATTATTTTCAAGTTTAAGTCTACTTTCTCTAAAACTGTCCTACTAGTCATGCTGGAAATATTTTTCCTCTGAAAGTGTGTTCCCAGACTGGCAGGTCATGGATACACATGATTTGTAAGAGGGTATATTGTTCTTCCTCACATAGTCGAGTCTAGTTCTGCAGTAAGTGGTATACTGTGTGTAACAGTAGAACAGCTTCTTATCTCATTCAATTGCCTGACAGACAATGCAAGTCAGAGAGCATATCTTATCAGTGTTATGTTTGTTTACTTCTGTGTGTCCATATACTGTATAAATCTCCAAGCCATTTGAATGAGATTAGAATGGAAGAATTGACAAAGTGACATGGGTGAAATGCAGCTTACACTTTGATTGTGTGCGGAACAGGCTTCATTTTTAAGTATCTGAATAAACCAGATTGCAAACAGGAAAAAAAGGTGCTTGTTCTGCAGTGTGAGCTCAATTTATTTCCCAAACTGGAAGCAGGAAGAGGATTTACCTTTTTGTATTGGTAAAAATTAAGCAAAGACTGTAGGGCTACAGCACTGAGAAGGCTGAATTGAGTTGTAGCAAACGGCTTCATGCCATAGTGACAGAAGGACATTCAGTGCCATACTTTGTCATCACCCTTGGCATTCAGCTCTCCTTTCCTTGGGGAGTAGCTGGTCCTGATGTTCCTGCATGCATACCTTTAAGGACAGAAGGCCTTGAACAATCATTTTTAAATACCCTAAAGCTAGAGCTGACTGAATGAACAGCTTTTGATTAAGTTTCTCTTAGGCGTCTGTCTAATTATTCCAATTTCAGAATATTTATCCTTTTATCTTAAAAATTTACTACTTAGCAATCTACCTATTGTGCACACTATCATGGGATAACTGTGCAGATGAGTCTGCAGTATTGACAGTAAAGTCCCACCAAGAGCTGCTTTTAACAGCTCTTGGTGTCAGACCAATTTCCTCTGTTAAAATGCGAGAGAAAAGCAATTCATCAACAGTGGATATTTTGCTGAGATCTTGTGATTTATGAAAATATATTACACCTGTCTAGAAGAAATTAAATATACTTTAATTTTATGAATTCAATTAAAAGGCTTCACAGTGTATCACTGGTTTTGCACGGTAATTCTTTGTATAAAGATAGGATGCTAACACTGCAGATCCTCCTGCAAGTTCTCTCTGATTCCTCACTTTCATTCTGGGCAGGACATCAGTACTATCTGATCTTTTCAAACAAGTGTTTGCTGCCTCAGACCTTTTAACAGTTTCTCATTAAAATGGCTCCCATCACTTCCTTCTTCCTGCACGTCCTTTAGCTCTGCCTGGAGCTTTCACAGGACACAACAAGGGCAGGAGATATCCTGTTGCTTCTAGGTGCTTCTGAATGAACTGATTTTCAAATTTGTTGTCATTACTTAGGGTAAACACAATTTCTCACTCATTCCCCTTGTAGTACTAGAGCAGCCAGTGGAAAATCCACCCAGTTCTGGTCATCCTCCCAAAGTCACAAGTCACAGTGGCTGCTGTGACACCAAAGGCTAACAGCATATTGACCTGCATTAATTAGTAAGAACACAATCACCAGGATTAAGGTATTATTTCCTCCAATTCAGCACTCAGAAGATCACATCTGGAGCCTTGTATCTGGATTTGGACCTTGTCAGTGGAAATGTAATATCCACTGACAGAAGAGAGAAGAGAGTCAATGGAGAATCATTCCTATGATGGGAGTGCTGGAACTCACGGAGATACAGGGCCAAGGCAGACAAGTTCTGCACAGCCTCATGAGGGCACAATAGAAGGAGAATTAATGCTGCTGTACAGAAAAAAGGAAGAAGCTCAGGGAAACTCTCATCCTGAATCATTCTTAGCCAGGGAGAAGTAATAATCATGTAGTCTCTGTGATTGTTTTATTTCATGAGTGGGAAAAAAACAGATAAGGATTTAGCTTTGGTTTCCTATTAGCAAGAACAATTGTTGCTGTAGTTTACTCATACATAAACACATTTTCTCACGCTTTATGTATGCTTCCAAGAAAAAGCACTGCAGAGTGATGTTCTTACTTCAAATAGTTAGTGGTAGAACTATTAGTGGTGGAACTGGTAGAAGATGCCAGCAAACAGTTGCAGATTTTGAGGAAGTATGGAATTTACAAAAATAAGGACTGCACAGAGCTTATGTACAGCACAGTACAACAAGATAGAGAATGACAAATGGCTACTAAGTGCAGTGTCAGAAGCAGAGGAGTTACTTCAGCCTGGGCAGCACAGACCCATAGCACAGCAGAGCTCAGCCTGTGCAGATACAAGTACATTTTCTCAAAATAAAAATAAGATTTCCTGGTAAAAGTTTTCGTGATCCAGTGAGTATATTATTCATCATCACATAATCTGCTACTGCATATTTCCACAGATTGATTTGCCAAAAGTTGTGCAACAGAAATGCAGAACATTCATATGTCCCTATGGAAGTTATTAGAATGAAGATCAATACCATATTAAAAAAGAAAAAAATCTACTATTGTATTGACATGAACAAGGAGTGATGCAACTGTTATCTTATTTTTAACCTGTTTGGAATTTGTATCCTTAAAGTTATGAAGAGAATTTTATTTATTTCCTTAACCTACCTGAAACCGGTGATCTTCACAGCAGTAGGTAAGACATATTATACAATTGTAGCATAAGGGCATTTTCCTACAGAGTATCACTATGCATGGCTTCTCCAAATGGAATTTGCAGGTACAGATTCAAGTAGCAGCAAAGAATCTGGACACAATACAATAACCAAGGCTTTTCCTCATCCTTGGCAGCCTTTTGTGTTTCCCCTTCAGGTCTCTTCCAACCTAGTCATTCTGTGAAATTCTGTGAAATGCTCATTGCAGGTGACACATTTTCCTACTCTCCATCTCCTTCATGACACCTGCTACAGCAACTCCTTTAGCATTCCTCAGGACTTTCCATAACACTTGGAAACCAAACAAGTTACAAAAAGCATCCTGCCTGCTTCTGCACCTTAAGATTTTCTCACTAGAAAATAAAGATATTTCCCCCAGCCAGTTGTGTCATTTCTGAAATGGTGAGAAGAAGAGAAAACATAGAGATCCTAATACTCCTACTGTTCTGTTAAAAACCTGGAGGTAAAAGGAGAGAATAAGAATACACATAATTTTGTAGATATACATGACATAAATTTTTTTTGTGAGTCATGTTCAGTGTGAAGGGGAAGGAGCAGAGCGTGTTCTGTTCTGGATATGGGTCAGTGATTAAATGACTGGCTGTAAACAGCAATTCCTGCTACTAAATTCCAATCTTCCTGAGTAGGGCTTCTCTGCATTTCGGTTTATTTCCTTTTAATTCACAGAACATTTCAGTTGTGCCTCTGGTTCAAGGATACAATCACTGCAGGTATACTGTAGCACAGTAATTGTTGGGTAGACAAGCTGATTTATAGACCAGATTTCCTTTTCTTTTCTCTCTGCTTGTAAGGTAATATAAAAAGGAAATAAAAATGGAGTCATAAAATAATTGATTAACTGACATATACTAGCAAATGAACTCACAGTTCAAAAAGGCAGGGGAGCAGAACAGATGATTGTCACATCTAACAGTGACAAATGCCACTTAATGGTTATGAAATGAGGTTACTACTTAGTGTTATTTTCACAGCAGACAAAGAATATGAGAATGCCAATGTGTTGCCTTCTTCTGAATGTGTTAATCCATTCCCTGCCTCTTCGCTAACGCTTTATTTTCAGCTAATGGGCAAAAACTGATACTAAAGTTCTTGTTTCATGGCGGTGGTGGTTTGGGTTTTTCTTTAACAAAGAACGATCCCATTGATCATCTTCAGAGATTCAGCACTCCAGGTGCCTCTGTCATAATTTCAGTGCTTGCATAGCAGGAAGTAAATGGCTTTGGAATCAGCATGCTGCAAAGAGCATTGGATGGCTTTCATGTGGACTGGTCTACTCCACAGGATTTTGTTTCATGGCGATGTCTGAGACTGTGGGCATAGAATGATATTTAAATCAAATGATGAATAATTAGCAAATTCTATAAGACCACTGGATTTTTGGATCAGCAACAGCTTTGAGTAGGTCATTCATCATCTATGTCAAATTGTCAACTTCATTCCAAGTCTGAATTATTTCAGAAATATGGAGACAACAAACAGATGCTATATTTTTGTAACAGTCCTCCTTTAATGCCACCTGGAATAGCCTGGCTATTAACAACATCCAGTTCCAGTGGTCTTCCTTGTCTGCTGTGATGTCTTGAAGGGAACTTCAGCAATCATTTGTGTTTCATTCAACAAACACTACTCCACCTTACACAAAGGGTGCAATTCCCAGTTGCAGCTGCCTCTATATAGAAACAAAACTCATTTATAGGACTACATGCTTACTTTAAAAGCAAAAGTGTGAAACAGAACAAGCTACAAGATAGCTTGGGAGAACTAAAATTATTTTTTCCTGTCTTGCAAATAAATATAACCACGATGATCTTAACTGATGGTACACAATCCCCAGGTAGTTCACTTCAAAATACAAAATGCAAACCTATTGCTTGCTTCAAATGAAACTGCGCATCACAGATGGAACAAACTGCCTTTCCTTAACACTTCAGAACTCTACTACTGTTTCTGACAGTTGTCTCATTTTTTTAGTTATTTAATCAAACCACAACATGGAGTTTCTTAATATCATCATCTTGCAAAAAGTTATATCATGCTTAGCTGCCCATTCTGGCCTAAACCCAAATTATAGCTGCCTGCTCAAACTGGTAAGTATATCATATGTCTCACAAACTTCACCTGATACTGCAAGCTGTTCCATATGGACATAGTATTATCTTTAGTCAACAGTCTGCAGGATCAGGACCCTTTCTGAGTTAAAAATCAGCTACAAATATTTAGTATATTCATCCAGTGTATCAATAATTTGTTTTTGACAAAAAACTCTGTTTTCAAATAGTGGTTCCTAGATCCTCTTTTCCTAAATAGTTGTAAATGGGCCAGCCAGTGTCCACTTCCTACTTTCCTGTCTTTGGAAGTTGTGCAGAAGGATAGTAAATTACTGCTATTACAATGAGATTATAAACTTATTTTTAAAAAGTGAATTAATATAGCTATATAAGCAGCAATTTCTGAAGTTTATCAAGAAAAACAAAGTTTGAGAGAAATCATTATATAGAAATATAACCCTATAAATATTTTTAAGTAACAAAACACATCATTCTGAGAATCAGTGAAATTAAAAAAAAAAAGATATTTTTTAAGTACAGTAGGAGGGTTTTGTTGTGTTGCTTTTGACCAATTTGGAAAGCTTATAAGAAGTCCATTTCAATTTTAAATTGACATTTGTGCTCTGTTTGTATTCTCCATAACCATCAATGCAATTATATTTTAGCATATACCAGAGTCATATTTCAGTAACTAAATAAACCCTTTTAATAAATATTTTTTTTTAAATTTATACATATTTAGAGAGTTACTACAAATTTCTGTATAAAATTGTAGTAGTATTTGAATATTTTATTTCTTATGCAGTGTTCCTCTGGTCAAACTCAGTTTCTGAAATTCTGACTTGAAAGCATGACTCGATATTTCTGACTTCTGATCTAGACCTTATTCTATTAAAAACTGGGCAGAATTTTATCTCTGTTTGTCCTAAAAATCTGTTGGTACTGTGATATGTATAGTAGTTTCCAATCAATATCCAAAATAATTTCTACTGATATGTTTTCATTAAAGTCAGTAGGTGCAAAGGTAGATGGAGGTAGATATAGATAGATAGATATAGATGATAGATAGAGATAAATACTTGGGGAATATATTGTCTGGTGTCAATTTTTGCTATCACACCTTTCTTCCAGTTTCTAGTTTTAGGAACTGCTACAGAGAATATTCACTAGGATATCTTAATGTTTTCAATACAGAACACTGAGACCAATTTCAAAACTCATCTAGATCCTGAAGATGTAAAATGTCAATAGCCAGAGATAAGAGTTGACTTCTGGCCAACCTGCTCTGCAAACAGCATAGATTAGATGGAGATCAATGTAAAATAAATGTCTCCTTGTCCTAATACGTAGTCAGTGCCCTCCCTGTTCACAAACCCAGGCCCTGTGTTAGTGTCCTGATCTCACTTGTTTCACTTTGGCCCTAATGAGAAAGTGAAATGTGTATGATACTACTCAAGTTTTCATCATTTTTTCTCCTGCATGATATTTCAGGTCTAAGCACATGGCAAGGAATTGTGAAACAGAATTTCAAGGTTTCTTAAAACAGTATCCTTCAAAGTCCGGCCATCAGTTAATGGCTGGCAGCTCGATCAATAGGAGATTGCATCAAGAACCTATTTCCTGTAGGAGGTCACTGGAAATGTCTGCTCTGAATGGCTAACTAAAAACTTCTACTTATCTCATTACGTGCAGAAACACACTAACTGTGGTTTCATATCTTCTCTTGACTGGTGGAGTGATGATCAAAACACTAATTGTACAGGCTCAGAAATGCCAGCAGCACCTTATTTCTCCCGGACACATGCACACTTTTTTTTTGTTTTTGCTTTCTGCTACAAAAAGCATAGTGTCTTTTAAAGTTAGCATTTCATCTTCAGGTGATCACTGTCAGTTCATACACATACTGGGCTAGTCAGAATTTAGCTAATGTAAAAGGGGCCTGATCCAGCTCTCCCAAAAAATCAATATGAGACTCAATGATCTCAGTTGAAGTTATATCAAGCCTCATATACACTGGGGGAGACATTTTCTGAAGCATAAAAGGATAGTGAGACATGAAAGTCCAAATTCCTGTCCATTACCCAGAAAACCTCTTCTAATATTTCTTTTCCCGATGAGAAATAAAAATATAGACCAGAAAATGTAAAAAACCTGTACATAGAAAATTGCCAGCTTGGTTTTCATCTTGACCTGAAGTTGCTATAAAAGTACTTTGAAAATTTCTGCTGTCCCATTTAAGCTATCTGAAACTCAGACTTTCTTTTAATAGATTTGGCAGAAAAGACAAATTAGAGCTAAAGCAAAAAATATGTGAGAAGCATTTTTTAAAGACCTACCAAAGCAATATACTTTACTTGCATACACCATCTTTTCCCAGCAGGATCTCTCCAAATGTGCAAAGGTTTTATTTATATATAGCTTGAGTGGGTTGTGTTATTGAGCAAAAAAAGAGAAAAATTATTTCTAATTATAATAAAAACAATTTTCACCCTTTTTTGATGGTTTCCACACCTCTAATTACTGTTTAGCATTATAGTAAGAATGAAAATGCATCTTTGCCCTCAATGGATTGTGACACTGTAGCTTAATAATAAAAGGCAAGGTTTTTTTCTTAACAGCTAAAGGTCTGGGTCTTTGTTTTGGAAGGTCAATTGTCTTCTCTACAGTAAAAAGAAAAGAGGATAATCTCAGTTTGTTTAATTATGTTTACTGCTTTATCTTGTCTCCGAGCAAATATTTGTTACAAAGGAGATATGGGCATTCATTGTGCCATCAAGGACCATAATTTTGAACCATAGAATTACTAATCTGCAGAAAGTGAGCTTTCAAAGATATTTGCTCTTCAATTACATGCTTAGAGAAAAAAATCCACCAGATCAAATATGCTTATTCTATGGCCCCATAATGATCTCCTAATGATTTTCTGTTTCTTGGAGAAATCTACATGTTTAAAAATTCAGAAATTTAATTGTTGATGTACATTCATAATGACTCTTAGGAATGTTCAACATTCCAATGGATTTAGATGACAAGAAATGATCCAGCAACATTGTAATTCTTGTGAAACAATGGAGATGTCCATTGGCTATTGAGTCTAGAGATGATAAAGGGATAGCAATTTCAAAACTTCAAGGCCATCTCTAGTAGGATTTAAGGTCTTAATCTTTAGTAGGGTTCATCTTGCTGAACTGTAGACATTTACCATATAGGTGTCTGCATCTGAATTACTTTAAGTCTCTACAGATAATCAGTTCTCAGTGTAATTAATATTGTACTCTTGTGGGCATCTAAAACAGGTCAAATGAGCTCTCTTTTACAAGGGGCTACTCCTCTTGTCAAACAGTAGTTTAGCTACTGCCATACACATAATGCCTTATTAAAAATACCTAGGGACCTGAAAAAAGGATCTGATCTGTGACCCTCAGGATGTAATTTAAAAGGTGAACTTTTGGCCAGCTGCGTGTTTTACACTCTTCCAAGTTCCTTCTCAGGGAGGGAGGAAGCATCAGGGAACTGTTTTAAACTCCTCACAACTACAGAAACAACTTTGAGAGCTGCCATGCAGCAATAGGACTCCTGTTCCCTTAGAATACTATTTTGTTTGGAAGATTTTCCTACAGCTCAACAACAGCAGTTTTTCTGTCTAAGAACTAGACCTTCTTCTGCCCTGTCTCCTTAGAGGCTAAAGATTTGGAATAACTTTTGAATGGCTAAATCTTTCATACTTATGAATACGCTGGCACAATACAAGTTGTCCTTTTAGAAAAACAGGCAGAATGGAATAAACAGTTTCTCTACACCACACTTACACTGATAGCATGCATTCATGTGTAGTATTCAAATGGAACATTCTCAAACCTTTCGATTTATTAAATATTTCTGTCACATAATTAAACATTTTTATAGCTAATCTTGAAGCAATATAATGTAATCAAGACTATATATATATATGCACAAATACTGTAAGCCCAAGTTAGTTATCAGCATGGATTGTATACATGGGAATTTTATTAAGGCTCCCTAGATCATCCAGCCACACATTTTACTTTCAAAACCACAACTCCAAAGAAAACTCCAGTGAAAGTTTCTTTGTCTCTACTGTTTTCACTCAGTATTCACAAATTACAGGAAAAATCTTGACTCCCGGGGAGAAATTAATGTTTTGCAATTGGTATCTATGGCAATAGCATTTTGCCAAATATATCTGCATTTCAGTAGCATACCAGTAGCTGGGATGGAAAGGAAATGCCATTGTTCCTGGTCTTTTTCTTTCTCTCTCATGTCTTTTACTCATATTCTTCCTATTTAAGAAAGTTACTTAAAATTAAAGTAACTATTTATTTCCACTTATTTTCTCTGATAATCTTTTGTGTCATAATGCATGAGGAACGTATACCTAAATATCGTTCCCTTATGAGCACTTGAGGAAAAACATCTGAGAATTAGTTTGCTGAAATAAATTTTTTTTTTGGAGGAATGTCTAGTTTTGTACTTCATAAATGTAAATTAAAAAAGATTCTTAGTCTATTCTAAGTCAAGACCTTTTTTATTTAATTGCTGAATATTTATTGTTATAATATGTAGGTGCCTTTTTGTATTATCTTTCTGCATGTAAACAGTAAATATAGTAAAAATAAACAGTAACAGTAAATATATATGACAATACAGGTTGTAGGTAAACAGACAGCTGAGAGAGATCGGAGTTTTAAACAGCTTGCCCAACACCTAGAAACAAAACACAAAAAGTCCTATTATACTGTTTTAAATTCCTTCCTTAATAAAAAAAGCCACAAAACAGATCTCCCAAACAAACCAGGGAACAACCATCAAACAAAAATTCCAACTAAAAGAAAACAAAAAATACCCAAAAGAATGCTCATTTACATGACACCTGATTGTCCGATAGATTAGGGCATAGGCTGATAATTAGCAAAAAGTTAAATACTGTTTTGGCAACTATGTTAATAGTATTTTTTTTACGAAATTGTAGTGATTAAATAATAATTAAATTATTAATTTAATAATTAATATGGCCTTGAGAGGATATTTCTGAGCATGAGTCAGGTGTCAAATGAAAAGGGGAGATTTCCTCCTTTAGTGTTTGACTAGTCTGTCTAGTGAAAAGCTTGTGAAAGCCCATCCCTGGTGCCTCACCAGTTTCCTCCTTTTCATCCTACTTACCATTTGCTTATGATTGTAGATTGTGTCCATGGGGAATCATTGTGGAATAGGTTTTTGGGCATGTTCATTGCATTTCATCCAGGGAGTAGCATGTAGTCCTATAACTTCCATGCTGTTATAACATCTGTTAGTATGTGAATATAACTTCCCAGTTTCCTCTTACTTTATCCCCAGTTGTCTTTCCACTGTCAGGGTACAGGATATCTTCAGGTACAGCAATCTTTTGCTAGGCAGCTATGATCTAATCAGTTTCCCTTAGTAGCAGAAGTCATAAAACTAAGAGCAAGATCATAGCTGAGGCCATGAAAGTAAAAGAACAGGACAATGCCCAGGAGTTAGAAGCATGGATGCAAAATGATGAAGTACAGCTTACTGAGGCAATGTAGCACTGAGACCTGAATAGGACTGCTTTAGCTGACAACAAAGAGTAAATCTAGCATGAAAATATCTCATATGTGGTGGAAAGAGAAAGGAGATAGGAGCAAGACAAGGAAATCCCTACAAGAATGAGAAGGAAAAGAGGAGTTGTGCCATTTTCATACACCTGGACCTTCTGCAGAGCTGCTGTCTGTTCAGCTCCACAACTCCCCCACAGTGAATCCCCCTTCCCCTTCAGTGGAGAAAGGGGACTGCTTTAATTTACTTGCTATAGACTAAAGGCAGCCATGGCAAGTTAGCCACGGCTGCAAGTAGCCATGCAAGTAGTTGCTATACACTAAAGCTAGCCACAGTTGCAAGTTAGCAGCTTGCAGCAATTCCTTCCTCAGATAAGCTGTAAATTAATGGGATAAAAGTAAATCCTTCACTCTATGGCAGAAAGTAATAAGGAAAAGATATTTCAAGTCCAAAGGACTTTTCTGAAAAACTACCATGGATTCTAAGAACTCTCGTGTATCCATTGACCTGACTTTTCCCTGCATCAGTGTTAATATAATACATTCAACAAAGTGATATCATTCTGCTTCACTAATGAAGCCATGACTGTGTGAACTCTGTTGAGTAGGAATAGCAGTAATTCTGAGTAACATTTTTCAGGCAGCTATTCCATTCGGTATTTAAATTAAAGGAGGAATTCAGTGATTATGGTGCAGATGTAACAAAATGCACTTCATTTTACTCTCAATCAACCCTTAATTAACAGAGGATGCATAAGATAGGAAATAATTGAACTTATTACTTTGCTTCTCTATTTTTCATTAATGTCATCGTAATAATTCTATTAATGGGACAATTAAATTTTTACTTTAGAAATATCAAATATGCTAGCGAAATTCAAGCATAAAGTCTATTCATTGCTGCATTAAAGATATTGTGGAGCAACAGAACTATAATATGTTTTTCTGAGTTAATTCAGAAAAGCCTTCAAAACCAGCCCAATATTCAGCCAGCAGAGAGCTTACATCCTGCATCTGTGAATGACACTCAGGAACTTTGTTCTGTGAAAAGTCTGCTACCTGCCTGGGCTCTGTATCTTGTGAAAATAGAACTTTTCTTTTGTTAAAACAAGTTCTGGAAGTGAGAACGGATCAAATCACAGCTGAGGAAATATGGATTTTGTACTGTACTGTAACACATCAAACCGTACAGTTCTGATCTGCCTTTCAGGACAGATATCTTCTGGATAACTAGCATGGAATCACAGCTTCTGAAAATGACACATTTTTCATACTGAATATGAACAGATGTAACCACACTGACTTCTGAACATTGGTTCTCCCCTTATATTTTTCAATGTTCTTTTTTTGGAACAGACAGTTTTTGACCATAGGAAGCTGCTACTCTTGACTTTAGGATCACTGATTTACCACAATTAAATTAACATTTTACTCAAAGTCTCAGTACAATAACAAGTTCCCAATAAAAATATCTTCCAACACATAGTGTAGACAAGAGCTCTGAGCACAGATTTTCTTTTTCATACCAGAGGTTTATACAATTATCAGCTTAAGTTTAATTGGATTTAACTAATTGGTAAACAGGATTTTTATTCATTAGTTTTATACATGTATCTTTTCCTCATTTAAGGTTTAATTTAAACTCAATATAAGAAACTGGATGGCTGAGATATGTACAAAAGAAAAAAACAGTGAAAAACCTTGATGAGGCACAGCAATTTCTTCACTCTGCTATTCTTAAAGATGCCTATTATTAAATCTGATCACTCTTTACATACATATATAATAATATTATATAAAATACACATTTCTAAGAGGTCATCCTATGGATTTTGGCATCAACATGAAGAGAAATGCAAAAGCCCTTTAGTTTGATTTTTATAAAATTTGACATATATTCCATACAAATCTGAGAAAAGAAACACAAATTTTAAAAATGAACACGTAAAAAAATATATAGTTTATTGGTACAAACTGGTTCCATGGTGTTACAAAAGACTGTGGAAGAGTGTTTAAATACTGCAGCAACTTAATAATTATTACTATGAATAAGTGACCATTCACAAAGTGTCAGTTAATTTCTACAGAAGTGCTGCTATTAGAGATATTGGATATTGAACCGTGAACTGAGCCCACAAATTTCCATAAAACCCACAGATAATGCTGCAGTGCTTTGGTATTAATTTAACAGGCTTTTCAGGTTTGTCTTTATTGTATTCGTAAAGAGGGGTCGTGGAAAATAAAGGATGAAAGCATAGGTGATGCACTCTCTTTTATATATTCTAAGACCTTCCTATGTATTTTAGCAAGATTCTGGCTGTAATCACAGATGTTCTCTGTGCCTTTTGTTAAAGCACACATGCTTTAGCAGAAAAGATCTTTTGCTGCAATGGGTTAACAGCAACATAAATTGTCCAGCCTTTTCCACTTGCCATTTTCCTGCAGTAAAACAGTACAAAGAAATACTCCCCTTACAATAAATCTGTCTATAAGTGAACATGTTAAGAGTAGATACTGGCTCCATTCTATCACATGCACCTATGTATTATGACAAGAAATCTCATGGCCACAACATAATGCTGGCAATAGCAAAATATAGAGATGCACATAAAAATTATGGAAAGACAAGAAAAGAAAAGAAGAAAAATGCACACATGAATATAGGATAAAAGGGTGACCCAAAGTACCTAAATTAAAGACAGGAGAGATACAACATATGTAAAGAAGGAAAGTTAACACAAACTGATAGAGACAATGAAGAAAAACACAGAAAAACAGAAGCACTCAAAAAACCTTGAATACTATATTTTTTTAAACCTATTCAATCATTTTAGGAAACATATACAAAATTTTCATTGGTGTCCTATGAAAAGGAACACATTTTTCATTTGAAAGATCTCCAAATTTTTGTGTTCAGTTCATATGCTTTCTAATACAGGTGCCTCCTGCAAGTGAAGTGCTCGGAAGGGAAAAAGGAGATTGCCTACTGTAAGTTGTACTTTCCCTTAATTGTTGTCTTTGTGCAGTGATATTGGCTATATGTTACCCACAACTCAAAACGTTTCTAAATGCTTTTCATATTAATAAGGAATATTTTAGACACCTACCCAGTCAATTTTACTGGGATATCAAGGGTGTGAGAAAAAGGCTGGCAAATGAACCTCAGATTTTCCATATCCTTTTTATTTTTAGGGTTCCATAACTAACTTGTCCTTCAGTCAATTGTTCCTAATCCTGAAGTACATAGAAACTCATTCTTAGTGTTTTCTGATGGACTTCCTTGTTAAACACCACTTAATCCCTGTAAAATTCTTATGAATAATTAGGCTTCTATTCACAAGGTTTTTGCTGATGACACCTTAGATTCTGCTCAAACCCAGGTGTCTTCATCTTCACGTAGTTATTTTAAAAATATTTCCAATTGCATGTATTTTTAGCACTTCTTTGGCTTTCCCTGTTTTGACATGATAGTCTCCTCTGCAGAGCAGACCTTTGAGGCAAGATACTTTAATATGGTCAAGACAGTGATAATGGTCATCTTTATCACTTGAAGGTTAAGTACATGAAAATTCTGTGAGCTCATGTCATGTTCTCTTGTTGTGCAGGTCCATTGGCAGTCATTTCACCACCCAGCAATCCCTGCTATAAGTAGCTGTTAGAGCTATGGTTTAAATAGGAAGGGACACATTCAGCTTAACTGTTACACTGGTTTAAATCCCAAGTAATTCCACTGAAGTCACTGGATTTGCTCTGGGTTTAATC
>NW_005054307.1:3660600-3713584 GCF_000277835.1 Geospiza fortis | reverse complement strand
AATTGTTGGGAGATTTACTATTTGGGGTGAGCTCTGTCCAACTAACATGCTGCTGCATAGTTGTTGATCTACTTACCAGCAGAGTAAGAGCTTTGTAGCTGAAACTTCTGAGTAAAAATAAATTACAGAAAACTCCCACCTCAGCTCTAATATCAATTTTCAGGAAGCAAAAATACAGCATTCCACCAAGTTAGACTAGTTGAAATTGAGGTAGTCTAGTGCATGATGCTTTCCAATATACTGAATATTCTGTCTGCAATGCTCTAAATGAATAGCATGATGATTTGCTACCAAACCTAAAAATTACTTTTCTTAATGGGAAAATGGGTAAAAAATCTGAACACTGTTGGGTGCTGCACAGCAGCAATTCACCAGCAGAATTGACATCCAGCAGCCATTCTCATTGACTTCCACAGGCTTTCATGGAGCAAGAATTGGAAGGGGGATGAGAGGAGAAAATACTTACATAATTTTCTATTTTAAAAATGCGTTAAAAGTTGACAAATTACTTGACAGGCTTTATGAGTGAGTAAATAGTGAGACAAATGGGGATCTTATATGAAAAATAGAGCGGGACAGTATAAAATGTTAGAACAGTAGAAAAGCTTGATAATCACAACAACAACAAAGAGATTGGTGAAAATCCATAAAGAAAAGGAATTAACATAGTCTGGGATTAAATTTTCTCCAGTCTAAACTGTTTTCATCAAGTTAGCATATGTACACCAGTCTTCAAACATAGAAAATGGGGATTTATTTCAATTATACGATTTCTTTGTACAGTATTAAAATATTCTAATCAACAGGGAAAAAATTCCATGAAAAATATTAAATACACTCTTGCCTTTTCTCAATAAAAGCCACAGGAATTCACACAGGATTCAGGAGACAACTGGGAAAGGTCTACTATTACGTTAACATAGAAACAAGCATATATCACATCTACTTTCTCCTAACTTATAGTTTGGATGTGAATCCCAACAGAAAAAAACAAGACAGAAATTCTGTAGTGAATTGTAAAATTTTGGAGTCTAAATGTGTGTGTGTATGTGTATACCTATGCACACATATATATTTGTATGTATACTCAATCTCCAGCCACTATTTTGTATTTACTATTATGCAAAATCTCCACTTTGCTCCTTCAGCAGTATTTATGCTCTTCAAAACCCTAACTCTGTTCTGAAGCTGTTTCATGTTTGTTTTCAAAGACTTCTTGTAAGATATTGGTGGGTTGTGGGGATATTTTTGACAGTAAAAATAAGAAACTACCTTTCCATTTGGGTTAGAACTGAGATGAAATGAGGAATGGCTGCCACCAAGCAGAAAATTTTCTCACTTTATGTGTGCCAGTTAATTACGACACTTCAGAGGCGCTTCTGAAAGGATAAGGCAAGCTGCATAAATTTAGCTGTAATCCAGGCAGGCAAAACTAATTTGCAGGGGATGGCCTTATCTAGCTGCTGCAGCTTTCTCAGAAAATTAACCTTGGATATTTGGGCCCAATTCAGAAAGTGTTTGATTTTTTTCCCTTTCCTGCTCTGCATAAGAGAATTTTAAATTCAATACAATACCTGACTTTTAAGAGGCACTGTGAATGCTGTAGGCAGTTCAGAGTTATTACTGACAAGCAAAAAAATATATTTATACATGTACATATATATGATTGTCCTTCAGGCCCATTATCCTGCCTTTTTGCCTGTGCATCAGAGGGTTTATCACCATACATATGGGTGGGGGGGGTCTTTGGATTAACAGAAGATGCAGCTCATTTTAATGTACTTAGAAAAATTCATCAAAGTTCATTGCAGAATAAGTCATGCATACTGACTTGTTCATTCCAGTGGAAATGAAGAAATCCCCATAAAAATAGGAGTTTAATGAAGTGTTTGAGCAGAGTCTTGCTTGTCATTCCAATTACCAATGATTTAGAACTTTTTCTTGATACACCACAATTAATTGCTCTTACTCAGCACAATCAAAGGTTTACCTTAGATTTCACAAGCTTCACCAATTCATGGATGAAAGATTTAGCTAATAAATGTTGCCAAATCCACCTAAAAATCTTCAAACATAATATGAAGTGTTAATAATAAGTGTTGCTGATTCCTTAACATTTTGCAACTTACTTCATTAAGGCTGCTTTTTATCTTATCTAACAGAACAGAGTTCACAGACTGACCCCCACTCTGCCCAAGCAATATTCACTGTAGGAAAGCATGAAAGCATAACCCACATAACATTTTGCTTCTGTAATTTAACTGATTTAAAGCCACTGGATGTTTTGTGGACAAAAAAGTTATAGTATTTGTCTGGTCAAATCTGATCATCCAAAAATATGCCTAAATTTATTTGGAAAAAATTACTTCAGTATTTTTATGTGGTTGAATCTTGTTTTCTCTATTTTCAGAGAGATAGATGCCTCCTTTACAGACACTCATTCCTATCTAAGCTTGATGACTAAAAATAGGACTGCAGAATGATAATAAATACCTTTTAGGTCACTTCACTTCCTTCTGTCTTCACTGACAAGTCTTGCAAATTCAAGACAGCCAAATTCGTACTGTGCTAGCCAGCTAGTTAAAGCCCATTAACTCTTTTGATGTTCAGCAGCACATTAACAATGACATCTTTGAGACACATGCTCACATGTCACTCTGCTTTGATTAGGCCCTCGAAAATACAGCTAGGTTTCAAAAGGATCTACAGATGTTATGCATAGAATTCTGACTATTTCTATCCAATGTAGAAAATTGCATGGCAATGCAATCTTCATACTTGCTCTGAATTTTGCCAGGTCTTAATAACCAAGGGATATTTATGATCAGTGAAACACAGGCTAATTTAGCACTGTCCTCCTCATCCAGCTTCAGTATGCCTCAAGATACCTTTTATTCTCGCATCACGTCAGTACAATTTGATGCTAATGTCAAGATAATGAGTAGCTGTCAAGTGATCCTGATTTTGGCCTTCAAATCAATAGTAAGACTTCATGCAAATATAAAAAACACCATAACCAGTCTATAAGACAAGATTTTTCCTTTCATTATTGTAATTATCACTATCATTATTATTTTTATTACTCTCTGATTATTACCACTACAAAAATTTGCAATGTGCTAGCTACTACTCACTCAATAGAAAAGTCCAATACAACTTTTATTGAAAGAGATGTACTACATGAAAGACAGAACGGGGGCAGTTAAAGGTACAGGTAAATACAGATCTTTTCTTAGGGAGTGGAAAGATGTTCAAATCTAAATGTTCACTCCTCATGAACAAGTAAAAATGAAAAGTGATAAAGCTGAGGTATGAAGAAATGTTACAAAAAACTATCAACAACAAGCATAAAATGAAAATTGACGAAGGCATCTGACAATCAAAGCACAGCCAACTTCCTCCTTCAAAGAGACTTTTTACAATTGTATTCTTAACACAGATCTTAAATTGCCTCAATTTCTGAAAGTATTCTTCCTCTCTGAAGTTTTATATTATGTTAGTCAATACATCTCTTGAATATACAGATATTTCACTCAGGGAAAATAAAAATCAGGGCCTAGCTATGAGAGATAGAAAAATATTGATCTTCAGAATTTTGTTGCTTCAGTCTTTAACAGATGCTCAGCCAGACACCTTAATTTGCCAGGGTTTTTTTTGTATCAGACATACAAAAATAGGAGCCAGGTATTCAGTTGAAGTGTAAATATTACTATTAACATACAATGAAATGACATAGCTGGTTCATCACACATGTCTCAAAATGTCAAAAGCATTGTCAGTGATTTTTCATATTTTACCCCTTTCCTGTGTAATGGATAGTCAGGGTTTGTAAAAGTGTTTTTAATATATAGTCTGGTGACTATTATATATAGGACCCCTAGGTAGGTATTTCCAGATTTCTTCTTTTGCAGAAGTTAAAATCAGAACCTACACAAATGTCTGTATTCAGCACTAATTTACATGAGCTTTCTTTATGTGGAAATTCCTATTCTGCATAACCTTGAGAAACTGTCTCATGTTGCTAAAAATTGCATTTAAAATTCAGTTAAATACTGTAGGCACCTCCTAAGTTACATATACAGTCCTACAAAACAGAGGAAAGTAAGAAGCATCTTCACTCACTGAGATATAGATCTGATAGCAGGCTCATTGCATGAATTATATTTTCTTTCACCACTAAGAAAAAAGTCTCAATTATAAATTTATCATGTAAATAACTGAAATCAATATTTTATCCATTATATTGTGCTATGCTGAATCATAGCCTAATACCCTTTGCATTTTGTTATGTGTCAGTATCTGAAGTGTTATTTATTTTCCTGTTAGTTGAGGAAAGATCAGGGATAGAATCACTAAAAACCCTTGTTATGATCAATACTCATGAACACCAGATGAAAGAATTCTAATATGTAATTTAAATATTTACCTAATCTAGCATGATCACAACTGATTATGGGCCTTCATGAGAGTCTTCAAGACAGGACATGATAATACCATGGAGATCCAGTGTAACTGGACTAGCATTAACATTAGTCACTACCACAAAAGGGTCTAGCTGTGCTGATAAAAAATGCATGGTAGAGTCTGGAATCACCAACATAGCATTTGTCATTCTCTGAGTGAGGAGAGGAAGAAAACCACACATTTATGAATCTAAACACATATTGGCATGTCATTTGGAAAATAAAAAATACTGTCAAAAACACTGCAAACTGTACTTAATATGAGGAAAATTTGTCTTAGTGGTCACTGTACAGAGAACCTTAGGCTTGGATATTTCCTTTTTTTTTATTTTCACACTCTTGGGGTTGTGGACAGAAGATTTTAATTCCAATATTCCTTGCATTGTTTATACTCAAAAATCTAGGTGAAATGAGAACCTTTATAAATGTCTATTTAATACATTCAGGGCCTTCCCAATGCTCTAAAAGGCAGAACTGGGGTTAAATTAAAAAAACAAACAAACAAACAAACAAAAACCCCTACTCATGATCAGAGAGGGAACTTCAGCAACATAACAATGGAAATGGGTTCATGATTGCGGGACAAGTTCATACAAAGACTCCTGAGGGAGAAGAGAAACCACACAACACAGGTCTGAGAACCTGCTACTTGCTCATTCAGGTCAGGGCAGAGATAGAGAACATAAGAATCTGTTCAAATGGTCAGAGTTAAAACACCAGGGTCAAAAAGGAAAATCAGCTGTGATCAGCTGCGATCATCTGTGTTGGAATAAAATGAGTAGTAGCTGAAGGTATAGGTGGAGCACAATCTATCAGACTTGTCAACATAGGTAAATTAAATTTGATGTAAGACATCATTACAAATAACTCAAGATGCTTTTCCAGGAAGAAGCCAGACCATAGAGACAAACATTTCAAAACACTTTGGAAATTAAGAACTGATTCTAAGAAAAATCAAGAGTCTACATCTACACTTGTGCAAATTTTTTTATTGTATTGTTTGCATGTATTTTTTTTTATTTAATTCAGTTATGCAAATTTCCTGTCTGTGCATCATGGTCATGTGGATTTGTCACAAGGTAAAGAAGATGTGAATTTGTGTCTTGCATATATTGAACCAATAAACCAGCAAATAACAATTGATTTTATTCTTAATCTCTAAATATTTTGTCTAATGGAAAATAGAAAAAAGTACTGAATATATTTTCTTCTTCACTCAAATTCTTTCATTTCTTTTTCCACATTGCATTATTAAGAGCTGCCAATAGCATATTAATTTCCTGAATAAATAATCCATCAGTGTTTCTCAGAAAGAATATGAAAAGCCATATTATTTTTCACTCCAATAATTACAAATCTACCATCTTTTCCAATTATTTTCCTTTCAGATTAGGTTTATTCTATCTTCCAGTAAATCCTTTACACTCACCGTTATAATTCATTCTTTTCTATAATTCAGAATAGTCTGTGGTAAAGGCAGTTTTGTTAATGAAATGTCAAGACACCAAAAGGTTACTTTTTAATTTAGCCCAAGGTAGAGCGTTGTAGTTTAGAGCCAGTGACCCATTGCTAAATTCAATTACCCAACTGTTTAATTAATTTATGTATATAATCTACTGATATTTAATTTGATATGCATGTTCAAGATATAGTGTGCACTTCTAAATCTTTAATTACTAAAAATTACTAAAACCATCTTTTTATTCTATGGAGTTATTCTATATTTTTGTAATTTTATCATTTTATCCATTATATTGTGTTTCCCAGAAGACAAATAAATACACCATAGTTTCTAAGAAAAATTAGGAAAGATAATAGCCTTTTAACCCTTTTTTTTTTTTGACAAGGAAGGGGAAGGAAGAGAATGGGGTTTTCCTTTGGGTTGACATATTGCATGTTGTGGTCATGAAAAAGAATCATCAGGATGTTGGGAAAACAGCAGAAACAATCTGTGTGCTCATTGCATTAGTCAGAAAAGGATTCCAAGGATAAATATTTTATCTATTTTGTCTCATGAAGAACTTTGTTCTGTGGTCTAGGACTGTGAAGGAAGAGACAGGTTTTTCTATGGGATTGATCACAAGTAAAATAGTAAATAATCTGCCTAATCTGTATGTTAGAAAATAAAATTATATGAAGTTGTAAAATTCACAAAAAAATCAGAGGAAGTCTGGTTTTATGGGTAAACAATGTTTGTAACATCCTAGGAGTTCCATGAAGTATATTTTGTTGTAATAAAGGCTCTTTCCAAACTCATGACTCTCGTGTTGTGCAGGCACCAGTAGACAGTCTGTACTACAGAATTTACTTTTTGAGTAGATACAGAGACGAGTGGAAGGAACAAACAAATCATGTTTCACCCTCTGACTATAGTGAGAGGGAAGATTAAGCCTCAGCAAGGTTGCAGTCTAACACTTTACTAGATACTGCTTTCCCTTTTCCAGAAAAGGAGGTTAACACTCCAAGGGAGCAACCTGTAATTATGATTTTTACAGTCTCTCTGGATATATGATCAATAATTAGAAACATCCAAAGGGGGAAATACTGAATGACTTTGACTGGTTCAGCTAGGGGTGTAACACTGCAGGCAGCAACAGAGTCAAATTCCAAACACAGAGCACAGGCTATTTAATGCTAACCCAGCACCTCACAACACTTTAATTGTCATCAAAAGCCCTTTTCATCCACAAGCCCTCTTGTGAGGGGAATGTAAGAGGCTCTACAAGCCACAGAGTCTTGGCCAAGTTCTACACTAAAAACATTGCCTGAAAACTTTAATTGCAGAGTCAATCTATCACATTATTCTTCGTTTCTTGGTCAGCACTGGGTATCTGCATTGCAACATTCCTTAGGGATTTTTGGTTACTAATGGCCACTCCACTGTTGAATGCAGGAGCCATGTAAGATCTGAAGTGGAATTCATCTCGCCCACCTTTAGACATTTAACAGGTAGACATCTAAGTCTGAACTGGAGAGAAACAGGCACCTCTAGAGGGCAATTCATTTGACCTATCTCAGATGCCTATTTTAGTCAGAGATGAATCACCCTCTAGAGATGCCTAGATTTCTCTACTGACTGTAAAGGAAGCCTAGGGCAAGCAGTTCAGTGCTAGACTTCTGACTTTCAGACATGTAATTTAGAAGAGATATGTCCCGCTCACTGTACTGATAAGGTTCAGTTTCCACACTTAATCATTCATGCTGTTTCCAGTTTCATAAAATACCCAAGAACTCTTCCCTAAGTATTCCTCACCTGCTCTTTTTAATTTCTATTTTAGGTTGTTTGTTTCTTCCTAAGCACTTACTTGTTTTAATTTTCACTCATTTTCTCACTGAAAATATTCATTTATAGCAAGTTCATTGTAACTTCCCTATATTTCACCTCCCAAAACAGGTGTCTCACTGATAACAGACAGAGTGCATAATGAAATTATTATGTTTCATCCAGCTGCTATTCTTTCTAAAGATTTACTTTTTGCTTTTGAGGTGTCTGAAGTTTCACTTTTCAGGTCTTAATAGTGGAAATAAATTATTGTCTTTCTCTATTTAGTCACTGATTTAATAAGATTATTTGTTCAGCAGTGTACATTATATTAATTAAATCCTTGTAACTGATGCCAAGCATTTAGAAAGCAGAACTAGTGCTTGAATTGGATTTAAATCTCTTTTGATCTAGAGGCCTGACATTCCCAAACCAATTTTCTACTAGTGTAACTCCATTGACTTCAGTAAAATCTTTACAAATGTAGCAAAAATGAGAGAAAAAGTAACCACGGGTTTTGCTAGAAAGTAAATCATTGCAGTTGTTTCTATTAATTATTTAACTTTATATTCCCCATTAAAAAATATTTGTTTTATTAAAAAGTATTATGTTTGGCTAAAAAAATAGATATTTCCACCATTGCCTGTTAATAGTAACACAGATTTTTAGTGAGTTTTTTCTTTGACCATTGGAAAAAGTCTTTGTTAGTCAACTCTTTCACAGAGCTGTTAATTGATATTAACAGTAGCTTATGCTTCCTCAGGATTTAAATTCAAGTATTTTAAAGAATCATCCAGCATGTGTTGTACTTTCACTCAAATCAGGAGTTCTTTTATTAAAATATATAACCATGTATTTTAACAACCTTTCAGTTACTTCAAACATTTAAACAGAGGATTCTTAATGTAAAAGTTTTATAACACAGACTAAGTGCAATAAGCATAAAAATAATTTGACAGCCTTCCACATTGCTGAGTAAATGAGGCATAACCTGAAATATGAAACTTAGAGGCTGGTGATTTCTTTAGACTGTATTAGAGAATTTATAACACTTCCTTTGGAAGAGGAATATTTTTCAGGAAACTTTATTCCATCTCCCATAGGCACAGCAATTTCTCTTTAGTATTCTTAGATTATCAGCATGAGCAGGTGTTTTTCATTCTCTGTAGGTGTCAGAACTGAAACAACAGAAGTAAATTTTGCGTGAGAGTAAGTTCTGGAAATGTTTTGCAGTTGTTTTTCACATCCACTACATGAACTTGACTGTGTCAACTAGTGTCTACTATTGTAAGTCCTAATGGTTATGTTGCAGACTTAATCCTAGAAATGCTGAACAGTGTCCAAGTGAATTTTCCCACTAATAGATTTTGAAGACGTGCAACAAAATTTTATTATCAATAATCATGGGAAATGGCTTCACAACTTTTTTCAAGTGGAGTGCTTGAAATAAACAGCAGCTGGGAGAACGGAGTTCATATAACTCAGCAGGTAGACCTTTGGGCAGGGTCTGGCCCTTTATTTTTTGTCAGTGAAGTATACTGGATTTGCAACAGGATGTATAAATATGTTCTAAATAATGTATATTTACGCATAGTACTATAATTTATAAATAATTTTAAAATTTTATAAATATTGCGTATACTTAACAAGATTGTGATAAGTGTACATTTAGTAAAGCTTTCCAGATTTAAACCAAGGTAAGGCTTATATGGCAGAAACTCCAGTCTTGTCAAGGTATGGCGGATCAAGAAACAATGCCACCAGGAGCTGAAGCTTTAGAAGCCCATTATAAAAGCACTCTCAGGACCATTGGTCAGTTGCTTGGCCAAAGAGTGAAATTCAAATGAGAACTTAAGTGAAAGAATGTTATGTCTTTAAATAAAACAGACTAATGCGTTGTTTTCTTTTTATTTATGGTATTCCAGTAACAGTCATTAGATAGTGGATGAAAATTCCTGCAACCAGAAATCAGGGTGTTTCTTCTCAGATAAGTCTCCAGAGTACAGAACCAAAAATCTCTTTCTCCCTAACATTATTGGTGCAGTACTACTCATTGGTATCATTTCAGCAAACAGCATGAAGATTAATGCCTTGCTCCAGAGATACCCTGATTATCTCCTAGGTGTTTTAATGCAGTAGATTCTGGATTCTACTTCCTAGATTGTGAATGGGTTCTTTAAGGACTAATAATCTTTTTCAGGTGTGGAAAGAGGGAAGCCTGTCCACTCTGGCCTCAGACATGTTTTTAAAAAGCCCGAAAACCCATTTTACATGCATGCTGATCTTTTAATGTATGTTAAACATTCTTGTGAGGCATATTTTTACCTAGATTTTTGCCTTTTAAAAAAAATTCCTAAATACAGTTCTCAATTAAGTGTAAGTATGAAAGAAGCAGCAGGATTTAGGATAGAATAAAAATCAAAAAGCCTTAGCTTAGCCCTGTTAGGTTGTAGACATTCTCACCCCAGGAAGTTGTAGAAGCTGAAAGTTTTACATTCAAGTTTTTTTAGGTGTATCTTTTGTCCAACTGCGCATAGATCCTGGGCAGTGCAGCAGTGTAGCTAATTTATATAGTAAAATGCAACATAATTTAACTCTAGGCCCAGCCTAAGAGATTTTAAATGTAAGGGCACCACATACTTACAGTGACTAAAATTAAAACTTTAAAGTTACATGTTTAACAACAAATTAAACATTGCTAATCTTTCTGAACCTGTCTGCAGAAGGACTTAATCTGGTTACAATAGCTCAGATCAGTTCTCTTAAGTGTGACTGTGCAGACAAAGGCCAAATATGAAACAGCTACAAATTTTCAGTTCAGGGGCTAAAGCATGAGGAAGCTATTCAAAAACATCAAAGAGAGCAGATGTAAAAATAATGTTGTGACAGAGACAAAATGAAGCAGTATTTTTGAACTATTGCATGTACACTTAGTAGAAGTGGAAAGAAAAATCCAAAAGAACTTGTCATTGCTTCAGCTTGTCATTTTAAACATGATAATTACACAGTAATTTATCACTGTCTCACATTTGAAAGTAAATCAAAGTGAATTTATACTCTGAACACAAATGTGTCATGACTTTACATCAAGCAATACCTTTTTCATTACATGGAAGCAGATGTTGGCAGCAATCTCAGTAGCAGAAAGCTACCTAAGACAAAAGCACTAAAAGGACACAAAAATGTGAGATTACTATCACAAAATATATTATTTCTTTCAATTTATCATTTTATGGCACCACTTCTTTCTATTGTATCACAAAATTTTGAGTTTGATAAGTCAGAGACCAAAATGCCTGGTTACAACTCTATAATACCACTTTTTTTAGGTTTCCAGGTACATCTCAGTGTGGTGTTTATTACCTTATTCTAGACTTGCATGTTTTACTAACTATGTTACCATATCCCTTTGAAGCCTAGAGGCCAACACCAAAGGGAAAAAGGACCCCCAAACAAAGTAGAAAAATTTAGAAAAAAAGGGAGACTTGTGAGTGTTTATGTCTGTCTGTGGTTGTACACAAGTAGATTGCTCTTATTCTTGTTTGTTATTCAACAAAAATCTGGTGAAGATTGTAACACCATATCTATGTAAATATATATATTTTTGACTAATTTTGCCTATGCATATATATTTTTTAAGTTGATCTAGATTTTTCTAGTTTTGCCCTTTTTTTAACATGACCTCAGCAAAGGAATGTCTTTAGTTTCTGTATTTAACAATTTTATGGTTGTTACAGGCAGACTAAATGACTAAAATAAAAACTTCAGCTGATGTTTATATTTAGTCTCTTACTAGAAGAAAAGGACTTTAACAGATTAGGAAACTCAAACAGTTAAATCAGGTAGTATTTTAAGGCAATAAAAAAGATTCAGAATTTCCTTCCTGCAATTTCTCTCAGACATCTCCTTCATATTAAGCACCTGTAGTCTCTAATGTAGAAGACAAACAATAGTCATTCTTTCAGTTGCCTCCAGTTCTCATCCTTACTGAAGAGCATCTATTTGGGGTGGATGTAAGGGGAAAAAAACCATAAAGGCTGGGATAGAAACTGGTTGGAGAGAACTAGGAACATGGTGGATGGAGATAGGGTTGGGGTCTGCAAAGATATTATATATACAGTGTCACAGAATAAATGGCACAGAATAGGGGGTGTAATGTGGGATTCAAGCATCTTGCTGTGTGCACAAACAGTTCAACGTAATTCTGGAAGCTGCTGCTGCAGTGTCTCAGCCAAACTGACCCTGGAGTTTCTTTTCAAGGTATAGAAGAGGTTTAGTTGACTTTTAATGACGTTGCATGGACTTAGGAGTGGTTCTGGGCCAAGGCATATGAAGGCTGCACACAATGTTTTAGTTGGAAGGGACTGTAAAGAGTCATACCAGTCCCTCCTAGTGGATGTGAATTAGCCTCTGAACTGAATAAACTGGGGGACTTCGGCGGAAAAAAATGTGTAAAATCAGAACTAAAATATATATGAAAATTCTGGACCTGTTAAGTTTACATTAAATCTGTTCTTTCTCAACTCTTGCATGTCTAAACTGGCATTTTTAATTACTTTTTCTATACAGCATTCATAAAAACCACTGTGTTATTAGCTATAACAAAACAAACATAGTAATGCATTTTAGTTTTCACATTTTAAACTCCAATGCTTTTTCATGTTTTTGTGAAAATATATGCTGGGAGAATGTTTTTCTTTTGTTCCGCATTGAAAGAAAAGAAGAAACATTTCCCAAACACAAGGTAGCACAAATACTCCTTAAATCCCTAAAAATGGAAAGTAAGCATACTAAACTCCAAAAAAAAAAAAAAGAAAAAAAATAAGAAATGTAGACAAACATCTATAAATGAAAAAGGGAAAAGAGTGAAATGAGATGTGACTACTTCTGAGCACAGGGATTTTTAGGCAATATATTCATTTTCAATAGTTGTCAGAGAAGCAAATGTTCCAGAAATATAGGAGCTGAAAAATTATGCATCATCTCTTTGGTGAAACAAGACCTAGCTAGGGGATGAAATACAATGAAGCCATAAGTTGACAGTGTGGACAAGGTCATAGTGCTGTGCAGTTTCAAATGCCAAGACGAGCAGGTTGTCTTTTCTTTTACCCAGCATCTTAAGGGCTAATCATTCAAGTTTTCTCAAACTTCTCACTATGAGTGTCTGATATGTTGGCACAGAGATTATACTTAGAAGCAGGAAATTTCTGCAAATGAACTGCATTAATTTACATCATTTCCTTTTTTCTCCAGGAAAATGTATACTCATATGTAGCCAAAACAGGACTAGCCAGAACCTTTTCATAGGTTTTTCGGGTGTTTTTGGTGGGAGATATTAATAGGAAAAAAAAAAAAGGGAGAGGTTGAAAAGTTGCAATTCTAAAAATATTCTGTAGTTACAATGGTCGGAATAAAGCCTTTTGACATGGTTGAAACTTTTAAATTAAAATACCTTGTTCTTTCTAAAAGGGTTTTTTTCAAGAGAAATTGTTTACTTAAATATATTTATTTGAAGTTAAACATAAAATTTAAATGTCAAAGCAAAAATTATGGTTATCATTAGTGTCTGAAGGGAAATAGTTCTTTAAATTCCATTTTAAAAAAAAATCTCTCCACCTAATAAGATTTTGTATTTTTTCTCAAGAGTTTTTATGTAGCATCAGGCCAGAGCTCCTCCAACTTCCAGACAGGTTTCAAGAATTTTATGCTACTTTATCATGTTTTCCATCAAACACAACTTGTATAGACAAAATTTTACCAATGAGTGAAAAATTAATGTTAAAATTGGAAAATTATTCATTAATTTTCAGACTATGAAAATAGATTATTTGCTTTCCAAAGAACAAATTCCTGTACCAGGTTGACAGTGTGCTAGGGAAGACCCACATGTTCAGTGTCCCTTTTTGTGGCAGCTCTCTGGAAGCACTGTTTGTCCTGCTGGTGGCTGCTGCTGCAGGGATCGTAGCTCTGCTGGCTCCTTAGCATAGTGTCCGTGGAGAAGAGCTGAGATCAGGGGCACAGCATTCACAGGCACTTGCTGCATTTATTAGTTCTTCAAGGAAAGACCAGGACATGTAGCATCATTGTACAAGAGAGATGTGGAGCTCCTGGAGTGGATTCAGCTGAGGGCTTTGAAGTCGGTCAAGAGACTGGAGCCTCTCTTACGCGGAAATGCTGCAGGAGCTGAGCCTCTCCACCCTGACAAGAGGTGACTGAGAGGGAACCTCATCAATGTCTGTAGGTATCTGAAGACAGGATGCCAAGAGGATGCACAAAGCTCCACTTGGTGCTTAGACAAGCAATAGACAAGAGGGATTGAGCAGGAACCGATCGATGCGCAGGAAATTCCACCTGAACATGAGGAAGAAATTCTTCACTGTGCAGGTGGCTCTGGAACAGGCTGCCCAGAGGGGCTGTGGAGTCTCCATCACTGCAAATATTTAAGAACTTTCTGGACACAATTCTGGGCTTTGTGCTCTGGGATGGCCCTGCTTGAGCAAAGAGGCTGAACAAGATGATCCACCGGGATCCCTTCCAACCTTCATGTCTAACTTGGCATTTTTAATTATTGTTTCCTTTATGGCATTCATAAAAATTCATTGTGCTATGAGCTATAACAAAAAAAAATAGTCATGCATTTTAGTTATCTTTTAGTCATATAAAGATGCATTGCAAAATGTCTGTCTATGGGATAGAGATATTCAGTGATTCTGTGATAGTTTAACTAACTGTTTAAATTCCCTTGCAATGGATGCTTTAACAAATACACTTAAACTCAACCAGTAGGTTTCTAAATTCTGATTTTTTCAGTCTCTTAAGATTCCAGTGCTGAACAAAATATACTACAAACTTTACAGTCATTATTGCTTGAATGAGTTTCAGTTATTTATTAGTTTATTGAAGTACTGAATCTCCTAATTTAACTCAGGTAATTGTACTTAGAATTAAGCTATTGAAGCATTTGACTATGGACTTCTCCCATGAGCAAGGATTACAACATTCAACATTTACAAATTAGCATATTATTGGGCTTCGGTCTTTTCGCTGTTGAAATATAAATATAAATTCTTCCCAGAAATATGAAAACATACTTGCATGAACAGAGCTATATTGTTTTAACATGCATTTCATAGCTGTGAATAATATTAATTCTTGCTGGCAAAGCTAGACAGTGTATAAGGCCTGCTGTGGTATCAAAAGTGATTTAAATAGGATCACCCAGAAGCTGAGAACCTCATGGGTGAGATCAGCTGCTGTTAAACCTACAACTAATACCCAAACTGCACTTTCTTTTTATGCCCTTGGAATAATAATGCTTCATTTGATTTTTTCTGAATCAGAAATGACAAAGGAAATACATGATCAAATTGTTTTTCTTACAGATAACTTTTTCACAAGGTGCAAGAATGTTTATGCAAATACAAATAAAGATGCAATTATTCTAACATTCACCCAGAAAATAGTGTATGGCATTTAACTAGAGAATTCCATAGGCTGATGCTAATGTATGAATTAACTCTATCCTAGTTGAAAGCATGACATAATGAAAGATTTCTTTATCTGACTTTGCCTCTGGAAGCTTTTCGACATTTAGAGAAAAAGGGGTAGTAATTTGGAAAAAAGAAGGATTGGTCATTAAAACCTACCACTACTGTCAGTTGTAGATTAATATGTTTATATTCAAACAGAAATAAATTAGGGCCACTTTTTTAGCTTTGCTTAGAAGACTGCTGCAATTTCATTTCAGTTTGTTATTCCAGGTTTTAAAATTCTCAGCCAACTGTGACAACATGTCCCTATGCCTTTAAATTATACTGGGAACACAAGATAGTTTCCCATTCAGTTTATTTTCAAACCTTCTTGAATAATCACAAGAGGTTTTTCTCAGTATAAACTGATCTTGAGCCAGACTAACATCTCCCATGCCAATTCTCATCTTTCTGTCTGCACAGATGGAGTGAAAGGACTTCCCTGTGGGTTTTTGGCAGCTAACATAATCAGATCACCTAACAATTGTTCCAATTTTTTATAAGAGGATGTTATCTCCTCCTAAATATAATTATCCACTCAGAATTCCTCTGATTATTTCTTAAACATGCCTATCATTTCCACTTTTTCAATGAAATATATCAAATATTGTAGCAGCAAAGTGGGTAGCACCAGGTCTAGTTGTGATTTAACTTCTGTTAAAATATCTTATTTTAATTTCTTTGGAGACAAAGAAACAGATGGATAAACAGGGCAACAAAATATGCATTTTTTTCACTTAAATTAAAAACTGAAAAGAAAAAAAAAAGCGTGCAGAAACCCACAGATCTCACAAGTCCAGATCTGCAGCTGTGAAAGTCAGAACTGCGCTGTGTTTCTGAGGGTCTAAGCTGATTTAGGCCAGCTGAAAACTTGGCTTGGCTCAAAAAGCTGCATAATCAAAGATGTCAGTCTACTATGAAAACTTTCCTTAAATAGCAGATCATGTAATCTAGAGGGACTTAGAAGAGCTTTCATTCAACTCCCTCACCTGTGCAGTCTCTTACTACCTGAGAAATACAGATAGCAGATACACTTTTCACTTCATTTTCAGCACATCTCAAAAGGAAGGCATACGTCCTTTCTTGCATTGTGCCAAAGGAACAGAAAATGTTCTTAGTGTGCAAAGACAGCCAAAACAAGCTGAATAAATGTTTAAATATACAAGTCTCTTTAATTTTTGAGTGGAAACCTCTAAATCTCAATGATCAGTAATGCTTTGTCTTAATTCCCTGCTGCACTGCTTCAGCTGTATTTCAGTATACTTCCACTGAAGCTACAAGAAAGCTACATCACCATAAACTAAACTAAACCATTCTTTATTCAAATCCTCTAATATCTACCATCTCTAATCTTTACATGCCTACTGAATTTTGATACATATTATGAACTTTTGTTTTATTCTGTACATATAGGAGCAGTCATATGCTGTGCCTTTCTCTGGGTCTGTGCACATGCTCAATTATATAGACCCTATCTGTGTACACATACTGCAATAAGCTCACTGTGCTTCCTTCTTATCAGATAATTGCTCAAGTGTAAACTGTTTCCCATGTCATATTTTAGCAGGTTGCTAAGGATATTTAACATGCTCTGAAGCTGCCTATGTTTGGCTCCACATTTTGAGTCTATAATATATTTTTTTAATATACTTAGTGCTTTATATGGTGTGCTGAAAATGCGTATTTAATTTGCACTTCAGTTAACAGGCATTTATTGTACAGTAAGAATCAATTGACTGCTACAAGGACCTTTTTTATGATTTAATCCACTCAGAAAATTCAGTTGCTCCCACAATATCCTCAAAATTGCATCAATAATAAATATAAAAGTAATGTACTATTAGCAATGGGTATCTAAATGACATGAAAAAAGACATAAAGAGATAGCCATCAATTAGCCTACATTCCTAGTGTCAAAATGTATTCAAATTAATTTAATTTTTCACTAATTAAATCAGATTTACTTTCTTGGCTTATGAAACAACTAAATTTCTAAAGCTTTTAGCTTTACTGTGTGAATAATGGAAGCGTAGCTATACCCACAATATACATGCATCTCAATTCATCAGCACTGGATGATGATTTATAGTGCCATCTCCTAAAACACACATACAAATAGCATACCAGGTGTGCCTTCAAAAAGCTGCAGGATTCCCATAAACCTGCTAAAAAATACCTACTGAAATATTTTCCTATTTTCAGTAGGTAAAAAATACCTGCTGAAATAGGTCAAAATTTGAATCATTGAAACATTTACAGCTTTTAAGTCACGAATGTTCATCCAGTTGGATATTTAGTTGCACTGATGTTGCACTGACAGGGGAAGAGTGACAGATAGCTACATACAGCTGTAAAATTAAGGTGAGGGATGCTGAAAGTACTGTAAGGTCACCCCTCTAGCCTCCCCCAGTTACATGGCTTCAGTAAGCGTGATGCAAATTAAGATGAAAAGTGTGATAATCTGTGGTTGCTGAAGTAGAAACTTGGAGTCATGAAAAATCTTGAGAGAATACTGGAGAATTCAGAATTAACAAAATGGCTTTATTTTTTAATTTATGTCAGCCTACCAAACATTAAGATGAAAGTCCCAGGGTCTAGTTGCCTTTGACAAAGTAATTAGGCTAAAGCCTAACAGAAGCACAAAAAGCAAATGAATGGGCATTTTTAAAAACACATTTTCCACTTTCCTGTCCACAAAGCTTATTTTGCTGGAGTGAAAATTCATTCCTGTGCCATGTCTTCACCTCAGCTTTTCTCTAACATCAGCTCAAATGCAGAGGCTTCACATGCTGTTACAAAGGTCAGGATACATATGCTATTTCCTTTGCCAATCTTGAGAACAAAATCCAAAATCCATTTTTCAAATCAGCACGTCCTATTTTATGGCCTGAGAAATGTGAGGATGTTGCAGATGAAAAGCGAATTCCTCAATCTACTGTCAGAAACCACCAGGCAAAACCTGCAGAGTTAAAAGAACATACATCTCTCTTTGTAGCTCAGAAAGTAGCTCAGACATCATCTCTATACCAGTAGGAACATCCAGATAATTTAAGAGGCAGACTTAAAAACAGAGCGCTGCAGCTGCTGCACCCTTAAGTCAAGGACTGAATGACAGTTTTAAAGACTGCGCCAAAAATGTACAGTTAACCAGAGACCTAGAGGAAGTTCTGCTGGTAATTGTTTAATGTAAATGTTTTAGACAATTGATCATAAAATCATAGAATATCCTGAGCTGGAAGGGACCCACAAGGATCATTGAGTCCAATTCCAGCCCTGCAGAGGGCCGCAGAGAAGAGTCACCATGGAGCCGAGAATATTGTCCACAAGTGAACTCTACCTGGTGTGGTGCTGTGACCACTTTTCTGTGGAGCCTGTTCCAGATCCCAGCCACCCTCTGGGTGAAGAAACTTTTCCTGGTATCCAACCTAAACCACCCCTGACACAAGTTCAGGCCATTCCTTTGGGTCCTCTTATTGTTCACCACTGGGAAGAGATCAGCACCTGCCCCTCCACTTCCTTTTGTGAGGACGTTGTAGAGTGCAATGAAGTCGCCCCTCAGTCTCCTCTTGTCTAGGCTGAACAGACCAAGTGACCTCAGCCACTCCTCACAAGGCTTCCCCTCCAGATCTTTGTGGCCCTCTTTTGGTCACTCTCTAACAGTTTCCTATTTTTCATATTGTGGCACTTAAAGCTGTCCCCAGCTTGAGGTGAGGCCATCCCAGTTCAGAGCAGAGTGGGACAATCCCCTCCCTTGCCCAGCTGTCCATGCTGTGCCTGATGCTCCCAGGACACACTTGGCTCTCCTGGCTGCCAGGGCTCTTCTGAGTCATGTCCAACCTGACATCAACCAGGACCCCCAGGTCCTTTTCTGTGGCCCTGCTCTCCAGCCTCTCATTCCCCAGTCTGTCCACGCATCCAGGGTGGCTTTACCCCAGGTGCAGAATCCGACATTTTTCTGTGTTTAAGTTGATACTGTTGGTGATGGCTAAGCCCTTTAATTTTTCAAGGTCTCTCTGCAAGGCCTCTCTGCCCTTGAGGGAGTCAACAGGTGAGTATCCCTTCCAGTTCTGCATTCAAGTGGTTCATGAAGACGTTGAAGAGCACAAGCCCTAAAATTGTGTTAGCTTTAGCCATAACCTGAACTGATGGGACACAAACCAGCTCATGCTCATGTTAAATACATAGGTGAGAACTGTACCTGCTCTAGTACCTGCCACTCAGCCTCAAAGGTAGCTCATCGGTCAACTGAGTGAAAAGTAGCAATCCATGTCCGTAACCTCTCATCTTGTTCTTTACCTGTTTTCCCAGGTTACATTATTCATGCTACTCAGCTTTGTGGACAGCTAATTCTCTATAACATCTTCTATTTCAGTTAGCGTTAGGCACAAAGAAATACCTTCCTTGGTGCCCTTTTTGTTAACCAAAAAGGAAGAGTGGGAATAAAGTATTTTGTATATTGAAATTACATTTGAGGCACTAGAGACTTTCGTACCAGTCTCAAGGAAATGGACAGCTTAGGCCGTTTGCCCATGGTCCAACATCTGCTATAGCAGACATGTGACTGGAGCCTGTGACTCCCAGATACCATTACCACTATTCCAGTAACCAACAACCATTCCAGATTTCAGCACTGACTTCCTCTTATCTGCAAATGCTTCCAACATAAAGGTAAAATCTTTACTAAGTATAGCCATGAACTTTCATCTCTCACATTTTTTGAGCTGTTACAGTCAGTTGTGCTGACTCTTCATATGTCCAAGAAAAGCAAGATGGAGGAGAACAAAGTTATCCTTTGTTCACATCTTATCAAATTATGAACTCAAAATGCAGCAATGGCCATATCATGAACCTGGAACAAAAATTACAGGTCTCCAAAAACTAGGAAAAGTCTTCATTAAAACTTTTATGCCTTTTATCTAGCTTGATAACAAAGCTAGTTTGTGACTTATAAATTGCTCTGACAAAAGCAGGAGAGCTTGTTACTTCACTTTTAAAGTTATTGAAAATAGGATTTATGTAGTTCTTTAGTCACAGTCTTACCAAAAGTTCAAGTTCTTCAAAGTCAGCTAAACCTTGCAATAAGAGCCAAGCAAAAAGTTCTTTTAGGGCTGCACGTGGCAAAATTTTCTAATTCACTAGTCTTCACTTTAATAGGAAGCTTTAAAGCAGTTTTTGTTATTTCCCAAGGTTTCTTAAAAAGTGTTTTAATAAACACTTTTCTGTTGTGAATCTTTTCATCTACTTTATATCTTTAGAAATTATCAACCTTAGCTTCTCTCAAAAATCTTCATTAAGTCTCACAATTATTTCTAGCTTGGACCTCTCTTTTCCATTTAGTGTTTTTAATCTTTGATTCCACAGAGACTAGCTTTGAGGATTTCTTTTTTCTCCATTTTGGGTCACACCAGGACTACTTCTGTGAAATTCAATTAGAACCTTATAACAAGTCCCTATAAATTTCATCACTTCAAAAAACAAACAGTAAGATCTTGAAAGAAGCACTCTGTGACTGCCAGAAGGCGTTTATTAGCACTTTGTCAGAAAAGCATATTTGTTTTGGGTAGATCAATCAATTCTACTTCAAATGACAAGTCCTTGAGCTCTGAATACTGTGGACCTAATATTCAGATTTTATTAAGAAAAAAAAATACCACACTTCATCTTAGCCTGAAATACTAGAGAATGAGCTGACTATTAAGTGCAAAATTATTGCTTCAGAACATTTACTTTTACCTTCAACTTTAGGTGAAGTCTTGTACTCAGAACATTTAATTTGTCACTTTGATCTGGGCCACCAGAGTAGCCATTAAGTCTTAGCAAATGACTGTTTTTCCTTTCTCAAGTCATCATTTCCCAAGCATGTCTTCTCAAGCTACAAAAATCAGTGACTGATTTGACACATTTAAGGCATGCCTGCATTAGGAGAATCTATAATACAATAATTAAGATTGCCAGGATCTGAAGTCCCACATTACAACTGCACAGAGCATCTACTCTGGAAAATTTCAGTGATGTCATTAATTACACTGGTGAAAATCTCACCTCAACATGATATCAAGTAGGTCATCTTGGGATTTTTTTCTTGATGTCCAAACTGCCCAAAGGTGAGTAAGAGGCAATCAGAAGGAAAGACTTTCAAACAGGATCAACACTCTAGATTAAATGTGAGAAAAAAGCAGCAAAGTTGCAGTGAAAAAAGGAATCTATTTACCAGCAAGTTTTGAAATAATAAGAAGCAAATATAATATTTTTCCATTCGGGCTAGACATTTCCCTTAGCTTCAGAAGTCTTTTGGGTAGTTGTTTTTTTTCACACAGATTGTAAATCATGAGCAGTTTCAGGAAACAAGACCATACTGTCTTGATAGTTGTTAAGGCATTTATTCAGGTTATAGCAAAAGTTTTCCTGCAAATTAGAACAGAGTTGAATCCAAGTTGCCTGAACCCAACCATTCTGCAGAATGCCTTACATCTTGTCCCTTGTGTACTTTATGTGACTATTAAGCACTCAAGAGAAAAAGAATTTCAATGCTATTTACTACTGTATTGGGTTACCATGATTTTGGTCAGGGGGGCTTCTGTGAGAAGTTGAGAGAAGCTTCTTCCATGCCCAAGAGACCCAGTTCTGGGCAACTGCAAAGATGGATAGTCAAGGCTGGTAACGCCTCTGTGATTATGTATTTAAGGAGGAAAAATAAAAGTATTGTGCATATGTGATTGTGGCCAGAGTGGAGCAAGAACAGGTGAGAGGAGCAGCCCTGCAAACACCAAGGTCAGTGGAGAAGGAGGGGCAGGAGATGCTTCAGGCGCTGGAGCTGGAATTCCTCTGCAGCCCGTGGCGCATTCCATGGTGAAGAAGCTGTGCCCCACAGTCCATGGAGATGCAGAGATCCACCCACAGCCCCTAGAGGAGCCCAAGCCAGAGAATGTGGATGCTTGAGAGGGGGCTGTGAACCCAAGGGAGGTCTGTGCTGGAGCAGGCTCCTGGCAGGGACCTGCAGACCTGTGCAGAGAGGAGCCCATGCTGGAGCAGGTCTCCTGGCAGGACTGGTGACCTCATGGGGGAACCAGCCTGGAGCAGCCTGTGCCTGAAGGAAAGCACCTTGTGGAAGAGGGACTCATGAAGGAGCAGCTAATGGAGATCTGTAGTCTATGAGATGGACTCACATTGGAAATGTTCATGGAGAACTATTTCCCATGGGAGGGGCCCCACTCTGGAGCAGGGGAATGACTCCTCCCTGAGCAGCAACAAGAAGAATGTGTGATGAACTGAGTGTAACCACCATTTCCCATCTCCCTGCTCTGATTTTGTTAGTGATAAATTCAACTTATATCCGCAGCTGGAGTCCGTTTTGCCTGTGATTGTGTTTGATGAGTGATTTCTCCCAGTCTGTGTCTCAACCCATGAACATTTCATTGCATTTTGTCTTCTATTCAATTTCAGGGGGAACTGATAGAATGGCTTTGGCAAGTGCCTGGCCTCCAGACAGGGTAAACCCACTACAACCATGTAGCAAAATAAAAAGAGAAAATCCAACAGGAGTAACAGACTATATATATATGTAAATGATTAAGGCAATCATTTATTTCATAGGAGACCAAATTAACTTTCTACCTTTTTCAAATATGACAAAAGGAAGAGTAGAATTTAGGTTTTCAACATCTAATAATATCTTTTAAATATTTATCACCAGCATATGTGGGAATTAGTAAAGGTAATAAGATTTTTAGAAAGGTGGGAAAGCAGAAAACAGAAAGAAAGAAACAGAAAGAACATAAAATTTAGAGCTAGCTGCAGCTGCAAAGTCTGAAAAGAAAAAGTTACAATGGTATAGCAACCAAGGACATTAAACAATAGCTTGAGGCTAAAGGCTTGGCTAAGATAGACCTTAAGACTGCAGGAAAAAGTGCTGAGCAAGATAGTAGAAGGTTTTAAGCTTAATAATGGAGTATTGTGTATTGTTAATAGAAAGAAGACAAGCAAGCATTGTGTGAAGCAGGTGTACGTGTACTTTTAGTAATTGGCTAAAACAATTGTCTGTGAGCTTGAGCAATATGCTATTGCATAAAAAGTTTTTAAGATGCTCTGTAGCAAAGAAATCTTTGGCTGCTGCTGGCTGTATGTGAGCTTGGTCCTCTTCCTATTTTCCAGCCATGTAATGAGGCTGATGCAAATAAAGCTCAAGAAATGTACCCCAGCAGTCCTGTCCTGATTGTGAAAGAGAAAAATAACCACGCCAACACAAGCATACATGTGGTTTTGACCAGAAAATACATTTTAACCAGAAAATACATTTTGGTCTGAACTAAGTGAAAATTGCTTTGAAACTTTTAGGATAGTATACCAAAAAAACCCTCAAAAAACAAAAAAGCAACCCCTACAATCTACAAACAATCAGTTTCAATAAAATTCCATTTAAGATAAGGGGAACCTGTCCAAAAATTCCCAAGGAATTTTATCTTCTGGACTGTTTTACACCAGTGTTATTCTCTGTTCTCATTTTTACTTTTAGACTCTAAATCAGCTGAAATCACTGCATTCTAGGGACTGAGGATATGAGATTGTTTGAGTATTGTAATCATCATTCAAGAGTTCTGACTACATGTATGTGTTTTAAAGTTGGGTGGATAGAGGTAGAGGGAGCATAACTATCCAGCTCTGCCATACAATGTATGTTTAACATTTTAAGTAATATTCAAAGAGCACACGTTTTCTAATCAAGTGTCTTTCACTAAATATCCTCAGGCTCACACATACAAGGACCCAATGTTTACTGAAATTAATAGGTGTTTATAACTTGCCTAAAAATTCAATAATTTATACTCTGGATTATATTCCATAATGATTTGCCTGAGAGAAGAGCAAACTAGTAGGAGAGAAAGTTTAAACTCAAAAAGACGGTCTCAAGGGGTCACCCTTCTAATCATTCATCTACAAGCTTTCACCTTAAAATTCTCAAATTCCCTGTTGTGTGGAAATCTGCAGAGAAATTTGTCAAGAGTTACTTCATGAAATATCTAGAGTTATTCTAGAGAGCTCTGTTGAAGGAAAAGAAAGTTAATCTTTACTGAAAGGACACAAGAGTTTTCAGTTCACATATCTCTGCTTCGGCATTCATTTCCTTTTTCTATTGAGGTACATTTGACTTTTTAATTATTTGCATTTGTTTTCATTTTTATCACTGATAATATTACATTTGTATTGGTTTCCTAGGTACAGGAAAAAATATTAATTGCTTACACAGTCACTGTTCAGATTGTCATTACTTTCCTTCTCACCTTAATGTCATCACAGACATCTCACCTTCCTTGCTAACCTGATGTTGATTTAATTACTTGACTTGCTCACGACAATAATGCCTCTTATCTTTCAAGCTGCTTAATTTAATTGTGTTAAGAATAACTAAAGTGACTGTGCAAGCAAATTAGAATCACCACAAGAAGTTTTGGGTAAAAAATTATTACAGGAGTTTGAATGATAAATTAATGAAGAATTTAAATATTTTATGTAGCCCCAAAAATCACAATTAGTTTTGCTAAATAAAGCAGCTAAGAATTAACTTTCTTTGACTGTGGTTTTCATAGGGCTTCAGCTGAAAATTCACAAAATAATTCCAAACCTGATGCAAATGCCAGAATACACATCGCAAACCCATCAATTCAATTAGAGACCTTTCCGAGGACAATGACCTGGGAGGAGAAAAGATTCTGACATTTTAACCAAAATAACCAAATCCACTGTCATCCTGGCTAATGGTAGCAGAAAACGTCTCAAACCCAGACTGGGTTTCCAAAGGACATCTATCATAACTTTCTTCTGTGTAGCCCGGACACCCTCACCTCCGTTTTCACCAACTAACTAAAAACTAACTCCTTGACACCCCCCATACCCCAGCAAGAACTCAGATCTCTCCCACAAAGATAACTTTATGATACAATGGAAACATTAACTAGTCAAGAAACTAAAATGGAGATTTACAGGCAGTATCCATCTATCCATTCCTAAAGTGTATATATTTATGACACAGTCAGAGAAGATGTAAATGATTTGTTTCGCAAATTAACCTGTTAAGATTCAGCCACCTCACGTCACTGCTTAAGTGAATATCTACATAGTAAAGTGTACATGCTTAATGAGTCCAGGAGCAATTCTAAGAGTGATGAAGTTACTCCCATGTTTAAAATAAGTAAATGTATAACACCAGGTGCTATAGTCAAATATGAGAAAAATATAAGCCCATAGTAAATTATATTTATTCCTCTATGTGTACATACCTGGAATTTCATTGTAAAGAGACATTTCTAACTTCTCTGTGTTACACAATAAGAGGAGAACTCTTCTTTGAGTTACTCTTTTCCTGGCATTGTATATTAAAAAAGGGCAAAAAAAACAGTCTCTCAAATAATTTGTATACTGCTAAAGTGTCATTATTTTATTATAACTGATTATGTCTGGTTTTCTATGTAATGCTTACCACCCAAAAGTTTACTTCTCTCACTTGAAGAAGCAAATTTATTTTGCCATTAGTTTGACCTACCACAAAAACATGTTTATGACTGCTGTAAAAAACATTTGAAAACCTGAGATACCATGTCCAGTACAGCATAAAATTGATGTTATTTCCATACCAGTTTGCACCATCTTGGCTACTGGTAGATTTCAACCTAAGTGAAATCTGTTTCCAGTTACCATATACTTATGCCAAAATTTAAAGAGCTGATAGCCTGAAAGGTAGGGAAAAGGATGAACAAAAAGGGTATAAAATTAATGTATAGCAATTAATGTGTATATACTATTAACAGTCATTTGTTCTTGGGCAGTATTTTTTGACTTGCCTTCCAATTCATTGATCATTATGTCAACAATGCTACATTGTGCGGGAGTGCTTGAATAGTGAGAACATAGGGAGAAGGACAAAAATATAAAAATAGAAATAATAGAGACATTAAAAAAGTTAAATTCAAAGAAAAACTTTTCTATGATCTTGTGTCATTATTTGTTTAGAATTCTTATGAGGAAGTCTGAGACATCTGTATTCAGATAATCCACATTGTAAGTGAAGTCAGAAAAGCAAAGATGACTAAAACATTTAAATGCAGAGCTACTTCCTATAAGACATGCAAATCACATTCTGATTCCATAAAAATTTCCTCTGTCTCAGCCTTCATTGTGACATTATTAAAAACAATACTCACACACACAAAAGCACAGTGTTTCTTAAAGTTCCCCACAGATTTGGATAAAAAGGGCAAAGCTCTTTAGTTTACAGAGAAAAATAGCAGAGTTGGGTGTTCTGTGTTTCTGCATCTGAAATACATCTTTTGCAACAGAAGGGAACACAGCAAAACACCTAATCAAGATTCCAGAAGTAAGCATAGTATATAGCATATGCATATTTTAGAAGCTGGGTTCTACTTCAAGATTCTGTATCTATATTAACATATCAGAATTTTAGAGTTTTAGACCTCAGTCTTATCTCTCCTGAATGCCTACAATCTTGTCTACAACAGAGCTCATGTAGCTGAATTAGTGTACCTGAAAAAATGTCTCCCTTTGCTGTTATAGCTGCAGTGTATCAAGATCCAAGCATGTACAGAAAATTTGCAATGTTTTAATGACATAAGTGAACCTTCCCAGTTACTTCAGCCTTGTGAACATTAAAAGATTTTGCCTTACTGTCCGTAACACATAAAACTACAACAGAATATAGAAAGTCCTAATCTAATTTTTGATTCTGGGAAGGCTTGGTGCCAGCTAGTAGCCAAGAACCCACAGGGATACTAACTCCTTCTCCCCCAAGAGAGCCAGATGAGAAAATAAGAATAACAACAGAGAGAAAACTCATGTGTTTGGGAAAAAATACAAGGAAATCACAAACCAAGTATTGTTACAGGCAAAACAGACCTGTAGAATTTAACTTAATTTTAAACATTTAGTTATTGACTTGGGTATTTAGAAACAAAATAGCAATCATTTAAACTCTTGGGGAAAGTACCTTTCTTCTCCATTTCCCAGTCTCCTACTCTCTTCCCCACTTGCTCATCCTCCAGGTTATTGCCGCAGGCTACATTCAGTCCCTTTTGTGAGGCAACATGCACCTTAGGAGGATGGGGTGAAGGTGTAGGGGTTTCCTTCAGCCGCTCTTTTTCTCACCCTTTCTTCCATTGCTACTCACAGGTAATTTCCTTTGCTCTGGCATGGACTGTGCAGGAGCCACAGTTCCTTCTGGGATGTACCTCTTCCAGCGTGAAGGACGTCCTACTGCTCTGTCCTGTCAGTTCTTTTTTCCCCCATGTCCTGACTGGGGGAAGGGGAGGGGGAAGTAATGATACTCTTTTCTATCATTTATAATCTTTTTATCATTTATAATCTCTTTATCATTTATAATCTCAGTAAATACAAACTGAGAAACTTATTACAGGCTACAGATTCATTATTCACTTTTCTGAGCAGAAATATGTCCCTGACTCTTTACAGATGTGCTATATCTACTTGCATTTTGAAAGCCTCCAGGGACAATGATTCCCTTGGCAGACTATTCCAATGCTTGACAACCCTCTCAGTGAAAAAAATTTTCCTAATATCTATCTAACCCTCCATTGATGCAACTTGAAACCATTGCCTCTCACCCTGTCATTTGTTATGTGGGAGAAGAGACTGACGCTCACCTTGCTACAACCTCCCTTCAGGTAGTTGTAGAGAGTGATAAGGTTTCTCCTGAGCTGTCTTTTGTCCAGGCTGAACAACTCCAGATCCCTCAGACACTACACAGGACATGTGCTCCAGGTCCTTTACACATCTCAAGTGTGGTCTCTTAACAGCATTCTAATGATGACACACCAACTCAAATATCTATTTCTTTTTTTGGGCTTTTTCAGAACACTAGCAAAAGATAATGCCATAGCTCTGAATTTCAGGGTTGACCAAATTCGAGTTGAAAGAAAAATGAAAGCCAAATGGGATGAATACAAAAGAAATAAATACAGTGAGAGCATAAATCTCTACAGAATATTTTGTTACTTGTTAAATTTTACTCCTCATTAAATACAATAACAAACTTTCATATATATTTATATATATATATGTAAAAAATTTTTGGGCATCCAGTTGAATACATTCATATATTGCATTAGAAAACAGTAATGAATTAGAATGTATTTTTTCATATTGCAATGAGCATAGGTCATAGCCCTGACTGGGGAGTATGACAGAAAATGGTGATTGCAGAGGGAGTATTGGGAAGGATTCTGACTAAATCTCCAATCCTTGCATCTTTGAACAATATAGACTGCAGGTAGCATTCCTACCCCTTTTATTTATTTTTTCCCATGTCCTTAATTTTTCTTTGGGTTAGATGCCTGATTACTTGCATCAGGCAGGAGCTTCAGTCTGCAGGCACTGCGCCCAAGTCCTGTTTGAGTTATGTATAACATGGAAAGGTTCTCTCTTTTGTGCATGTATGCTGGTTAATCTTTACCTGTTTTAAAATACACTCAGCAGACTGCATGGTTTGATTCCATGCACAGCTACAATTTATGCAAAATGTCCAGTTAAATACAGCTGTAAATATAGTTTAAACATATCTTTTGTTTATTCAATCTCTAAAATTTATATTGGGAAATATGTATTTTCCTACACAAAATACTACTACAAAACATTTTCAGTATCTTCACTTATTCACAGAATTATGTATTTCTATGAGGTGCATCCCAGAGCTACATGAACATTTACTGTCCATTTAGGGCCTTAGTCCCTCTCACAGAGACTTAGAACAACAGAAATGGTCACAAGCTTGAGAAACATTAAACAATCATCATCAAAATTTGCAGCAGATCACAGAACAGGAGAAGGTGGCCTCTGAATTTTTAGCAGACTTACTTGGTCTTTTTATGCAGCACCATAAACTCTGCTAGCTGTCCATTGATTCCAACCAGGTGTTGAATAGAAACTGCAGAAGCCTTTCACGATATTTACTACTTCAACTCATAGAACACGCTTTCAAGCTTAGATCCACTTCTTTGTAGAATGACAAAATACCAAAACCAGTAAATTTTAGTGTAAGCAGATGAGCACAAAAGCTTTTAAATCACAGCATCAAATCTTTCAACCAATAAAACCAAAACTAATGATTCTTCAGATGGACCTCCTATGATTGCTAAACTGTATAAATGGAAAACAAACTTCTGATGTAACTAGTACAGTACTCATTATTTATCTTCTCCTGGCTGAAATCACTATGAAGAAATTATATCCACATCTGGCGGGAAGCCATTCTTGGAGTAGAATACAGTGGTCATTGTAGGTTTAGTAGCATAGTACAGTAGCCTTTTAAGGGTTTTTAAAGGAAGATTAACTTGTTGAAAATACAGTATTAAATAGATAACAATGCAGTTTACAAGCTGGAATCTGTCCAGGCCACATCTTTTGTTGTTCAGAGTTCACTGGGATCTTTAATGACCCAAAGTAGGTTTCTCCTTGGTTATCTCTCAAAAGCACTTCAACTATTCTGTTAGAACCCTGAACCCTAGATATCCCACAAGTGAAGAGCTAAAGGAAAATGAAAAGGGCAAAGTGTCAGTAGTATGTATTGTCTTAGTATAAAGAATCCCCAGAAGCCTTGGAAACGTCTTTTTAACAAGAAACAACAGTCTGTGGCCAGCTGTTCCTCATCATTATGAAAATGTTAGCTCTAGCAAGATGTACAATAGGGACTATAAACACAATATATTGTAAATAAAGCCTGTGTGGATAACTCTACCTATGAATATAAAAGGCACTGAGAAGAGGTAGACTGAGCTCATATAATGACTGATAATTTAGGGCAAAACATACTGTTTTTCTTCACCATCTCAATGAGAAATTAGATGTAACCTGTGTCCCACAGCAACTGAGCCTCCTTAATGTGTTCATTAAAATGCGAATTGAAGTGCTGAGTGGAGCCATGGTGCTGCATGTGAATCTGATGGACACTCTTTTGAGTTCTTTTGCACCACTAGACTTTACACGCAGTAGGATCATGCATTGGACTTCTTTTCAAAACACAGCATAAGTGCTGATTTATGGAGCTCTTCTTAAAGCTATCATGAAAAATATACAAGTGCAGACAAAGAGCTAAGTTTATCACAAACCTCAGAAAATTTTCTGCCTTAATAATAAGAGGGGGTTAGCCAGAGATGACAGAGTTGCAGTGGGTATTTCAAAAATTTCTGTCCTGTAATTAAAAACTGTCTGCTTCTGTCTAACATTAGATGTTTAGAATTTATCTGACAGCAAAACAACTGAAAAAAAATCAAGATTCTTTTCCATGAGTTTTCTATAGCAATTTGCTCTGCAGGATTTCCTTTTATTTAAAATATTTCAATAATAAACCAGGGGAACAAAACAAAAAAAATCAAATTCACTGTATAAGCTGTTTTTCCATACATCTATTTCATGGAAATTAGACAGAATGACTTTTCCCAGTTATAACTGGGCTGAAACAAGGTGGAAGGAATAGAAAGACAACTAACTTGCTGGGGGCGGGGGTTTCTTTCATCTTTTTCCTTTCCTCTTTCCTTTCCTCTTTCCTTTCCTTTCCTTTCCTTTCCTTTCCTTTCCTTTCCTTTCCTTTCCTTTCCTTTCCTTTCCTTTCCTTTCCTTTCCTTTCCTTTCCTTTCCTTTCCTTTCCTTTCCTTCCCTTCCCTTCCCTTCCCTTCCCTTCCCTTCCCTTTCCTTCCCTTTCCTTTCCTTCCCTTTCCTTCCCTTTCCTTTCCTTCCCTTTCCTTTCCTTCCCTTTCCCTTTCCCTTTCCTTTCCTTCCCTTTCCCTTTCCCTCTCCCTTTCCTCTCCGGCAATTTGCAGTAGATTTGGTGCCCAATGATAGTAGACTGTCACTCTTATCAGGCAAAATTCTTCTGAGAATTTCAAGGGGTTTTGTTTATCACATTTTTCAATTAAACTCTGCATTTTAACTTCATCATAATGCCTGTGCCAAGTCAAACAAAAAAAAAATCCTTGCTTCCTGTCATTATTTCATAGCTTCATAAAATCAAGGGGCTTGGGTATTTTTCCCTTTTCTCCCTCTTATTTAACACAGGGAGGAAAAGGACATAAATTTCTGATTACAAAAGACTACAAGGGGCAAAGAGTTTGATATAAATTACTTTTCTACATTAACCTTTCTTTCTTTCTTTTTCTGCTTTTGAAGTGAGAAAAGTGATTTCCATACAGAAAGTATGTTTTATATGTTTTAGAGTTTAATCGGAGGAACTTGAAGTAAATATGCAAGGTTCAATACTAAACTAAATTCAAGATTTAGGAATGCAGTCACAAAAAGAAAATCATCATTTTATAGTTCTAAATCACTTTGCATGTCAAGAGAAGCACTACATGTGTAAGAACTCTGGCACTGCATTCAGAGCAGCTATAATTTTAAGCAACATTAGCTAAACAAGTCTAGTTGTAAAGTATTACTGAAATCTCATAGCTACAACTCAGATATATTTAACTACATGGAATAATACTCATTTTTTCTGCTTTGTCCCCTTCTTTACCTCTTCCCAAATTGGTGCTGACCATCCACATGTAGAACAGAAAGGAATGTAACTGTGTGCTCAAACTCAAGCAGTTTGCGTTGCATGTGTAATACTTTCTGTCCAAAATTGGTCAGTCAGCCTTTGAACAGAATAGGCTTGTTTGTACCAAAATCTCAGGTATTTTTCCACATCTGTTAAACAATGCTGTTTGTGTGGGATGGGGCTCAAATCATTTAATTCTTCCTATCTGTCTGCATACATGGAAGCTTGGAAACTAGTCCCCCTTGGCTCCCTGTCAGCTCAGTGGAGAGTAATGAGCACTTTCAAGGTTTGATTCATTTCACTTCTCTTAGACAGCTGCTTTAAGATGAAACAAATTGCACTTCAGACTCTACTCACTATATTGACTACATCTCCACTGACTATGAATGGAGCCCAGGGCACAAACATTACTCTTGATGAATACAATCCTTTCTGTTTTTTCCATCATCTGCTCCAGGTACATCAACTAACAGCTCACTGACTATGTTCAGGAAGTTGGTGATTATTAAACATGTGATAAAACGGGTAGACAATAAGCACATTTTAAAGAAAGAGGACTGAGGTCAGAATTTGGAATGGGATTTGGGGGACTGCATTGAACTTCAGCACACTGATTTTTTTTTTTCCCACTTGCTAGCACCTCCCTATGATGAGTTCTGAGAACCATATAGATTGTTAATTCTCAATAGATTTTTTTTCTTTCCAAGCTACAGGTATATGAATTCTCAGCTACTCACTAATAACAAATCATTTTAAAATCTGTGAGTTTTTCACTGCATGGTCAGGCGTATGACAGCTTGTAAAGTAGGAGCTAAGCATGACTGATACTGAGGGACACTGTTGTCCAGTGTTTCATCTGGGTAGCAGCTGTATGAAAAACTGAATAAATTTGAAATAAGCTTATATCAAACTGAGAATAGGAGGGGGGTTGGACTTGTGTTAGACTCATCAATTCAAATATATTTACATGGTCTCCAAAGCCAGGACAGAACTTGCCTTGCTTTTGTCTTTAAAGGATACAGCAAATACTAGGATCTGGACAACAGGAAACTTAAGTCCAGACTCAGAATTTAAATTATGAAGAAGACTAGGACAAGGCATGTATTTTAGACCACATTAGTATGGAGTGTTTTATGTGCATTACTTGGCAGGAGAGCTGGCTGACAGTCAAGACTTATTAGTTTGGTTGCAGTTCTCCATTAAAATAAATATCTTACCTAGAACATACAATTATCTCTGAGCCACACTGTACACCAACTGTGCTTGAACTCCTCTATGTACCATACTTAGAAACTTTTCTGTTCATCAGCTCAGCACCTGTATAAAGCTAGATGTCCATCCTTTTCCATGAACCACAACTATGAACCATCTCCTGAGATTATTAGATGAAATCAGGTCAGACCTTTCAAAAAAGGAGAAAAAAGTAAACAGCATTACTGCCTCATTTTCCTGCCTCTTTATTTACTCAATAAATACGCCTAAGTTAGTACAGTCTTTGGGTATTTGAGAGACCCAGGCTTAAACCACTTTTTGTCTCCATTGACTTGAAATCAGCTCCCTTGCCTACCAACCCAAGTGTGCCCTAATCACAGAAGTACAGATTCTTTTGAGGTGACAACTCTGTTTCTCTCCTGTGAGGTAGATTAAACACCAGTATATGTCTTGGTATAGAATAGGCTCCAAGTGTTTTCATAACCTGCTCATTAGAGTGTTGTCCTTCTCTCACAGCAGATGTGGAACCTGCTCCACATATTAGATAAGAGCACAGGTTCCACCAAACAGCAATTAAGGTCTGAAGGGAAGGCTGACATAAAGCATATTGCAAGTCATTAAATTCCTTGTAGTAAAAATAGGAGTACAGCTCTATTAAATACTTCAGGCCTCAGAAATAAATTAATAGCAAAGGTAAAATTAGAAAAATTTATGTAAAGTAGTATTCCATCAACACAGAAAGTATAAAGGCAGTTCCTTCAACTTCACAGGCAAATGCAAATGTTTCTCTCCTAAAAACCTGCAAGTTCAGATTGCATGAGAACTTAAAAGCTTTAGTAAAGTGTAATCTTCACAGTGTACATATTAAGTAAATGATTCTGACAAGAATTGACTGAAAGATTTCTCCTGGCAGCATGTCTATTCATATTTTCCTGGAACGTAGCAAATCCAAAGTCCTTGAAAATTCTGGTAGGACAGTTTTCAGCTAGTAGTAAAAGATCTATAATCTCTAATTTTTAGATTGTGTCAACTTGATTGGAAGAGAAAGAACCATAGCTAGCAGATCTAAAAACAAAGCTACTACACATGGACTGGTAATCAAACAGGAGGGGAAAAAAAACACATAAAGGACAGTGGAAAATTCTCATATGCAACAAGAAATTTAAATCAAAGTTTAGAAACTTGAATGAGTGGATTCATTCATTCAGAATTACCATCACAAAGGAAAGTCTGAAGCAGATATCAAAAGTAGAATTGCTTCTGTAATATCAGTATTTGCAAAGTTTAACATAACCTGACAAGACAAGGATATCTCAAGTGCATCAAAGATAAAACTCAGAATAATAGAGAATGCCAAAGGCTTAAAAACACATGAAAACTGGACTCCAGCAGTATGGATCAAATGACACATTTAGATATTTACATTTAAATGCTTCCAGATAAACATACACTGTATAGGAATAACAAGGCTATTAAAATGAACATTTCTGAAATAATTGCATCCCATGAGTCTGTGGAAGCAACTAAAAAAAGAGACAGCTGCTGGGCTGTGAGGAAAGCAGCAGGCCTTGCAAACACCACACACCAGACAGAAGTCAAAAAGTAGAGAAAACAAAGGCTCCCAATGGCCACATAAAGAGATGGCAGCATGAAAAATATCCAGTTGGACAAGGAAATTAGAGACGATCAGATAGTTTCTCCACTAATAACAATTACCTCAAAGGCCAATAAGTCTTTTTAAATAATAAATCTATAATAATATAAGTCAGGAAAAAGGGCTGCATTTTTTTTCTACTGGACTGAAAGGAGCAGCTTCATGTGTAAATTCCTCTGATTTTACATTTGTTTTAACTCTGAAACTGATATAGAGATCCAGCATATGAGGAGTGCACACTCTGGATGGCTTCATTAGTATTTTGTGGTATGGCAGTGTTAGATTCTGCCCAGAAATGGGCTTAACATTTCATCAGTAATGGTTCTTAAGGTCATATTTTTAGATTAACCAGGATCAAATATGACTTAAACACATTTGTTACACTAATATACACTTATGTATTAGTTTAAACATACATTGTAACTTAAATGTTGCTACACCTAATTACATATTTCCTCTATAAATATTAAGGACTGGGAGTCAATGCAGTTTAAGCAGAACAGTAAGCTGTGCATTACCTCAGTTTCCTAATTCATGGAATTTTGCTTTTCCCTTAAGTTTCTGTAGCAGAAAGGTTGGACCACATGACCCTACCTTTTTCCCTTCCAATCTTACCCACTGCTGAGCAATCATCTGTCCTGAAGAAGGTGGAACACTCCTTTGGAAAATTGCAACTGTTAAAAATATGGTTTGTTTATTTTCTGCCAAAGGTGTTAATAGAAAAGCTTAGTGCAAAAACTTTAAGCACAAAGACAACAGATAGAAAAAAGATGCTCTGCAAAAGCCAGGCTTCACAGGTCCTGCTCACAGTGCTCCTATTCATTTCCCTCAGAAGTTTACAGAAAACTGTTGAGTATTTTAAGCACAGACACATCTGGTATTGAATCATATGTGTTTCTCAGGACAGAGTGGGTCATAAATTACCCATTAGAAACCAGTGGAGGAATGTTTTTTCTGAACTAAATATGTAATCCACATAATCAGTCACAGAAGAAGGCATAGGCATGTTGCACATCAGTCAAATTGGACTCATTTGGGGCAAGATTTTCCCATGACTTAAGAAGTTTGCATAAATCTGAGCAGAAAATTTGAATGGAAAGCATATGAATGGTGTCAGGGTAAAATCCAAAAATTGCAACATTTACCAGAGACAGAAAAAGATCTAGCCTATAGCTGAATAAATTCATTTGGAAGTTGTGAGAATAAAGGAACATGTATATTTTTAATTCTGTATTTTGGCACCCTTCTTTCCTTCAAAGGAAAAATAACTGAAGCTTTAATGAATGGTAGGAAATATGTTTATTTAATAAAAACACTTTAAAACTTTTTAAACCTTTTGATTACATATTTAAGGTATTTATTGAGTAGAAATATTAATGGTATAAATTTTATAAATATAATATACCATATATAATGGTGTATTATATCAATATATCAATATAAATTATATAATCAATATATATTTATTATATATTTGTATAATTATATATAAATATATATGATTATATAAATAAAATTATATAATGGTATAATTTTATAAATATATTTTTTTATAAATTTAATTCAAATTATGTTGTTTGGATATAGAAAAATTCTTATTGCATCTTTTAGGTTTTTTTAATACTTTTTAAGGTCTTGACAAAGATAAGATGCTACCATTTCAGCAGTCTGTTGAAGAACCTCTGTAAATAAGAATATAACCAGATTTTCATGACACAGATGTACCTTTCAATATGAATTTATGGACTAAAATCTGCGCTGCAAATAAAATCTACCTATCTTCCCTCTGCACAGGCTTTTGGATGGGTACAGCATTAGGCTGAATGTAAATAAGAATATAACCAGATTTTCATGACACAGATGTACCTTCAACGTGAATTTATGGACTAAAATCTGTGCTGCAAAGAAAATCTACCTACCTTCCCTCTGCACAGGCTTTTGGATGGCTACAGCAATAGGCTGAACATAACTATGATAATTTCTTTGTGTTTTGATTTTAGCACAAAAATTAAATCCTAGTAAATTATTCACTCAGTTCATAATGGAATAATTCCACTCAAATCAATGGAACTAAACAATATAACCCAACTGGGAATCTATCCAATGGTGTTCCTAGAGTCATTTTAACTTGTTTTACTTAAATAACATGCAACCTCATTTTCCTTTTTCTCTATTAGTGCAATATAATCATTCTGTTGTATGTAATATAAATTCAAAATGTTAGTTTTACAAAATCTTCTTTCCATTGGAGTATAGTGCCAGATTTTTTTCTTTCAAGTTAGTGCATTTTATATGAATACAGATTAATGTGTGTGTATTTTCCATGTCTGTGAATCTGTCTGGTAATCTACCATGTCATAGCAAGTGAAGCTCCACAGGCTTCTCAGGAAAGATACTGCATAACAGCAAGCTACAGCCACCACAACAATTTATCTAGGGTGGCCCTTCTCCCCCCAGCTTCAGAGGAGAGTCTGGAAGGTTCTGTGCATTGATTTGGTTACATGAGGCAGCCTATGCCTCCTTTGCCAAGGCATCACATCAGCCTTCAGGCAGGACCTGGGCAGTGGAACGTGCTTTGTGTGTGTACATCTGCAGTGAAGTATGTGATCTGGGCGGGTACAGCAAATGCAACAGTGACAGCAAGCACTGGACTTGACACGTCTGTGTTTTGGGGTTGTACTACAGGGCAAAACATCATTCAGACTCTAGGTAGTGCAGGGCAAACACCATTCAGACTCTAGGTAATGCATTAAGGTATTTTGAAACCATGCATGCGATGCCTGGTCTGCTCTCACTGGCTCCCTGTGGTTTTTACAATGCTTCTGAGAGAGCAGCATTTGCTAAAGGAAGAAAGATTCATTTCAACAGTGAAAATGGTTTCCAAGACTGCCCTTGCTCTGTCTGAATTTCTGATGCTCTGTAAGGAGTACTATGAATCTACATAAAGCATTGAAAGAACAACTCTGTCCACCAACATTTCCCACATAAATATCCTGGGTAAGTTATTTATGGCCTCACAGGCTCCTGTCATGGATAATGTCAGTGATTAGCTAAGATGATCCCTTGGTACTCTAGCAGCAGGTCTGACTGCCTAATAGGAAAGCATTCAAATCTGTGTCATGGACATTGATTCTGTCACTTCAGAACAAGCTTTCACAGCTTCAAAGTATTCCCCATTGCCAGAACACTGCCACTTTGTCCAGAAAATTAACTATCTCATGATTTACTCTTCTCAACAATGATCAGCTCCTCTGGGGCCAACCTTCAGTGCCATACATAGCTGAAGAATATTAAAGATCATGTTATGGAGAAATAAGGACACAGACACACAAGCTATAATGTTCTTTTAGCCTTCAGCAGGCATTCCACGCTGGGCAGCTGAAAATCTCTGCAACATAGGTTCCAAAGATTTGAGACTCAGCATTAAGATCTTGCACGACATCTCTCATAATACCTCACATACAATCTATGTGTAAGTCACAAGGGTAGAAGTTTATAGGACTGTAGCCATCAGTGCCTAGGAAATCTGAAAAGGAAAAAACAGCTTTAAATAAACAAGAAATAAGTAATGGAAAACAAAGATGACATTCCCCATTTTTGCCACTGTCACCTGGATACACATATAAAGGCAAGGGATTTTCATGAAAAATGCTAATGAATTTCTTAGGAACCTAGCTTCAGCAAAGATGAGAAGCATCTGTTCAGTTTTAGTGAGGCTTGAATACACTAGGTAACCTCTTGAGAATTCCTGATACATCTTTGGTATGGCTAAAAGAGAAGAAAAGAAAACCTGAAGGAGTCAGCTAGACTACAAAATATTTTTATGCACCTGTTTGAAAATCCCAAATCCTTGCTGAGTTGTGAAAAAGACAATCTGTTAGTCTGACCTGTAATGAATTGATAATTTTAGAGCTCAATGATATAAACATTCTCAAGAGTTAATTGGCATCCACGTTGGACCTATTCAGTAACTAGGGAATGCTGCATCATAGGACAATTCCCCATCATGTCTAATTTTATACAAGTCACACCGCAACTAAATAAAAAAAAAAAATCACACAGCTACACTGGATAGAAGAACTCACATCTTCATTCTGAGAGAGAAAAAAGTAAGACTTTCTTTAGGGACAGACTACACAAAGAAAAAACAGTGCCAGAAAGTCATAAAATAGAGCAGTGTATGCTCTCGAAGGACCTTGAGCTACCAAGGTTTTTGACAATATAAGAGCAGTCAGGTGCCAAGGCTCAGCAGGACTAGTCATACCTTGGATAAGTTCCATCTGGCTCCAAGCAAGAGGCACTAGGACTCAAACATCTGTATGCATGAAAAACGAAACAAAGCATTTGGCAATGCTGAGACCATATCCAGTATAAAAATTGATTTAATTAATTTCTAAACAAGACAGTGAAAGTGTGTGCATAAGCCAGAAGACCAAAGATATTTCTGTACCTTCCTGTTATTAATTCATGGCAAGGTACAACCACCTGACCCATGGAAAAGCCTTTTGCAGATACGCTTGTTCCATCGCAGGGCAGACTGAGACATCATCTTCTCTGCATTATGGGATCAGTTACTTTGGCAAAGGAAGTCCAAAGCAGCTAAACTATGTCCTATAGCTTTCTCTAGGAGAATTTTCATATGTGTAGAGCATTGTGCCAATATTCAAATAATGGGAGTCTGTGCCAGTTATTGTGACACAGACAACAATTCTTTAGGAAATGCTGGACTCTTTGGGTTTTTTTTTGGTTTTTTGACAGGGGACAAGAGACAGCAAAAAAAAAGTTACTCTGTGTGACCTCTCCTTCACCCAACTGATTACAAATTAGTGACCCCTTACTTGCTTAATGTAGCTAGAATTGTATGATACAGAAAAGAGAAGGAAGAATAGTATTGGTTATGGTCACAGATTAAGGTATCACACTTCTTTTTAGACAATCACAATAAGCCATTTTCTGACATAAAGCATAATATAGCAAACAAAATGTCTGTTTATGTGACATGAACTTGCAGCAAAAGACAGAAAAGGCAGATTTCCTCTTCATACCCTTACCAATAACACACCTAACATTAATTAAGCCATTCAGTTAAATTAAATTATATGACTGGTGCCAATATTTTTCCAGAGATTCTGAGATTCAGAAGATATCAAAATATCAAGTGACCACTCATGCAGAAGCAAAGCATACCTAAGTGTAAACAAAAATGTCTGTTGTTTGTGATCTGTTTGCCCAGTAGGACTGAGAGGAACTCCCAAAACAGAGCACATGGCTTCCCAAGGAGCAATGAAAGGCAACTGCATCTGTATCCCAAAACCACATCCAAAGGAGCCTCCCTAAGAAATACCAGGAAAGATTATTTAGAGCAGAGGCAGTGGTAAGAAATGTTGAGAAATGGTTTTGTGAGAAATGGTGGTTCAAAGGATGAAAGTATGGGGTTTTAGACAAGGAGATAAATAACTGAAAATGTACCCAGCTACCAAGTATTTAAATTTTTGTTTCTCTATTTCTTTTGGCGTTTGTACACACAGTGTTGGTACATGAACTTTTATTTTGTTTCAGTGCTAAAACTAGATGATGCTAAAGCAAAATACTCATGGTGCAATAATTTAAGCTCAAGATACTCTAACTCCACAGAGTTGGCACTTGTAAAATTATATATTTTGAGCCCAGTAGTACAGAATCAAGCAGTATTATCCAAAAATCAGAAACTGGAATCTCCTTTCTATCAAGCTGAAAGAAGGAAAAATATGATATCAGGACCCATTTTTTTTAGAAAGGGGATCTTTATAGCAACACTAACTAGTGCCTCTCCTGTAAAAAAAAAGTCAGTAAAGAGATATCCTCAGGATTCAGGCAATCCCCCAAGTATCACAGATAAGGGCTATGTTTGCAGAAGTTTCTGTAAGAGAAACAGTAGGAAGGCAGGAAAAAAAAAGAAAAAGAGCCCAAGAAAGTCCAATAAAGCACATTAAAAAATCATTAGAACAAAACTTTAGAGAAAAATGCAAATAGTTTCCTGTTCGAAACTTTCCAATTCAGAGAAACAAAAGACTGGCTAAAAAGTTCCTCTACCACTTTCTCTGCCTGAGCTATCAAGAGGCCAGATTAGGCAACTATCACAGGACAGAATGGGCAGCTAAACAACACTATTACTGCTTGTAACACTGCTAATGCTGCCCAGTCATGATTCTGATTCATACATGCTGTGAAAGAGACAGTTTCTGCTCCCAAGAAATCAACATCCAAGTTATCTCCAACCTACTGCTAGATGGCTGCATGGGTCTAGTGAAATATTTTCCAACCCCTCATTTCCAATCTGTTTCCTCATCAATAATGATCCCAACAATCCCTGTTTCCACAACATCTGAGCCAGTTTTCATCTACTACTAGAAGATGTTTCAGCAATGTGATGGAATAAATACAAATAAATATCTCATGTTTATCTTTAATGAGATTACAATTAATTTCTGAAAGGTATTATTATATTTAATAGTGTATTCACACAGGCTTATAGCCACACAACTTATTAAATTAAAGAAGAACAACACGGAGATGCATAATTTCTCTCTTTTCCATAGATGCTCAACACAATACTTACAGTTATCTTCCACTAGTTCTGTTCTCTCAGAAAATCTTCTACCATCACACAGAGCGCTTCTAAACATCATCAGGGACTACATCCTAGTACCTGCCAGGACCTCCCTCACTCCATGGATACACATGAGAGCACCTCAGCTACCCCCATTATTGCATTTTTATCCACTCACCATTCATTCTCTGATTATAAATGGGCAATAGAATACTTGAAAATAATCTGCAGTAGGTGCTTCTCTCCAAGTGTAGAAGAACTGACTGCAGAATCTTTAAGACCTGCATCTGTGGGTGCAAGACCATGCAGAAGAGTAGAGGATTAAACACAGTAACAGCTCTTTCAGGAAGCACTAAATGGAGACGGTGTTTTGGTAGCCAGGCATTAATATTTCTATTTGTTCCAGAAATAGAAATTGGTTCCTGATTTCCATGCTGCAAAGGAATGGGTAACACATGATCGCTGCAGCAGTTCAACCAGTTTAAATGAAAAATGCTATCAACCTGCTGTAACCCCTGTACGATGCAGTATATCCTTCTGAAGTATGGCTTAGACCAATATGTTCCTCACTATTCATCATAAAAATATCCATTATACCTCATTAAAAAATGTGTTTTCACACCCCTGCACACTAAATAATAATAATTAACTAAATATCTATATTGAATTAAAAAATAGTAAGAATCACTATGTCTGCAAACAGTCACTAGCAGTAATTTTCAAACAAAAAAAAAAGAAGAAAAATTATACAATAATGGAAATGAAGACCTAAAGGAACTGCATGATCTTAAGATGTTATCCTTACTTTGACATCTTTTGTATATACAATTTTGTTGTATCTCATCTGTTACAGAAGTAGTAAACATGACAGGAAAGTAAACATGACAGGAAAACATTCTGGTTATTGCTGTTATTACAATTACAGTCACACCAAGGATGAGCTCTAACTGAAGCTAGTTGTACACTTGGTGTGTATGACTTCTGTAAGGAATTCAAACAAGTCAAAGTCATTCTACAAACTGGTAAAAATGGAAACCCACTAAGTGCTGATATTGTTTTGCAACATGGTATTTTACTGCTATCCTTAGCATCTCGTAATACATCCACTGACATCTACAGAAAAAAAAAAAACAAAACCTTTTTCTGTACTTGGTATTTATTAGCACTGAGACATATGCAGTATACAATACTGAAGTTCCTACAGTGTTAATACTTGTTTCTTGAAGCAATGGAGTTTCTATCAGGGAAAAAAAAATCAACCAACCCACACTACTTTTGATTAGAACAGTTTAATCCTAATCCCTTTTCTCTGATCTTGGCAGAGGATTTTAGGCAAGTAACTATATTTAAATAACTATCCAGAATTAATCCTTTTGGTTGCTCAAGGCATGAAGGGAAAGCAGTCAGGAACAAAGAATTCAGAAACATGTTGCAGCTGGTTCTTAGAATTCACTATTTATAATTGAAAACATTCTCTTTTTTTCCTTTTCTTTTCTTCTTTTCTTTTCTTTTTGTGTGAGTTTGTCTGTGTGTGTGGCTGGCGTCAGGATAACTTTTAACTGCCTTACTTGTCCTTCCCTTTTCACAATAGCAAACATCAAGAGAGGGACAGAGTAGATATAAAACATTTCAGCATGAATTTAAGTGTTTCTGACAGTTTACAGCATTCTGCAAAACACTGTATGTAAAAAGAAGATTCTTTATTCTATATAGCTTGGGTGGATTTAATAAAACTAGGGAAAAAAAATCCCATTTTTAGTCTCAGCAACAATTGGTTGAAAGCATCAAGATTATTCCTCATTTTCAAAACAAGGAATTGTATGTACTGAAAAGGAATTTGATGTGTAGCTGTAGTACCTCTGATCCTACCTTTCTCTCTTAATATTTGGTCCTTCCCAGATGCAATGGACAAATTTAACACAAGAAACCCATCTAAGGTGTAAGTCAATATTTTTAGACCTATTTTAAATAGCAAAAATTGAGCCAAAAACTGCATAATGCACATGAATATATGTCACAATGAAATACTGTTATACTGAGTAACTTCTTTTTAGCACATGAGTGTTTATGCTTTCTTCAAGGACTGGGCTCTTATAGAACATTTGTTCTTAGAGTAGACAGAGAGCTAGGAAGTGAGTCTCTCTCAATCTGCAGCACATGTTTTAAAACATACAAAAGTGCAATTTAAAATATAAAAAATAGAATGAGGAGTGTTGGGAGGATGGAATATTTGGGCACTCCAACAATACTCCAACAATGGCTTCTGTGAACAACAACCTGCCAATTTGTAGGTAGAAGAAAGAAACTGATTTTGATTGGGATTTTTTCAGAGGGGTTACCTTTCCAAGAGTGCATTAATAAAGATGGTTGAAGAGTGGGAAGAACTAAAACACTGCAGAAATTAACTTTCATTTTTAATAATGTTACATTTTTTAACAATAGTTAAATAGTATTTATTCATCCAATGTGTGAGCCGTATTGGCACATGTAACCCATTATTTTAGCATTCCAACAAATCACTAACAACAGGGGCAAGGATGTGCCCCTTAGACTTAGGAATCAGAATCTTAAATCCAGAAAAAATGTAATTATTCAAGGTCACACAAGTAGCTGGGGGCAACAGTAGACTTTTTTCATAGCCATAGGTCTGAAACTCTGCTTTTTGCACCAATATAAAAATTATTAGCTTAGTTAAGAATTGATGAAATAGGAAAGGTTTTTAAAGCTATTCTAAAATAGTTAAGTTTCCTTGTTTAAAAGAAATACAGGTTTTGACAGAAAGTTCCTATATCTTGGTGATTCATTAGACTTTAATAATTCTTTTCTACTGTGTTTTCTCATTTTTCCTGAAATGGATCTCTTTTACATGAACTAGTCCTCATTTTCCTTTCTTTGAAGACTTATGTAAATGTCTAAGATGTCAATAACACAAACCCCTTTATAAGAGATTCCATTATAATTCTTTCATCAGATCACTTTCATAGTCCTTGGGCCATAGTTCTTACATTTGCATTGCACATTCACATTTCTCTAAATGACAGATTTTCTATTTTTACAGTTTTATATCCTTCATCCTGATTATGTTAGAAAAACTCCACATCCAATTATAAAGCATTTCTTTAATTTAGAAGTAGGTCATTTTCTCAAATTTCCAAAGCACCTTCTATAAATGTTTGGACAGAGAAGAAGATCAGAATTCTTTAATTCTTCTCAGTTTTGAAGCAGGATATAGAGTGAACTTGAGAATATGATAATATCAGCTAGGAAATCAGTCTCAATTTTACCCTGTGGGTTAACAGTCTAGATGCAAAATATTATTAAATGGAATAACACTGTTGTTTGGGGTGAAAAAAACTCATTTTGTGATATGCACTAAATGCAAATATTTCAAATATTTTCAGTGTTATCAGTGTACTTCCACTCTTCTGCCTACTATTTAGATGTAGAACCTGAAATATCCTCCATCCCTAGTGCTTAATTTATATGACTTTTATATCATTAGCAAGACTGACTTCCAGTAGGTGTCTAAAAGAAGTCAAAGAGGCACAGCTTCAGCACACACATGAAGAGTATCTATGGAAAAATCATGCTCTTCCCAAACCAAGAAATTACCTGTATCTTGTACTGTTAAACATTAATATTTTGGCAGATCAATTGTCACAGCAGAGAAGTCACACAATTTGTTTCACACATCATATAGTCTGTGGGTCCCACAAACATGACACAGAGAGACCAATGTTGCCAATAGCACACAAGTAAACTGATACTTACGGTAGAGGGTTATGAAAAATTATTTAAAAACCCAACTAATAATTGTGAATACAAAGCTCTGACTGCTTTGTCTGCCTGCATTATTTCTGCAGAATGTACCACGAGTTTAATCCATTATAGTTCTAATAAAACATTGTCTCTATATAGTTAAAAACGACACTCAGAAATAGATCTTTTTTATTTTTTTTTTTTGCCTTCTGCAACCATGTAACATTGCTAAGGCAGAGGAGAAATAAAATCCAGATACCAAAGTCATGTTTTGTAGTCTATTAAAGCCCAGCTGTTGGCCAGAGTTAAGAAAATGATTGTGCTGTTTGTGTCATTTCTAATTAATTATAACTAAGGATTAATAAAGCAATTTGGAAAAAGAATGTACCAGGTAAGGATTTATAGGTAGATGAAAGTAATTTTACTGTAAATAATCATGGTTAAAATTAAATGTGAGCTAAGACATTTTATGGGGACAGAAAAAAATGTTTCACATAGTTCTCAAGCTCTGCTTCTCTTAAAAGCGTATTAATGGAGGTGGAGGTAATGCAAAGTACAGTTCCATCCCTGACAAATAGTTCAGAGACATCTGCAATGTTTAACACTTCTCTGCATTGTTGCAAAAAGCATGAGAAGTGGGGACTTCCCTCTGTTTATGTATATTAAGGGTCTTAGAGGCTTCACAGCTTGATGGGTGACTCTGACCACACTGCTGAAAAAGAAAATTTTAGGCTTTACAGGAACCAGCCCCAGGAGCTGTTCTCAGGAGCTGCGCTTAACCTACTGCAGAAGGTTTATTAGTTTTTCTAGAAGAAATAAAAATAATAAAGTCCAGTTGCATTGGTCATGACTTTTCCTGCCCATAAATGAAGGAAAGAGCAATTGACCATCCACCGCCCAAGGCAGCTCAGCATGTATGAGTACGAAAATATTCAGTTCTAACACAGTGTGCGCCATGTCTCCTGAAGCCCATCCCACTTCACAGACCTTTCTGCAGGCTGCTGTTTCCAATATCCATACTCTAATATCCATGGTCTTATCCCACCCTTCACCCAGAGGCCTGGGTGATGTGTCCTTACGGCTGACACACAGCACCAGCTCAGCCTGGGTGACACCTCACGCTTGTCACCTGTGGATCCTGCAGCTCCTCTCCAGGGGGGGATCATCAGCTGCTTCCAAACCCCTTGAGAATGGAGACTGTCCTCCCACAGCTCTGGCACCCTGGCAGGCTGTGGTGGGGGGTGGGGGGGAGGAGGGGAGGCCAGGAGCTGCCCTGGCTGCCGGGGGGGAGCAGCAGTGGAGCTGGGAGCCACCGCCCTGGTGTGGGGACCTGACTGTCCTGGTGCAGAGACTGAGGGCTTTGGGGCTGTGGGACAGCAACACCTGCATGTCAGGTACATCCGGAGCCTACGCTGATGATGGGGGCAACACTTGGAGCCCAGCCATGGGCGCAGTCTGGGCTAGGAACAAAGAGTACTAGGTAACATCCTTAGACCTTGCTCTTAAACCCTCTTCAATCTCAGACCAGACAGAGCCCAAGTCTGCAGCTCCTGTCACATTCCAGTTTCCTCTCTTGATCTGCCAGATGGTCTCTGGCTCTCCAAAATAGGTATGAAACAGTGAAGGAGTCAGAATTTTCTTTGTAGTCACTGAAAAACCTGTAAATTTTGATGGCAATAATATGTACTGATCAGGGCTAATGTAGCCTAATAGTGCCCTCAGGAGCCTGACAGGTATATTGTGGTGGCAGTTCAGGCTGCAAGAATCTCCCTATTACAGCTTTTACTTGGAGTAATTTATTAGATATTGTCTTCTTTCATAGTATATACTGTTTTAATCATCTATTGCCCTCGTAGAAAAAAATCAGGCATGTATTTGATGAAAAAAATGCAAAAAAATATACAGTTTATAGAACAGAGTGCACAAAAATATGGAGCTACTTCAACTCAAAACCTTGCTAGTCTGTCTGCACTAGGGCCTTAATTTCCTTCTGGATGTACAGTTCTATACCTTTCACTGGTACAGAGACAATTTAGAACAGCATCTGAGTACCTAAAAATAGGTTTTACAAGCATCTATTCATTTCTCTGCCACACCTTGGAAATTGGATGATATTCTCCAGACAATTAAAATGTTTGTTTTTAAGCAACTGATTTCTTTAAAAAAACAACCAAAAATTTAGAAGCACACACATCTGGTCTGCTGACTGCCAAGGAGTTTTGGAACATTTAGTCTTTGGAACGGCGAGCCCTAGTTTCTTCTGTGGTTTATTTATTTATTTACATCCATACACAAACATAAACATATGCACAGAATAATAGACCCTTTTGCCCAGGAGACTGTGCAGTTCCAGTTTGAATAATAAAAATATAATGCCTCAGGAAGGATTAAGAGAAGAGTTCAGATTGACTTTATGGGTATCTATTCATATGTCCACTGTGCAGAAGTATTCATTGCTACTACTGTCAGGTATCTGGGATTATTTTCACTGTGAAGGGAAGATTTATGTAATTTAAAGGTGAATTTTTACATATGAGAAATCCTAGCCAAGAACAAATTATAAAGAGCATTAATAAGTCTGCTAAGATGTAATTTTTTGTTGTTGTTTTTCAACCTTAAAACCTGAGGAAAAACATTGCTGTTTAGGCTACTCAGTTTTTCAGGGACAGTTGTAATTGTGCTATGATTTTTTGTCTTTTTTCTTGATTTCCCCATTTACAAAGTAAATGCTCAGAGTGTCAGCTGCTTGCATTAATTCTTTACAGGACAGCAGGATAAGAATCAAAGCAAACAGTTTCTTTCTTTGATTAGCCATATACCAAACACAGCTGTAGTTCTACCTTCTGATTATCTCCCTGCTTCAATTTCATTTGGAGGATAACTTGTGTTAAAAACAGAATAGATCACTTTGTCTAGATGCTGCAGATTATGAATATATTTTTGTCTTTTAGAAAGAGCTACTAATTCTCAGCATAAAACCACCCAAATATCAAGTACAGGATTAAAGGATAATTTGGAAGGGAATAGTGTGGAGTGGACAGTTCAAGTAAGATTGATATTTGTCTTGTTTAATTTATTAACCTGAGTGCCATCTTGAGGATATTTCAAAATTTAGGTCAAGTAAATTGTTTCTAATCTTTATGTATCAGTTCACAGAATCTCAGAATTGTAGAATCAAGGAATGGCTCAGGTTGGAAGGGACCTCTGGAGGTCATCTTATCTAATACCACAGCTTAAGCAGGACATATAGACTGTGTCTTGACTCCTTTTGAATACCTTTAACAATGGAGATTTTAATTTTCTCAGAGCAACTTGTATCAGTGCCCAATCACCATGAGAGGACTTGCAGGTTAGCTTTGAATATGAACCAACTTTCTTGGGCTCTTCCTTCCTCCACAGCATTATGCCATGGGACTGTCCCAAGCAGATCCTTAAAGAGGCCAAGGATTTGGCCTCTGCTCTCTGAACTCTAGGGTTGTGAACTTGTTTTCTGCTCTACTCCCTCTTCTCTGAATCCCAAACTCAAACATCTCATGGTCACTGCAGCCAAGGCTGCCTCCAACATTTGCAATTCCAATGAGCCCTTCTTTCTGAGCATAAGATCCAGCAGAACATCTCAGCTTGTTGGCTTCTTTATCACCTGGGTCAGGAAGCTGTCATGCCCCCTCTCCAGAAGCATCCTTATTGTTTAAGCCCTGCTGTGTTGTTCCTTCAGCACATACCAGGGTAGCTGAAGTCACCCATGAGGTCCAGTAGTCTTGGCCACTTATTCTTCCTTATTAGGTGGCTTTAGCAGATGCTGTACCCATATTTAATCCTTCCCACTAAGCTTTCAGTTGGCAGAAGTCCATGCATCCCAGCTGTTCTCTTACATAAAAGGCCTGTTGCTCTCGAAATCTGTATATCCCTCCATCACAACCGTCCAGCCATAGAAGACACCCCCCTAAGCTTCTGTGATGCTAACAGGATTGTAGCCCTCCAGCTGCACACACACACACAGATCTCCTCAGATTTGTTTCCCATGCTGTAGTGGTAGTGTGCAGCACTTAGAGAGGCATCCCAGCATGCCGGGCTGCCAGGCACGGTTGGGATGGTGGTGGCGTTTGCCCCAGAGCAGGCATCTCCTTGCTTACTTGAAAGTGCAGGACGTGGCCTGCTGGAGTTCTGTCTTGGTGGTTTTGTGTTCACCTCACTCCAAGTCTTTTGCTTGCTAGCCCAGTACCTCACAGGTCTGCTGTTAACTCACTCTTGATTACCTTACCCTGTATATTTAGAGAAACAAATACGAAAAATTACATACACAGAGCAGTTAGAAATACCTGGATTGTGAATTTATTTACTAACTTTATTAATTTTTATTTAATTTTTATTTATTAGTTTTTTATTTAATTAATTTTACTATAAATGGTACTAATCTGTACAACATGACTTTTAAAAGCAGATTCTACTTTCAGCCTCATGTTGTTTCATAAAACACCAAGAAAACACAAATGATAATAAGAAAAACACCATTAGTCTGTCACTTTTACAAAGCAAAATCTTGGACCAGATGTTCAGCTAAGCAAAGCAGAGGAACTATTCCGTTTATTTTGTCTGGGGAATTGTAACCACGGACAGCAGTAGAGTTCCACAAATTTAAACTAGCCAAAAAAGCAGTCTGGTTTTCATAGCCCTTTCACCCTAAGATTCTCATTGTTTTCTTCTCACAATTTATACAAAATTTTTCCAGCCCTATAAAGAGTGAACAAAGTCCAATCGATACAGGCAAATTTCCTGTTCTGGGATGATTCTTCAAGCAGCTGTAACAGGCAAAATGGAAAGAATTCAGTAGGATTTCATGGTAATTTCAGCTCAGGACACAGGCTAACAAAATTCAGAATTTAAAAGAGAAAATATATAACAGTATTATCATTTTGCCACTCCTCTGTTGCTGTGAATGTGAACACATTTCCATTTACCAGTAGATTTATTCTCCTACCTAAAGGGCCTACAAGAAAGCTAGAGAGGGGCATTTTACAAGGGCCTGTAGTGATAGAACAAAGGGGAATGGCTTTAAACAGAAGGAGGGTAGATTTAGATTAGATATTAGGAGGAAATTCTTTACTGTGGAGGTGATCAGATGCTGGAACAGGTTGCCAGAGAAGCTGTGGATGCATCACCCCTGGAAACATTCCCTGGTCTAGAGGAAAGCTCATGCCCGCAGGGTTGGCACTTGATGATCTTTAATCTTTAATGTCTCTACCCATGGAAACCATTCCATAATTTTTATTCTGTAAATTCCATATGTGCAATGAGGAAACATTTCACTTGGAATAAGAAAGTAAACAAAAATTGTAAAACCAGGAAATTAGTGTCTCATAATTTTCATTCTAAACTTCTCAGAACTTCTGTATGACCAATATTTTAAACAGATCTACTAGTCACCATAGAAAAGCAACATTTCTGAAAGAATTCACCTGAATTTCAAATGATACTACAACAAGCTAATTTTTTTAGCAGTAGAGAAGACATTTTTTGATGAAGAGCAAAGGAGGAAGCCAAATACAAAGCACATTTTTCTGTAAGGGATCTGATTTCTACTCATACACAGGTAAATAAGGAGCTAATAATAAATCTCTTCATTTGGGATTTTTAAAATGTTATTGTAGTTGTTAATTGCTACATTGCTAAATTGAACATGCACTTTAGTGTGAAGAAGGTAGGGTAGTGTTTGCTACAAGACACAAGGGAAAAGGGAGCAGAAATTAGGAATTTGAACCTTAAGAATCTGTGATTGAAGAAAACTGTAAAATTAGGCCTTTATTTATATACATGCTCCAGCTGTTCTGTGTTCCAATCTTGCCTACATGCAAGTATCCAGCTCATCTGAATAATAACTATAGTTGAATAACAACTCTGGTATTTGTTGAAATGTTTTTTGTATAAGATCTACTTCATGTGACTAAAGGAAGTAAAATCATCTTCATAATTTGCCAGGTACTGGGTAATTTTCTTCATTACTAAATATAATATAACTCTACAAAGAGTGTAATTCAAAATGTTAAAAATAATTATTTTTTAACATAAATAAATTTCCCCAGAGCATCCTTTCACACCATACTGTTAGACTAGAAGTGCTTTACCAAAAAATTAATCCTTCCAGGTATTTCATGGCTTGTCTGGGTCATGCAGTATGCTTTCAAGATAAGCATTTTTCTGATAAAGCATTAGCAGTAAGGTCTGTGCTAAATTTATGCTGTTGGCCCAATTTCCACAAAGGTTTATTTTACAAAAGCTAAAACTCAGGTGCTGCTGCTCTACAACGCTTCTGTAACATTAATGTGGGTCACTGACATGATGACAGAAAACTATGATTTCATGTCAGTGGGGTTAAAATTTCAGACTTGAATAAAATGTTTCAGTCAGAAGGGACAATACTGTCAATGAACAAAAAGACATTTCCATTTATCTTATCTGATGGTAGAAAATATACAGAATAAGTACTACAGGAGCACTTGCTAGCACCATTACAACTAAAGAGGACTTTCACACCAGGGAATGCTTTAAGTATTTTACTTCTTACATGGATTCATTTCTCTTGCAATTACCTTTAGGTGTTCTATTATTTGGGCTGCTTCCAGTAGCTACTTCTACTAATGCATGCCCTCTGCTACTCTTAGTCTACCTTGCAATTAAATTAAAATATGTGTTTTAATGGCAGCAGAGTTGTTATTTGATGTACTCTGGTGTTGAATTTAAGCCTTTGTTCTAATAAAAAAAAGGAGCATATAAATAAAAACTACTTGAATAGCTTTTCCATTCTGAAATATTTTTTAAAGTAATTAATAATATGACATATCTTTGCTGGGGATCCAAAACAGAAACAAATGAGATCCATAGGTATGATATCTATACCTGCCAAAATACACAGTATTTTTAACCTTTGCTCAGTGAAATTGTTCCCAACTAAATCTTTGTATATTCACTCTTAGGAAAAAAATGACAATTTTTATTTTACTGTATTACTTCTGCCCCAGCCTGATGGACATTTTTATAGACTACTCAATTCCTTCCAGTTAAGATTTGATCTAAAGCTCAACTTCCTACTTTGTTACTCCTTATTTGCAGTCCTAGATTCACAATCAGAAAAAGAAAAAACTCATAAAGTTTTGCAGAGGAGAATTACATAGAAAAAAATTCTGGTAAAATCTAGGAATGAAAACCTTAAAATGCTTTTAAGTTTTTCAATGTAAAATATGTATGAAAAAGTTTCCTGGAGTGTCTAGAACTTGTATTTTTTTCTCTCATGTATGTATTGTAAACTGCTATTTCACCTAAACCAATTTACTTAGATGCATGTCTACCCTTAATTAGAATGTTAGCAGGAGCTGCTGAAAATACTAATAGCATTGCAAATCAAAACCTTTACATATCATGTACAATTTGGCCTAAAAAATGCTAGGTTTAAAAAGTATCCTGCGTGAACTGATTTATTTTTCATTTATTGTTGGTTTTGAGAATTAGTATAACTTTCCAAATATTATTTATATTTTTTCAGTTTATTTTTGCTGTGCTTACCATGCCCTCTCCCACCAGAAAAAGTGTTCTTGGCTTATATGCAGACTCTAAATCTACAAAAGGGGAGGGACACCTTCCTTAGACCAGATATTCTGTATTCCCAGTTTTGCAGGAGACAACAGTGCAATTTGCTTTACTGCCTTAGGAAAAAGCTTAGATTTGAACCTGACCTTCTGAAAAGCTGCAGTGATTGTAATATAAAAACTGGTATTGGTGATGTTGATGACAATGGAAGGCAGAAATCACTTTTGTCTCTTTTAACAGAGAGAAAACCACGGCTGGTATGTAAGTTGTCTTATCCAAAGTAGAATCTGGCATATGCTACCTTCTGTGGCATTCCTTTTTTGGTAGTGGTAAACCACTGACAAGAAGGAATGTTCTTGCAGATGGGAGAAGAAAAGCTG
>NW_005054307.1:3589933-3660583 GCF_000277835.1 Geospiza fortis | reverse complement strand
ACAGACTTATTGCTGGAAAATTCTTGATCCTGCTGTCACCTACACTCAGAGATGTGTCTGTGTCTGACCTATCAGAGTATGACTGAAGGAGAGTCACAATTCAGAACAGTTCATTTTTGATACCTATGGTAGGTTACAAGAAATGCTGGGAATGCCTTATTAACAGATCTGTCTGATAGTTGATAGTGACACCATTAAAACTCTCTTGTACAAATGAAAAATTTGGTCTTAATTGCAGGAAGCTCAGGTAGGAGTGGCAGTGAAGCCATTCAAGCTTGGCTTTAAGCCATGGCAGTTTGGGATTCAGCTGCTGGGTAAGTACAAGCAACATCTTGTGCCAACTCCACTGCAAATTCACTGATGAAAGGAAAAATGTTGTTGAACAATACCAAAATAACTCCTGAAAAATTAGAATACTTCCTGTGAAATATTATCAATCCAACTGTCCTCAATTTTCTATTAAACAGAAGGTTTCTAAATTTAAAATAACTAAGTTCAAGACAGAGTTCTGGCTACTTTCAGATTACTAGTCTTTTCTAAAGGCCTTCAGAACTAGATATATCATTAAAGACTTAAAAAATTCTTTAAAATACCACCTCCAAGGTCAGTTCTGTATGGTGATTTTTATTGCACTGGAGTAACACTTCAACAAAGTCTCACTTTGTGAAAAAAGTCTTTGGCACATCCCACAGAGCAGGTAGGAGACATGCTCCAGCTGTTCTGACAAGGTTATGTATTCATGAATTGCTGAATCATATTCAAAGATAAACCACCATTCCCTGAAATCTGTAATTGAAAAGCTAACATGAGATCCATAGAAAGTGAGAAAAGACCAGTCTGAACAACAAAGAAATAGGCTGCAAACCTAATACCACTAAATGCAGCATAAATACACAGATAATTTAAGACAGGTAAACCATTTCTTGTATCTCTTATAAAGTATATACCTGGAAAAGTTAAAGGGAAACAGGGCTATCAGTGCTAAACAGCTGTTTAAATTCTGGAGAGCGTGCACAGGCTCTCCATGGCCATTACATCTGTAGCATGTTTATTTTTATGACTTACCTCAAATTAGATTATCACATTTTAGCTTCATATGGCAATCTATTAACCATTTATATACCTGATTATGTTGAATATTTTAAGTCAAGTTACCTGTCACATGTGAATGAAGTCATTTTCTCCTTTGCTCTGAAATGAAATTGAAGGAAATAGTCAAGGTAATTCCATGTTTGTTCTCATAGAAATACTACTGGCCAAAATTAAGATCTTGTTGAGTCCTCTATTTCACACTAGGAGTAAACAATTTATCTTTGCAGTTGAGGGGTTTTCAGCAAAAATATGAGGCAGATTGCAAAATTTCAATGATCTGAATTACTTTATAATATCAAGATTCTGGAAAAGGCATGCTTTTCCACCATTTTTCCCAGCATGGAAATATCCTATGCTTTGGATCACCAGTGACAGTTATAAGATCTTGGGGCCTTGGCCCCAGACTCTGTTTTCTGATTGCTTTGAACATACTCTGCATGGCACCACAGCCTCTGTCACCCTGCAGCTGCTTGTGCCAGACTCAGCTGTGGCTGGCAGCATTTAGCAGATGGTGAAAGTGAGATGGAAGCTGTGGGAGTGCAAAGCTGTGATCCTGTCTAATGATTCTTCCCATGTAAGATTTCTGCACCACTTGGGCAAGACTGGGTTTTTTTCACACAAAATTCAAATGCTCTCAGATGGTATCACTGACCATAGACTATGCAATGGTAGTCTAAATAAAGTTTCAGCAATCTGAACAATTAATGGATGGGCTAATTAGAGACTTCTTATTTGTGACATGGCTAATAAGTGGTTCATAGCTAGCTAGTAGATATAAATGCATTTCTGAAGGGCTAATATTGTGTTTAGCAGAAGAGCAAACAACAAGAGAAAGAACTCAAGAGCCTATAATCACAAGTGTCATAATGACAAAATACAAGAGTAAACAAAAATTGAGATCAGATAGGTTTGCAATAAGCGTTGAACTAATCACAGCACAAAGTAAAGGTACAAGAGGTTCAGAGCTGTTTATTCAATAAAATTTCTTCTGATATACTTAAAAGCATAAACACACAGATTAGTTGTAATGTACCTCAGTGCAGCTGTGCAGAACCACTTTCACTTTGCCACAGCCCCAGTATACTGATACATCACCAAGTCATATTGAACCCCCAAATTCTACTGTTCTGGTGAGTCTGAAGAGTGACTCATCAGCACTTTTTAAATATTTTTTCTTCCACGATGATGAAAATTGCCTCTTCTCAATACTTTCACTTATATTTCTCCCTTTCACCTTTCCTCTCAGAACTATATCCTTACATGTTTTTTTCTTCACATTTTCATGTTTATTCTTCTCTACTCTTACATGTTTTTTTCTTCACATTTTCATGTTTATTCTGCTCTACTTAATTTCTTTCCAACATTGTCTGGTACTGCAGCCACTTGTCATTCTAAAGAGACAGTTTTCCTCTCATGCCTTGCCTCATAAAGCTTCCAAACGATCTTGACAAGGGTGGTTTCCTTAAAGGTTGTATCAAATAGCCTCCAATTTAGTAAGTCCAGCAGAACCTTTGTATTTAGCAATCTGCTTGGGCATGTTTTTTAAGATGCTAAGATTTTTCTTACCAATAATTTTGTGTCAGTCTTTGCATTAGTCTTGCAATAGATACTTGCCTACAGAAAGATATTAAGCAACTGTGCTTCCTCACGGCAGTAGAAGAAGCAAGGTGCAACCTTGGTCTGATAGAATGACATGAATGTTTTCTTTCAACACTTCAGTTCACAAGGGTCAGATATCTTGAGTTCTGAATGGGCATAGCATATTTATTCTTTGTACCACTGCATGCAAGGTAGAGAATTTGTATCCCTAATCTTCCAGTCTTATAAAAATACTTTTATTCCTCCTTTACCTCTCAAGTTTCCATAGTTCTACTTACATCCATTTTGATATGACAATAAGAGACAATACAGTGTAAGTTTCAGCTCTCATTTTTTTCAGTGGGTTTAACTTAAAATGCAGCTTAGTGACTTAATCTTCACTTTTGAGAGGGCAAAAGCATAAGCACTAACATACAGAAGAGATTGCTTCTCTCTACAGGGGCACAACTCAGCAGCTTCTGCCAAGTGAAGGAAGAAGTTTGGTCAATTTCATTCATTTTATACACACTGATTGAATTAATTTGTTAGGCCTATACATGGTGGAAGATTTTCCATCTTCAGGACAATACATGCAGTGAGTGTGCTTGTCGTTTAGCAAAACGGATCATTAACAATTGATGCATAATGGCATAATAAATATTGCTGGTTTTCTTTTGCATCTAGTGTTGGGTTCAACTGGGGATTAAATTGCCTCATATCCGAGACATTAATAATTTTGAAGGTTGACATTTATGAGCTTAGAATGAAGGATATTCAAGGCTTTCAGATTAATGTAATTTCAGAGATTCTGGATTAGATGCTTACGTGCTCATGTGGCTGCTAATAATTAAACTGAACTTCAGTTATTGGCTGTACAGGCCTCAAACCTTTCTAGATAAACATTAATAAGGAACATATAATACCTATGTCATATGTATGTAGTATGTCCATAATATCTTTTAGGCTAGGTTTTCAGCAATAAATAAAATGTTTCTATATTCTCAAGTGTAAATTCACATTAGATAAAGATATTATCTACTATTTAAGTTTTTTAAAACCGCAAAGAATCCCGGTTTCTTCCTCCAGCAGAGATACAGTTTTTCTTCTTTAATAAAGGAATGGAAATTAATGATGCATTCCAACAAAGGCATAATTCTTTCTTTTGGTTATTATGATCAACTTCCCTAAATAGAGCAATGGACTAAGATCACAATATGCTACATGAATCCTCAAACAGCTGAGATGGATACAATTATGTCTAAAGAGATATTAGCAAGAGAAAAAGAATTGCCTGTAAAACTCTTTCTTCAGGCCATAAAGCTTTGTGTCACACTGATCAGCTGCACGGTTTCTGCTGACATCCACGATGCTATGTATGCATGTTGTAGACTTTGGGTGAAATATTGCCCTTTCTGACACTACCTCATCAGACCACAGTTTCAAATTCTGTTTGCTTTAGGTTCATTTTCCACTTTCTTTGCCAACTAGCATTGGCCTGCTCCTTGTGTCTATCAAGCAACTCCATGGCCTGGTATATTTACTTTTCCTTCCAGCATCTCTGGCTTAGCTACTCAGCCAAAGTTTTGATTCCAGGGCAGGTCAATGTAAGTGATACAGGTATAATCTTGCCTGTGGGTATGCTGGGATCAAGACTGAACCTCCTCAGTACTCAGAATCCCAGTTATGCATTGCAAAACTTTCATGGAAGCTAAGCTTCTATGTATTCATTTTCTGAGCTTAAACAAACTAGATTAGAGCTGCCTCTGATGTAGCATTTCTGCTGGTATTTCTTACTGCACCTGTTTGATGGCAGCTGGGCAAGAAGATCTCTTTAAATAGGAATTCTCCAGCTTACTGTAAATGATATAATTTTTTTTTCATAACTATTTTTTCTATTTTAAACTATATTTTCTTTTCCCTTCTGATTATTTGTCTCTGGACTCACAATATTGAAGCTGTCTGAGGATACTCAATATGAAGAGTTGTACTGCATTGCTGCAGATATTTGATCTGGAAAAAAAGTCTTGTCATTTCACTATATTCATGTAAAGGAGAATCATGGGGGGAAAAAACCCTAAATGTGGTCAGTAAATTATGTGTATCTAGTAAAAACAATATCAATCATGTCTCATGAAAGAAAAGAGGACACTTGGGATTTTAAGAGGCTGTTTATAAAAGAACAGCCGAACTAAAATAGTAGTTTCTTAACATCCTCCAAGTGACAAATTCACAGATGCTGTGCAAAAGAAGGACAGGCAGTGACTGAAAAATGCCAGAACAAAATGTGCTTTCAATTACATGCTTGCAACACCTAAGGTATGCTCTTACTTCTCTAACTTAAGAGGTAACACCAAAATTCCTATGAAGATGAGTGTAATTATAGAGGAGGGAAGCCTCTAATACACCTCATTTGAACAATGTTTTTAAGCTTTTAGAAACTAACAGTGCCATCTTGAAATTGTTCTACTATTATGGGCAACAAATATAGAGAATGCTGGCAGTGGATTGTGGTACCAGAATTTCTCAGACAAAGAAATATAAGTATTTCTGCATTCCAAGGAGCTGCAGGGAACAGAAAAGCCTGCATAATCTATTAGAGATTTACAGTAAACACACATTTTGATAGGCAAATATTGCTGTTGTGAGGTTAACCACCACAGAAATAAAGTCAAGGTATTTGGTGGGGTTTTTTCAAATTGAGTGGAGATGTTGCTTTATTCTACTAGAACTACATTGTTATCCATTAGAGGACTTTGTTAATAAACAATGAAAAGGGTTTTGGTGGTTTGAAGGGGTTTTTCCCTGCCAAAAAAATAATAAAAAAATAAAATAAAATAAAATAAAATATAAAATAAAATAAAATAAAATAAAATAAAATAAAATAAAATAAAATAAAATAAAATAAAATAAAATAAAATAAATAAAATATTTCTGCTTCTGCTAACTAAATTAAAAGGAAGAAATTGCAAATTTCAGGATTTGCTCAGTGGCTCTATGGCCATAGCCAGTTTGATGCAGAGTACTTGTAACATTTTTTCTGAGGTAGCTCTTCTCACAGGTGCTGAGAATGATATGGTCAGACTATATGTGAGAAATTATGAAGAAGTAACACTGACATCAAAAATAAAATTTCATTATAAATATAATCACAATTAGTTTTTTACAGCCCTGGTGTCTGAAGTTATGTGAAGGTTCAAGATTTTTTGTTTTTTGAGAAAGAAATAACCTAAAATTAGTTTTCCATGTCTTTAGGCTACAGAGAAGAGCTTCAAAATTGAAAGATTCAAAAAACAGAGAATAACTGCTAAGGAGAGAGAAAAAAAAAAAGTGTGGATTTTTATCCTTATTTTTGTCTACACTTACTATTTTTTTTAAACTTGGATTTTGGCTATACGGTATCAACACAGAAAAACTTGCAATTACTGTCCAAAAGGTACAAACAGGAAAAAGAAATCCAAACAGTTCCATGGACTTGCTCAGATTTTCAGAGAAAGCTGTAGTCTGACTCTAAATCTCAATCCCCCAGACCATACACCAACCACTTACTCATGAGACTATCTTTACAATCCAAGTACTGCTTACATAAAAAGAAAACCAATGAAAAACACTGTGTGTGGAGATTAAAGTTTCTGGGAATATTTATTTTACATAAAAAAACCTTACAGTTATATATGCAGTAAAACAAAGGGTCAGTAATAACCTATTAATCCCCAGTTTTAGCAAGGGAAATTTAGAAAAGCTTGCAGATGAAAGCTCAGTAACATTTCCAAAGATGTTGTTAAACTTTGAAATCTGAAGTATCTATCTTAATTCATTCCCAACTATAACAAAGTGCTTTCCATTTTTTTAAACTTTTCTATTCAGAAGGCAGATAGAAAAGAGATCACATTAGCAGAAAGTTTGATTTTTTTAATTTCAGTGAGATTTGCACTGCTAGCATCTACATTAGAAACACATGAGGGCAGTTAGGGGAAGATCAGAGTACATAGCATGGTGTGCAAGTGTATTTTGTAATATTACCTAAAAAAATCCAGAATAAAGTGTTTCAGGAGGCAGACAAACTTGCAGACATTATGTAAAGGTACTCAAAATCCCTATGTTAATGAATTCTTGCTAAGCCCTCTTTTTAATATCTCCTATCTGAATATCTTCACAAGGAATTGTCTTTTCTGATTACTACTACCACAGCTACTACTGTGGGTAAATTGGTGAAAGGTGCATTACAGACAGAGAGTATGGAAAGGGCTGAGTTCAGGAGCAAAAGTAGGTTTACATAGCATGTACTCAGGATTTATAGCACAATTGTCTTTTCAAGAGAGGGTCACTTTGCAATACAATAATTGTTTCATCTATCTTGTGCTGAGTTACAATAGTGAGCAGAGTCAAAGTTGATTAAAAATTAAAATGTACTTTATTCAATATAATAGTAAAGTGATGCTGTGAAAATGGAATGGACATTTCCATTTCTCCCATCATAGTCTGCTCTCTGCTTTCTTTTCACATGCTGATATTCTTAAATGCCAGATATTTTCTGCAAATTTAAATGTTAAGGATTAAAAGAGATAATTGGTCCCCAGGCTAATGGCTGCTATTACATGGAGCATGACTGGAACATTCTGCTGCTTCATTTGGTTCACTGATATTCCCTTCAGGAGGTCACCTGCTGTACTCTTATGGTAAAGAAATACAATAAAATTATTTCTTATTCCATGGATTTCATAGAAATATATCATAGATATATATTTGTATTACATAGAAAAGTGTTGGATCCCAGCACACAAAAATTTCCAGAGCAGGATTTCACAAGACTTCGTACTTAATGATAGTAATAATTTTATTTGTTACTAAAGAAGACTCCATTTTTTTGTCCTCAGATTAATTCTTGACATTTCATGGTGTAACCACAGTTACACAAGGTAGTGCAATTCATAGACTATTAATGACTATTAAGACCATTTTCTCACAGGATTATGTGATCAGCATAATTTCTCAAATGCAAATGTCTCAAAAGTCCAGCTAAGTTTTCAATCCTATACTTCCATTCAGGTGCTTTGATAATCCTGTTCATTCTAGGTAAGGTAAGTAAAGCACTTAACTGGTGTTTTCACCCAGGACACATGTAAATATCTATCTCCGGAGCTGTCTTGTTCTTCTACATACTATGATTGCATTACCTTGATGTCCAGGTTCCAGCCAGGACAGGGTTGGTTTTAGCAGTAGCCAGGGGTATGGCTAGGAATAGGAATTCTTTACCACATCATTTTCCAGGAGCAGGGAAAGGGTTCCATTCCAGGTCAGGGTAGTGTGGCAGCAGTTGAATATTGTCAGGTACTGTGGTGAGAACATGTGCATTTTTGTTGTTAATGTTGTTGCTTTTACTGGTCATTTTCCTACCTCATTGCTGTTTCCAGTAAATTGTTCATATCTCCATCCATGATCTTTACCTTTTGTGTCTCCAGTTTTCCTCTCCAGCTCACCACAGGGGGTGGCAGGGAGGGAGGGGAGAGTAAGTCAGCCACACCTGGTTTCACAGAATCACAGCTTCACAAAGTATTCTGAATTGGACAAGACCTATTCTTAAATATTATTATCAAATCTACTGCCTGTAGCATCTTGTGACACAAAGTAGACTCCTGCCAGTAAAAAATTTCACGTGCTTTGGATTTTTTGATCATTACTCTTTTTCATAATGTGAATATCTACTTTCTACTTTCAGAATCTTCTTAGTAAACGTAATTAAAATCTCACCATTTTGATTTTTCTTCTACTCTATTTTGTTGCTATTTTTTTTGTTGTTTTTTAATTATATGGAAAATGAAGATGTTAATTGATATTGAATAGTTGCTAATATTTATTTCTATATAAAAAGGAAAAATACTCTTAGGTGCTTTTATTGTTTTCCCATGAGACTCTTTATCACTGGAAAACATGTAATGAAACACAATTTCCAGGTAGCAAAGGAACTACTTGAAATATATTACATTAACATGCACTAAGGTCACAGAATATCCATGATTAGCCCTCTTTCTACTTCCCCTTTATCAAAGCCTGGGATTTCAGGTCAGCCGTGCAACAATGTTTAAGTTCACAAAACTTGTTGGCTCAAATGAAACCAACTTCAGCATGGGAAGGCATGTAAATCCCATTTTTTCAGCAAAGCCTCTGTTAAAAGTCAGAATTTTATGACAGAGTGGAGGAGAACGTTCACTTAATGAGTGTGGTAACAGCTCTGAAAATCAACAATATCCACAAGTATTGATGATAAGCATAAGTATCAGAAAACAATAAAATTAGTCTTGAGTCCAATTAGACAGAGAAATCTGTGGAAAATGTAGATGACAAAACAAGAAGCAGGGAAAAAAAATCTCAAACGGAATAATACGACTCCTTACACATTCTGGAGTCTCTCACATTAACATTATTTTGTGTGATTCTCTTTCATATGCTATGGAGCTGAAAACTCAGTTGTTCATACTCTCTGCACTTCCATACTTGTTTTATTACTCCATGCAGTTATCCATATGTACAATGAACTATGTATTGGAGTGGCCTATCTTTGTCTTGCCTCTGGGATTGTCTTGGATGTGCTTATTCTGGACCATGCTTTGGCTTCTCAATTGCTATTACCTGTTCATTTTACAGCTTAGCAGCCTATACCATTTGGGAGAACTCTTGTTTATTTGGACATACCTGTGTGGGAATAAAGTAGACCACAACCATTTACTATTAACTTTTTTGTATATTTTGCATGTGGGCTCCCACATCCATCTGCCTAATGGTTCCATTCTGTCAAAGGCTTCATATAAGGACATATTTCATTGTTTTATGCTTTTATTTAGGATCACATTACTCATTAAATCTTTGGCACTTTCTCGGGTGACTGTGCAGAATTTCTGCTGTTCGTTTATTAGAAATTCAATTTTTTTGCTTCTTTGGTATACTAATATCTTGGTTTATTTTTCTACATTCCTTTTTACCCCTTGATTCATTCAGTAAACCAGTTCAGTTCTTAATTTCATGTTTAAAACCAAACTAAAAATCCAACTTCCTTATTGACCATTGTACATACCTCCTTGATTTCATTGTAAAAAGCAAGGAGTGTGCTCTGAAGGTGCCAACCTCTTCATTCATGTTTTTGTATTACACGGTCGAGGCCACACAGCCACCAACCATCCACCCCCATCAATCTCTGGTAGCACTGGGAAAGAGGTTCTTTGGTTTTTGTTGGGTCTCACAGAGAAACATGAACTGGGACAACTGTGGGTACAGCAGTGTGCAGGCATCAGATAACACAGAGCCACAGGATGAGCAGGGATACCCAATAAAGGAGGTGTTTACACCACAGAGCTCATACTTGGCACAAATGCTGAGATCTGCCCAATGGGAGACCACAGAACAGTAAAGAATGAGAAAGGACAAGGACGAAAAGAAGAGCGAAAAGAATATATGGAAAAAAAGAAGGAAAAAATATTCTGAAAAGAGTCAGGAGACCTAGATGAGACAAACTGCCTGGTGCTTAAGTCCCCAGATAATGAGAATAGATTTTCCTAAAACAGACTTCAGCTTGGAGCTTCTCAGACCCCTTTATGTAATACCAATGGCTGACTAGTCTGGAACTATAGTGAAGAAAATAAAGGAACTGATTTTGAATCTTTCCAAAATGACGTTAACCTTCCCAAATTAATAAGCATGTGTTCTCTTTTGAAAACATTCTAAATAGTTCTCTGCTTAGGATGACTTAAACTACAGCACAATAAAATGGAATTTGCAAAGAAATCAGTGAATATAAATGAGAGTGGAAGGCAGTGTATGTTGCATGGAGTGCTGCCATCTTTTGGTAATAACAAATTAGGATTATTTCAAGAGAGCTCTGAATATGTCTAAGAAAGATGAATACAGTCTGAAAGCATAATACATAAACCAATTATTAAATGAAATTACTATTGTTACTAAAAAGACTACATTTTTTAGTACAGACTCAGTCTGAAATGTGAGGTTGCTACTTAAAAAATATGTCCTTTTATTTAGACTACCACTTTAATTTTTTGCTCTTTTAGAGATCTGAGTAAGCAGAGAAATTAAATATTTCTTCTTCTCTGGTTGCAGAAGTGGAAGCATATAACATATCAAGAATACAAAAAGTAGTCATTAATAAAAAACCTGCATATTTCTGAAGCAGATTCCATCTGATCGATTTTGTCTTTTTCTTTCCATATAAGGATGATTCTTTTTCTTTCTGAGTGTAATTCAAGTTAATGATATGCTCAAATTCCACCTTCATCAAAAACACATCTGTGCGACTATTATATTGCTCCTTTTCTTTTATATCATCTTCATAGTTTAAAAAAACTGTATGCATAGAGCATTTGTTTAGCTTTAGAAGAGCCTAGAATTTGATGAGGGGTTGGGTTTTTTTGTTTTGAAGAAAGACAGCCACTGACCCTTGAGCACAGTATTCTAATTTTGACTTTTCTTTCAAACTTTCAATGTTTCCTTACAGTCATGTTAAATTTCTGGATTCATGGCTAATAGTAAAAGCTTGAAAATGTGATTTGAAAGGCAGAAAAGTCAATAGCCAAAATAAGAGTTAAATACAGATTATTTTCTCTGGAGCCTTTTGAACACTCAGATTCGCAAATTTGCCATTTTAATGACCTTAAAATGTGTATACTTGCCTTCAGATTTATTTGCTTCCTCACAGTTACAATGGCAAAACAACAGAAAAAATTTTATAAAAAATTAAAACCCAAACCTGCTGCCTGCTGCAGTGGCTTTCTGCCATTTTCTGTGCAAAAAACATGCTTACTGTGCTAATAATGATATTCCTCATTTGTTCTAAGTGTTTTGTTTACCTAGTAAAAGAATCAGTGGAACATCTCAGCTAAGGTTGTTTCTTCCACTCTCTTTACAAGATTCCAGCTGATTTAGGTTTCTTTTGCTTACATGAGTGTGTCTGCTTGGTGGAAAGACACTGACATTCACTATTCCACATTGTGTCTGTTTTGTCGTTTTCTGGTTCTGCTGATGCAGTAATATGTTTTCTGTCAAAAGCGTTTTATAGGCACATTACCCTGCTTGACAGAAACAGTGAGCTACAAGGATTTCCTGAGGAGAAACTTCCAGATGCAGTGTGTGAGATTTCTCATCTCCCAACTACATTAATTACATTATCACCCTGAAACAACATTCTAAATGAAATCATTCACTGAAAGTCTCACACACAGTCCAGCTGTCTGGACTTCTCTAATGTTTCTGTCATCTATAAATAATTCACAGAAAGCCAACTGGGAGGCTGCATACTCATTTTCTGCTCTCTCAGTATCTGCCAGTCATGGGTAAGGAAAGAATTTCAACCTGGCAGCTGTGGGGAGATAGAAGTCCACCAATTTCAAGTCTTCAAAAAAATCTCAAGTGTGGTTTTAATAAGAAATGAAATTGGTTTTTAAAAATAAAAGTATTTTAAAATAGATTTTTTAAATATTTTATCTCTTCTTATTTATTTTGAAGTTCACTGAGGTCCTATTTTCACACGCTTTATTATAACCCAGAGGACAAGAATTTTAGTTTGAAAGAAAAAAAAAGTGATTTCTACATAGCCTCTCATCTTGGGAAGCCGGAGCTTCCAAAAAAAAAGATAAGGAAAATCATGAGAGCTGGAATAAAATCATGAGTATTAACAACACTACTACAGAAAGGTTCTTAACTTGAAAAGATGGTGCAGTCTATTAGACCAGAAGAATGCAACTGCTTCCATAGGCAAAAAGATCATATATATTGGTGCACTCAGGAGTTAAATAATCTGGATGAACTGTGATATGTACAAACCCTGAGACTGTAGCTAAGAGGACAGGTTATTTTGTTTTATATTTGCTTTTTTTGCACATTGTTGGGGGGGAAAGATAATTAATTATGTCGTGACTAATAATTCCAGTCAAAAGATGAGGAGGCTAAACCCAGATATGGTGTAATTGAATTTGTGCTTACTTTCACCACTTACAGATTTGGCTCATTATTTGTATTTTCATGTTGTGTCAAGTGGCAAAAATACTTTTTGACCTTGTGATCAAAGGGAAAAAGGCTCACAATTTTCCCTTGAAAAGCAAATGGGACATGCAGCTTTCTGAGTCATCTTTTTTTATAGTTACATCCTACAAACTTTGATTATAATAATGGGAATTTTGCCTGATGATTATAGTATTGGGCCAATCATAGGTTTCATTTAGCTCAAAATTCATACAGCTCCATTGAAAATAATTTGTTGAATATGTTTACACCCGAACTGATTTTGCATCAGTTCCTTTGAGAGACTGTATTTCCCTTCAGCTATTAGAAGCTTGTATCCCAAAGGTAGAAACATTATCATATCATTTGCACAAAGGAACAACATCAAATGCTGCATACATAAGAACAGAAAATTAAGTTTTAAAAGAGCTGCATGCTTCTTTCTTTAAGGACTTTGAGGAAGAAAGTATACAAGCATGACCTTATACTCCAGTACCTATGGGATGCTCCATGGAAGGAGCAGATTCCAGTTTTTCACATTTTGCTCTCTTTACTTTAGTCAGCTAACATCTCTCCACAAATACTCACTTAAAACAGATCAAAAGTTGGTAGCACTTACAATTATAGTAGTACTTCAACTTGTTCTTAAAATTGCTGTAGAAAAAAGGATCTTAGTGCTCTTGTCAAAAAAAATGCAATATTTGCTCTGTCGTGTCATGGTAGACATTTTTCTGCATCCTGAAATTATGTGTTTGGTTTTTTTTTCTCTCTTCTTCATTGTCTTGTTGCAGGTATAGTTTTTCTGTTTCCTGTAGAGCTGAAATGAGTAAAATGTACAAAAGAGATAGTGGATGAGAGTGAGAGTGAGAATACAGCAATAATAGGAATAATAAAAGTTGAATTTCGGTTCAGAGGAAAGAGTTATCTCTCTTTGTAGTATTCTTGAGAATAGAACTGAAGAAACAAGATTCCTTTAGGGTCTTAAGAGGATTAACCTGCTAACAAATATCACCTTTGAGCATCTCAATGTTCTATGGAATAATCTGAGAACCAGCAATTTGGTGCTTGAATCAGTGATCAGTTTCTGCATATACAGCATTATTACTATTACTTTTTCGTCTGACATGGTAAAATCTCACAATCCATTCAAAGATAAGATTTTAATTTTTTTAATTACCATCAGACTTTCAGTTAGACACAATAAGTTACGAATATGCCCCCAAATATGCCTTAATGGAACTTGATACTTTGTGGTGCACCCCTTTTAGAGTATGAGGTCAGATTTGTAGTATATGTGCTCATCAGACCTTTGAAAAATGAAGGCCTAAGATTATTTGTCAAATATTTTTAAAGAGTATTTTCAAATGCTTTAATAAGGTTTACAAAGGTGAGTTTTTTCTCAAGGAAGAGGAAAAGTAGACTCTTAGTATGACTATCTATAACTTTAACATATACTTTAGGTATTATTGCATTTCATAGTATAAAGAACATTTCAAATAGGGATTATTTATCTACTCTTTCAAACAATTCTTCCCTCTTCCTTTCTAAAAGGTGACCATAGGGAAAAGCAAATTGTCTTAAGATACGTGTCTCAGGATTTGGATACTAGGCTGGCCATTCACCTAGAGAAAATGACATGTTCTTAGAAATAACCATGCCTTTTATTATCTCTTAGCCGCTTGTTTTATAAAGTATGTTTGCATTCACTGTAGGGAGGGTTCAACAGACCAAATGTAGGTTTTTCTACTTATAAGGCTCCTAAAGTAGCTATCTAAAATAAAAATTGAAGAATCAGTCATGATCATCTGTCCATAACTAAGTTAGAAGTTTGAAGAGTTGGATAAAAGGAATAACAATGGCCTCAGAAAATTCTAATCTGCATAGGTGCCATAGATATGCTTCCATCATTTTCATTTAAAGCAGTTACAAAGATTTCAATGAGTGGTGCTCCTCAGTGGTCAGTATTGGGACTGGTACATTTTTACAATTTTGTTGGTGATATGGACAGTGGAATTGACAACAGGAAGCTGCATGGTGCTGATGACCAACTGGAAGGAAGGGATGCCATATAAACAGACCTTGACAGGCTTGAGAGGTGAGCCTGTGGGAACCTCACAAAGTTCAGCAAGGCCAAGTGCAAGGTCCTGAAACTGACTTGGCACAAGCACAGGCTGGGCAGAGAGTGGATTGAGACTATCCCTGGGGAGAAGGCCTTGCAGGTGTCCATGGACGAAAAGCTTAACCTGACTCATCAATGTGCTGTCACAGCCCAGAAAGCCAACTGCATCCTGGGCTGCACCAAAAGCAGCAGGTCAGGGAAGATGATCCCTCTCCTTCTGCTCTGCTCTTGCGAGACTGATTCTGGAGTACTGCATCCAGCTCAGGGACCCACAACAAAGAAAGACGTGGACCACTTGGATCAAGTGCAGAGGAGTCACTGAGCTGATCACAGGTCTGAACATCTCTCCTATAAGGGGAAGGCTTTGAGTTTTGGAGCTGTTTTCATCCTGGAGTAGAGAAGGGTTTGGGGACACCTTAGAGAAGCCTTCCAGAACTTTAAGGGGACTTACAAGAGGGCTGGAGAGGGACTTTGAGGGACTTTTCACAAGGGCACTTGTCTTGTCAAGTCCCACTTTTCAAGAGGGACTTGACAAGACAAGAGGGGATGGCTTCAAACTGAGAGTATGCTTAGATTAGATATTAGGAAGAAATTATTTGCTATGAAAATGGTGAGGCACCAAAACAGGTTGTCCAGAGAAGTAGTGGAGACCCCACCCCTGGAAGTGCTCAAGACTAGGCTGGATGGAGGTCTGAGCAACCTGGCAGAGTGGAAGGTTCCCTGCCTATGGCAAGGGGCTTGGAACTCTATGATCTTTAAGGTCCCTTCCAGTTCAAACCACTTATGATTCTTTAATTTTGACTGGAAAATAAATTTTATTTCCTTCAATTACTCTCAATGGACAAACAAAATATGGTTTTAGTAAAAAAATGCACAAAGTAAAACCAATTAAAAACCTCAAGATTATACGCAGTATTATGACACTTGATTGACAGAATTGTTCTTAAATGTATAATTCTTAGCATAAAATCTCTCAAAAAACAAGTTTTTAGAACAAGCTGTTGAGTACTTGTCAAAGTATCATAGATCCTACATACAGTATTGTCTTTAAAGAATGTAAGTGTTGGGCTTCAGAAGGAAATAAAGATTTCTCTCCCAGTACTGGCAAAGTTAGCATTTATGTCATACAAGATGAATTGTGGCATTCTTCCTTTCTCTGTCAGCATTTATGGATCTCTTCTTTCTTCTTTTGTTTCTGTTACAGTTAAAATTCTCAAGATCTATAACCAGTTCCTGAGAGGAGCATTGTCCATTCTTTTTTATATATGCTGCTAGTTAAGTATTTAGGTCAACTAGAACTTGATGTACAGTGATCTCACATACAGAAAGAAATAGCAATCTTAAAAAATTTCCATAAAAATTATAACAAACAAGTCTAGTATAGCTGTCAAATATAAAATCTTTTTCCTTTTGCTGTCTCATTCTTCATTTCCTTATCATTAAGAAAAATTTCTTCAAAGAAAGGCTTGTTAGGCATTGGAACAGGATGCCTGGGAAAAGGTTGAGCCGCTGTTGCTCTAGGATTTTTTAAAAATGAGCTGTAGCACTTAGAGACGTGGTTTAGTTGTGGATATGCCAGTGCTCAGTAAATGATTAGAGATTTTTTCAAAACTAAATGGTCCTATGATTCTATGATTCTGTTCTATCATGCTTAAATATCTAAAGCTGGACAATCAAGTCTATCAGATGCAATGTAACAAGAGGCACTGGATGAATTTGTTTATAATTATGGAAACAAGAGATCAAAAAAGAAAACAGACACCAAAAATAATCATAACATGCACTTCTTGCACCATGTGCCAAAGCTATGTATCTAAAACCTTTGTTTAATACCTTTACATCTCATATCATTCCCAAATCTCAGTAAGCAACTGGTTAGATTAGAAAGTTCTCTGGGCTGTGGAATTCTGCTTTTGCACTTGCATTAAATTATTCTAGTGTGGGCATCTAGATCCTTTCTAAAAGCTAAAGCTGGAAGCTTCACAGAAAGGCAACAAAACACTTAGAGCTTTCAAGCCCATGGAAATATTCAAGGGAAGCACAGCACATGGCGAGTAACACCTATGCTAAAATATAATAGTAGTAATACTTTTGGTTAAAATTCTTCTTTTAAAAAGAGAGTTTAAAAAGTGCACACTTTTTTATTAACAGACAAGTTTATTTAAACTTTAACTCTCATAAATTGCATCAGGCCCAAATTTTTCCATCAAGATTTTAAAGTCTCAATGAAGCTAAATACTACTGTCTCATCTATTGCAGTATTCAACACTTTAATGAGTATTATTAAAAAATCAAACGTCAGACCAAGGGCTAATTCTAGGACAACAGATACTTACTCTCTCATTTTGTTAAAAATTATCATTGAGCCTTATTCTTCTTTCCTGTCTGCTGAAAAAATCAGAATAATTTCTCCTTTTATCTCATATCATCAAACACAATGAATGTCTACATGTCTTCAGTTCTATTTTCTCTTTTCTCTCCAGTTTGTAAATTACCCTGAATAATTTAATTTACCCCACTCACTAATTTTCTATGTTTCATTTGCTACTGGTTTCTATATTTTCTCCTCTTTACAAGAGATTAATATTTCCCATTTTGAAAGCATCAGCCAAAGTCTCTGTATCAGATTAGCAGCAACAGACTACATAGTTAACATGCAGGTAACATATCATGGTGCCTTAACTACTTCCAAAAGTGAAAATTCATCTCTTCTGCATCAAATATATTCAATTCTATTCATCCTTTGTGATGCATTATGTAAAGACAAATATGGCCCATGGATTATCTGGAAATTATCTAATGTTAAGCTTTCTGTTGCCACATTAATATTCCAACTTAAAATACCTGCTACATATATCAATATGTAGACATATTAATTTATGTTATGGGACGTAAAAGACTTACTATGCTGTATTTTATTCTTATGAAAGACAAAATTAACAAAATTGTCTTATATAAAGTCTTAGCTAAATAGAGGTTAAATATATACATGTGCAATCTAAATTTTTCTCCTTTACTTCATCATCACTGACCTATTATATAGATCCTTGCCTTTTCTTCCAGTGTCCTCTTTCCTTTGTTTCTGGATTTGGATCTTGTGAATGGCTATGCAATTTCCTTTGCTATAGTAAAACTTGCCTCTTTTTTCCCCCCTAGTGCAGCACAGCCAAACAAAGGACAGTACAAGGACATAGAAACCATCACAAAATGCCTTTTATTTCACAGCTCTTTTCATCTGCTTAACAAATAACAGAAACCACGGTTAATCATTGCATACTTCTGGTTCCCTGGGCACTCATGGAGCTCTCCATATGGTCTGTTCAAAATGGAGGCACTTGCATATATCAGATCTAAATTATGCAAAAAATGTGATCATATAGTGGAACACAGTAATAATAGAAAAGATACCTACTCAAGAAAAACAGAAACCTAGCTAATAATCACTTTACATTTCCAAATCCCAGGGTAGGAGAACATTGTACTAAATACATAAATCTATATTCTGACATTAATTTCATAACATTTAAAACATATTCACTCTTGAGATTTATATATTGTTCCTTCATGAGAGAAACCTAATAGCACAATGAATTGTTTTGTTTTTTCATTCCTCTCCTCTTTTTGCCTTTTTTTTTCACCTCGCTCTTGATATGACCAAGCTCTTCTAGGTCATCTTCTTTTTATTTACCTTTTCTTTTGGTTTCCAGTCTTATTATTCTTTTCATCCTTTATTATTTTACCACCTTTTTTTAATGATCATGGCCTAAGATAAGTAAGGAGTCTAAGCAAAGATAATATGTGATTATTGTCTAGAGAGAAAAGTGAAAAAAAATTTTACTCATGTGCTCTAGGCCTTGCATTGAACAGTCTATGGAGAAGGTTACAAGTGCACATTTCTGGTGAGCCAAAGTGGTTGTGATTAAACTTTTTAGCTTCAGGTTTGTTTGCTTCAGGTTTTGATACGGTACATTGGTATTTTGAACCAGGGATGCTATTAAGCAAAGGGGGCAGGCCAGGACAAATACATGAGTCCATTCCTGGTGGGCAGAAGGAGACCAGGATCGTAGCTGGTGTAAAGAAGCTTCCAGTCATTCCCAATGCAGCTACACAGTTGGATACCACAGTTGGATATCGTTATCCAGTTGCCCTGGATAGCGATACAGGCATCGTTATCGAGGGCAACTGACAGATGCAATCACTGCTACAGCTTAAAAGGAAATTACTCTTAAAAAAAGGAACATGGATGAATAGTCTAACTGAAAATTCAGAAATCAAGAAATGGCAATAGTTTTGTTAATTCATCCTGCATATGCTATAGACTTAAGGCTTAGTGAGGTTAGTGTCAGTGCCCACCTCAGCAGGAGGACACTTTGTAGGCTGAAAAGGTGTGTAGAAATATTATATGTACCTTAATTAGGAAAGTAGCAAAGACTGAATTTTCCTATAGAGATAACAGAGAACATGTGTTATTACAAAGTCTTAAATTGGGTAACCACATACTATTTTCCTGTGGAACCTAAGCCTAATTCAAGACATGAGATGGACAGCTGCCTGTACATGAACCAGAGCTGGGCCGTGGTAAGAAGAAAAAATAAGTGAATACAGCTAAACCTTGTGTCAATTCCAGCAGATAAACTGATGCTTTGAGATTTAAAGGTCTAGAAATAGCAAGGTAAAAACAGGAGTTCCTCAACTACAAACTTACTGTTGAATACCTACTCTACACTGACAAATGGAATGCCAGAGCTGGCTGCTGACAGGATTCATTCTGGTACATTTTGAAGATGTTATATATGTGTTATAATGGGGTAGAATCTCCTATTGTGTTAGAACTATCAAGGTTAGTTTGTCACTTTTCAGTGGGTTGGACAACATTGTACTAAGTGAGACAAGACAAATTCCCTGGTTTTTATTCCTGTGGCCTTGTAGGGAGATGCCAATCACCTGATGAGTGGAATTAATTAATAGTTTATGCATCTCAACCCACTTTCAAGAACTGGGAAGGAAGTTTCTGAAACATCTCTCAGACTGGTTTTGATGTTGCTTTATTAGAAAAGATATATTAAATTTTGTATACTGGTTTTTCAATATTCATAGAGTTTCTTTTGTTTTAAAGCTCCATGTTAGAAAAGTAGACTTTAGTTTAAATAAGTTTATATTGGACTTGAAGGTCTAAATCATAGTGTAATTTTTTTCCTAACCCATGTTTCTTGATAAAGGAAGACATGAACTTAGGGTTATTTACTATTAAATAGTAGATTCATTAAATAGATTTACATAGTAGATCTGAGCCCTTCTATAGACTAGCACCTATTTTCAGGAAATACCCAGGTAATTTTCTTTCCCTTAACAGCTTTTTATGTGAAACTTTTCTTGGTACTGCCTGATAAAAATTTATCTAATTGCATGCGTGCATGCATTGGTCTGTGTTTTGATGGGAACTTATGATTTCAGGAAGCTAGAATCAGTTTTGAGACTTATCTCTCACAGTATCCCCTCATCCAGTAGAGAATGGAAGAAAGACTTGTCCTCCTTTTACATTGGATGCATCCTGCAGTTCAGCCTCCAAATGAACAACTCTACAGCCTTGAAATGCAGATTCACTGCACTGGAATGTACTTTCATCCGCTGTATCTGTTGTATCTGCTTAACATGTCCAAATAATTTTACACTTGTATCTGTTTAACATGTCCAAATAATTTTGTACATGTTTAATTTTAAGTTTAACTATCATTAGCGCTAAACACAGATAAGACAATTCAGTGAAGACTTTAACAAAGTAGGTCTAAACATGCAAGGTACTTAAATTGGGAGTTTTTTATTTAGATTTGGTTCTTCAGCATTCAAATGAAGGTTTGAATTTCATATCCTCTGCTTGGTACAATGCATCTCTCTGTCTCAGAGAAGTTTGGATTAACTTAATTGGACCTGTAAAAAACCTGTTTTCTCATGAACATCAAAGTAATGTTGTCACATAGTTCCAGTCCAACAGTAACATATAAAGAAAAAATCTGTCTACTAATATTGCAGGTTTTACCAGGTACAGTATTAGTACAGTCTGCTAAATGCAGTTATGTCTCTGGAACAAGGGATTATCATATAGCCTAACCAGAAGCTAGCCCTTTTGCCTCAAAATATGACTAAAAGAACTGTATCCAGTCCTTTATGAGTTGTTTTCACTTCCATTTTCCATATGGAGGATTATCACCCTTTTTGTGTGAGCAGAAGAGCCATGTTCCATGAGTGTCTCCACCCACAGACGCACAGACACATGGACACATAGACACACAGACAGGCAGAAGCACACGCCCCTCATATCAACAAGAATGTGGAAGCAGAGAGACACCCTGGGACTCCGCAGTCGTTCCCCAGCTCCTCTCCCTGGCTGGAGCTGAAGCCCTCTTGCAGCACTCTTTGTCCTCTCATCTTCCTTCTTTCTCACTTACAAGTTTATCTATCTGTTTATCTATTTGATGTTGATTCTTATAAGCCATTTTAGGAAATTAATTTATTTTTAATTAATTTATTTCCTTTTTCAAAAACTTCCTATGGGATGTTCCTCTGCTTCAACATGGTAAAAAAAGTAGATGTTGCTTCCCACCTGGTTTTAACTCTGTGACTCGCTTTTAGGGGCCCAGATGTTTCTCTGCATGAAAATAGTCTTGGAAAGACATTGATTTCCTAATTACTCTGTGCATTTTGTTTCAAACTTCTGAACTGGACATGACAATACTAAAGAATCAGCATGGAGATGAATTCATTAGAGATATGCAGATATTTACTGACTAGGACTGCAAATTGCTACATTAGAACTGAGCAGATATTTTAGCCAAAAATCTACTGAGAAGGTGTTTTAAAGACCTTTTTTTTAAATATTTTCTTTATTAACAGAAGGAAATGTGCTTTATTAGGAAAAGGAAGATAAGCCTAAGGTTCTCAGATATGAGTCTTAAGAAAGGCTATGGTTAGGAGGGGAGAAAACACAAAGAACTAGTTCAAGGTGAAAAAACCCAGGCATATGGAGCCATATGGAGGATGGCCTAGATAAGAACAAGAGAAAAAATTCAAAGCAATTAGTTGTGAAGTTCTGGGAGAACAGCATGGATATGAATTTCTGAATGTTGCTTGTCTCAATCTCAATTTGAATTCAGTTTATCCTTTATCCCCTTCTCTTCCTACTTGCTTCAGTAGTGCAGAATAATAAAAAGAAATAAATCTTCCTACTCTTTTTCTATTTTGAATAGGAATTAATCAAATCGACCGGTTGTTCTGCATAATACATTTTGTTGTGACTATTTTCACCAACACATGCAGATTTGATGCATTGTGTGATTACTGTTTCTGCAAATCTCAGACACCTAATAATTTCTTTCCTTATATATAGTGAGAAGAGATAAGATTCAACTAGAGTCCTAAGAAAAGTATGTGAACTTGAGCATGTTTGGTGCAATGCTTCAATATTATACATACACATCCTATGCATATGTGACATGCTTCACTGGAAAAGGGGCCTGAATCTTCTTCTACTGTTAAATTGATGTCAGGGAAAGCTTTTGTTGAGCTGAATTTGAAAGAAGTTCCAAAATTTGCCTATAAGTAATCAAAACATTCTAGTGAAATTATATGTATCCTAAGATTGAAATTTTCATATTGGCTTAGCAAACTTAATTTTGATTGAAAAAAACCCGAGAAAGTCTACAGAATTGCCTTAAAACAATTAAATCAGTTTAAATTCATGATCTTTGCAATTTCCATCATGAGTTTGACAGGCTCCAAATCTAAACACAACAAAAACCAGGATAAAGGAAGTGGAATACTGCCAGGAAGGGTACAAGTTCAATTTCCAGTTATCTTAAAAACTAACTGTGTGGTCTCAAAAATATGCATAACTAAATGGTACTTTCTCAGTCAGTCCCCTGTTACCCCCAGGCAATTGTGTCATTTGATGCCTATGACAGACTAGGTGATCATCTTTGCCTCTAATTTTATCTACATATAAACCTAAATAACTCTGTCTACAAACATGTCAAAAGGTTTAAATAATATCTGAAAATGTTTTGAGCTCTAAGATTACGGGTACTAAGGAAGTCCAGAACATTTCAGAGTTGTAATAGTGTTGTATTTATCAGTGTTTTTCTCTTGTACTTTGATCTTCAGAGTCACTTTCCATTTCAAAGAAAAAAAAAAAAATTGAACAATTCCCTCAGAGGGAGGTTTCTGCATAAGAATTCTCAGTTCTTTCTGAGACCCCCTGCACTGACATGCCAACCAGCACTGGGATAAGAAATGGCAGATGGCTGAATTTTGAACAATCAGAATTGTATAAATGAAATTAAAAATATGACAACTGATTTCCATACGTGCTCTGTATAAAGTTACAGTTAAGAAAATAGCTTGCATTTCTCTTTACCCAAAATGGGATTTGACCAGGGGTATAAAGCTAAAGAGCTGCTTAATTGCTCGGAAAGCAAGACATTAGGTGTATAGCACAATAAAAGACAATAAAGCTGCACAACAACATGCCTACATTTCCCTTTGTATTTACCAGCCTCCATATAAACTTACAGCTTACCAAAGACCTCTTGTTTTTGATTCCCAGACAATGGTTGTGAGGAATTCACTAAAAGAGCAAATGTCACTCATTGTTATTACCTGCATGGCTCCATTAATTTAAATGGATGCACTTACATATGTAAGGTAAGAAGCATTTGGCCCATAAACTGCTTACTTTCAGTACTATAGATCTTTAATTTTCCTGGAGTGGCTCTACTAACACACAGAAAAAAGAGAGTTGTATTCAGATCTAATATTTGCATACTATGTAATATATTTGCGTATGTTCATTTTTAGCTGCGCAGATAGCAAAAATGAAGATGCATGTTGCCATAACAGTGGCAATATTGGAATATTTCTCCAGCTCACTCCAATGTCTATATTAAAATGCAGAGGAGAAATATCATAAATACACTTCTTGAAATAGAATGGCACATCAGTAACAATGCTTAAAGAGCCTCTGTTCCAGAAATGAAATGTTCATTTCATTTACACTAAACCTGAGGTGTTTTTTTGGTTTTGTTTTATTAGGAGGGAGGGGGAGAAAAGCGGGAATGTTGCCAAGTGAGGGAAGATGGGGATGGTTGCAAAGAAACATTTAGTCAGTAAAACACCATGCTTTCTCATAATGTCATGCATCTCACTCACAATAATTCTTTCTTATTAACTGCTTGGGAACAATTTATTTTCCTCTCAGGCTATGAAGGCAAGTGCAAGTGTAGCAGACTCTGGTTGGAGCTGATAAGCCATCCTATAGAAGCAACACTGCTGGCATGATGAGATTTGTTAAGAGGACAATATCCCATTGGCTCAGACAAACCATGCTGTATATCAAACCTATCAACAATAATATCTGCAGAATAATGCCTTTATGTATCTGCCAACTGCCACAGAAAGCTCTCCAGCATTCCTTTGGAAATGTGGTTTGATTTTTTAATTTTTGTTCTATTTGTGCCACTGACGTATACAACAGCTGAAGGCTCACCTAGTCTCACTTAAATTTTACAGTATTTTAAAACCCATCCTCTAAAGAGACTAAGCAGAATACTGCACTAAAGAAACCAGAAAGTGATCAGTCACTGATGTAAAAAAACCAGTCTTTATGATAAAATCATAAACAAAAAATACATTGTAAATTATTGCTAAGTCACTGTTTGAACTGAACTGCATGATCTTAAAAGAGCATAAATAAAACAAATAACTTTTAACCTCATAATTAAAACTTTATCTCCTTTATCATGGTCATTGGTATTGAAATATTATTTTTTTCTTTTCAAGTGATTCTGTTTGATATTCATAAAATTGTTTCAGATGTCATATGTTCAAACATTGTCCTTCTTAGATTTTTTTTTTATATTAAAAGAACATCCTCAACCATTTCTAATGAAAATTTGTGTTGGTCAAGGTCAGTGGGGAAATATAGTTTTATTTTGGGAAAACTACTATCAAAGACAGTAGAAGTTTCATCATAGGAAGTAAATTTGCATCTCAAAGAGTGATAAAGACAAAAAAATAAAACTTAAAGTTATCTAAAACTACAGGCAGAAGATTACTTTTATGTATTCAATATTCACATTCTGGCAGGAAGAATAAAGATCTCATAAAATTTCTGGGAGACTTTTTCCTGTTAAATCTGTTGGTAAGTCTCAAGCTGAACAGTTCAATAATTGTTTGAGTGGCAATGTCATGAACAATGCAGACAGAAATCCTCTTTCTCTCTCTGCTCATTTCATTACAAATACTTCTAGGAGATCAGTACTTAGCTGAGTGGACTGCTCAGCTTAGATCATAAATGCTGGACTCCCTGTAGAGATTAAATTGTGCAAAAATAAAATCCTTACTGAAAATTTTGCTTTCCAGCGTGAAGGATGGCTTTCATATCTATAAAAGGGGAATAGGAGTACTTTTGCACTGCAGAATAGAGAGGGTGGATGTGAGAATTCAAGTATTGGATATACAAAGAATTTGTCTCACTCTTCACCAGGACAGTGGAAGAACAACCTGCAGGTAGATGGACAAGCAGACAGGGTCCTCCTCTTGCAATGAAAATTAAATAGTATTTCATTCTTCTTCGGACACAGTTTTCCTGGGGTGACCTGAAGGTGCCTCCCATGACAATACCTGAATTCTTATTACAGTATTGCAGTCTCTCTCCAATTCCCAGATGTCCCCTGACAAAACTCATCAATCAGAGTGAAGCTGCAACTACTTGGATCTATGTAAACAGGAGATGAGGAGTCAGGGATTACTGAAGAAGTAGGAATAAACCTGCTCCTCAGGTGAAACCCTACATCATGTCACCATTCACATATGGAACTATCTGTGCTCCTGTTCTTCAGTGGTCACTGTGGAAGTCAGCCACACCAAGGGCTCAACTAAACAAGGGGTCAGAGGCTGTGCATGCAAGCTGCTCTTGCACCACACATGGAGAATACAGGAATGCACACATACACAGGAGAGGAAGATGGATTAGCTCCAATAGACAGTCACTGCAGCAGTATTCCTAAAAGAGAAATACATTTTTTCTTTTTATTTTAAATTTAAAAACTGGTAGGCATCTCCATGGTTACAGTTCACTGTCAGTCATCCACATTGAATCTTTTTATGCAAATTTTATTCAAACACTGGAAGCACCTCTAGCGCTTTCTTATTGTTCCTCCAGTTCCAGCTCCAACAGTATGCAGGGCTGTTTTATGCATGGAAGACATGCATGCCTTGTCTCAGCCTTGCAGAACATGCTGTTAGCTGCTTCCATGGAGCTTGCATGCCCACAGACCCAAGCAAAATAAGGTCTGCTCTTTCCAGTGGTCCCAGACAACTGGTTTTGACCATCGGCTCAAATGGATATGATCCATTTAATCATGATGCGCAAGGACTGAAACACTCATGCTGTTTCACCCAGCCCCATAGTGTGAAAAAGAAAAAACAAAAAAAGAAGAAACAGTGCTCCATGAAGTTCAACATTTATGCTGCTGGTTCAAAAGCTGTTTTGTCTTATTTCTCCACAGATATCCAACACTCAACACATAACAGAGCATTAGGCAGCTCCATCTCCTCCTAGTGGGATCTACGTGTTAGAAACTGTTATTAAGAAGCTTTTAGCTCCCCTCAATATTTGGGCTGTGATCTGCAACCCTCTTTACATGGGCCACTCAGAGGGAAGAGGTTTTTTATTTAACTTAATAAATAAATGCAGTCTTTTCCAAAAATGAAGCTAAGCTACTAATTAGCACTTTTTGATTAATGCAAGCAATTTATGAAGATTATACTCACAGCGTTCAGTTCAACAAAACACTTAAACTCATGCCAAACTTCAAATTCATGTCTAGTAAAACATCTTAGGAATGTAATTTCCTTCCTGTAGCAGAGTTGATACCAAAAAGCAAAAGCAAAACTCCCTCTTTTAAAGGACACTCCACACTACAGGAATACTATTGATAGCAAGCAGTTCATGAGCAGATTGAAATGTATCTGTATAAAGAGATAAAAAAAGTTAACCAGCAAAATATTTTTTTAACAATCACAGCTTGATATGACTCAATGCACTGCAGCCAAATTCTCAGCTGCACAAAATAGCACTGGGAGATGGTATGGAATACGTATAGCTTAAATCATGTATTGAATTCCTTTCATAAAAGTACAGCCTATGCATTTAACTTCTGAAGAAAATATTATGAATATTCCCGGACCCCAAAGCTTGTGTTTTGCATTTCTTGTAAAATGTTTCACACTTTCCACAAAATAAAAATTGTCCTTCCTACTGCTCCTAAAATCTTTCTTAGTTTTGACTACTTGTCTATAACATCTTTGGCATTTATGTCAGTAAGAAAAAATCCCAAGAGGCAGGCATTGACATCTTCATGACATCATCCAAGCAATGACCCATACAGAAGAGACTGTATTTTAGTGTCATGCTCAAGCTGCCCACCCACATGTATCTCCAGTTTATCCCAAGACCCAAAGAATTGGCATACAGCACTGCTAGCAGGCATACTGCCATACTGACAGATGTGTATGAGCTTAAGCAGCCAAAAGATGGGGTATGATCTCTAATGTTCATTTCAATTGCTGCTTTCCCAGCCAGGAATATCATATCTGCAGCTTGTTCACAGGGTTTATGCCTATGGCTAAGGGCATAAACCAGCACTAGCTCAGCTCTGAGGTATATTCATTCAGAAAACTAATGTCTGTTGTCCCTGGCACGAGACATGGTTTCAGAGATCTAGTGTTGGCTTTGTCTTTGAGCCTCTATCAATGGGTTCCATTGAATTGTCTGATAAAACCTATAGTACATCAACTGAGAATGTGAAGAAAGGTGTCCAGAAATATTAAAAATTGAATTTTGAAGCAAATGTTGTTATTGATCCAAAGCTCTGAATGAATGGTGTGATGCAAAATCCTTAATATGCCATCAAATCGCAAGGAATCACAGAGAGCCTGTTAGGATTGGATGGACCTCTGGAGATCATTTAGTTCAACCCCTCCCCACCCCACTTAAGCAGAATTAAGTAAAGAGGGTAGGCCAGAACCATGTCCAGACAGTTTCTGACTGTCTCCACATCGTGTCTGGGCAAACTGCTCCAGTGTTTGACCAGACTCACTCATTTCTTGTGTTCAGATGGAATTTCATATTTCTTAATTTTGTCCATTGATTCTTGTCCTGTTACTGAGAAGAGCCTGGCTTTCTCTTCTACATTGTCTTATATCAGTTATTTTGCACATTGGTAATATCCTTGAGCCTTCCCTTCTCTAGGCTAAACAGTTCCAGCTTCCTCAGCTTTTCCTGACAGTAGAGATGCTCCAATCCTGTCATCCTTTCTGTGGCACTTCGCTGGATTCTCTCCAGCATATCCATGTCTCTAGTGTACCAAGGAGAGGAGAACAGGAACCAGAGCTTGGCATGCTTCCTCACCAGGGCTGAGTAGAAGGGATCACCTCCATTGACCAGCTGACAACATTCCTACTGATGCAGCCCAGGATGCTGCTGGTTTTCTTTGCCATGACTGTGCAGTGCTGGCTCACAGACAGCTTGTCATCCACCAGGATCCCAAATTCCTTCTCTGCAGAGCTGCTCTCGAGCTGGTGGCCCCAGCACACAGCGGCACACATTCTTCCACAGATGCAGAAGTTTGCAGTTCTCTCTGCTGAACTTCAAAAGGTTCCTGCCAGCCCAGCTCTCCAGCCTGTCGAGGTTCCTCCAGATCACAGCACAACTCTCTGCTGTATCATCCACCTGTGGCAGCAGCTGTCTGGCCACAAAGAGTAATGCACAACTTTCCCAGGCATTGTCCAGGGAAAGGCTGTGAGAAGATCAGAGAAAAGAATGATAAACAATTCTTATTTTCACTTGCTGTACCTGTTGTTGTGAACACATGGAATGTGTTATGGAGATTTTTTTACCAATGGTGGTTTCTTGATTGGCCAATGGTGATGGTGTTTAGATTGAAGGACCAATTGGGCCCGCCTGTGTTGTGACTGTCTGTAAGGGCAATGGGTTTCTTAATAAGTATAATAAGGGGATTGATCAGCCTTCTGAGAATCATGGATTCAATGCTAATTAATACCAGGCTGGGGGCATGCGGTGACATCCACCCATCCTAGATTTGTTTTATATACTAACTTGCTGAGGGCTCACGCTGTCCCATCCTCCATATCACTGATGAAGATGTCACACATCACTGGTCCCAGTCCCAACCCCTGCAGTACACCACTATTGCCTGGCCTCCCTGGCCTGACCTTGTTCAGCCAGGTTTCATATCTAACATCTGCATGTATCCAGTGAAGGTTTTTAGAAGCAGGGTCCTACACTCTACATAGAAATTTGTATAGTTGGGGTTCTTCTGGCTGCAGTATATGCATCTTCAGAATTTAAGCCTTACTGCTGAGTCCAAGCAATGCATAATAACATGATTGTGCCAAGATGTATCTTTATAGAAATAATTCATTTAATTCCTAGTTTGTAGTTATTCTAATTCTGTTTTTATTCTTCATATACAATTGTGCCAAAGTAGGTGGTAACTGGGTGTGATTCAGCTTTCCATCCATACATGAGAGTAAACTAGAGCAAATAGTTTCATCCCAGAGAATTTGGATTCAGCTGCCAAACACAAGTGGAAAATTGTGAAATGTGATTTGCTAAAACAATTTCGGTAGAAAAGGATTAATTATATGCAAAATGAAATTTCTGATGGCTCCCACTAATTAAGTCTCAACCAAAGGGTTGTTGTAGCTCTGATGAACTTATCTTTCTCTTTCAAATTTAAACTGAAGTAGATAATTTAGGTGGAATTTAAGAAAATAAGATTTTTTTCACCAGGTGAATAAGAGTAGACTTATAAGGATATGATGTACTCAGTAATGCTACCATACATATCACTAATTTTTAAGTTACCCATCAAAACACAAAAATTTAATACTGCTATTCTATGCTTTGGCCATGGGTTGGTTTTTGGGTATTTTTTTCCTGAAGTTGAATTCATGAATGCTTTCTGAAACAGCACTGTTTGTTTTCAACTCTCTGCAGCTCTGGATCACTAGTTTAATACTTGCACTGCTTTAATAGGAATCCACATCAAAGTGGTAAGCTTCCTTCTGCTGCACCAGACAATGGAGTTGCTAAACGTTAACAATGCCCCCTGGGAAGGAAGGGAAAACACATTCCTAAACTCTTGTAAGTCAGACCAAAATTGGAACATTCTCACTGTTTGAAGGCAGGATAACATTGAGAAAAACTGTTGGAAAGGGACTTGTCAGATACCAAACACAAAATTCAAGGTATCAGGATAAGAAAAAGTTTTATTTCTATTTGTTACAATTTCAAAGCAAATAGCTCCACAGGGTTAAGAAAAGCAGCAACTTTTAAATGGGAGAAGAAAACCCCCTATCTGGTGAGTGAGTGTATTTCTTTTTTACATTATATTGGTAACCCATTTGAATACACAGTGCTATAAACACGTCGATTTGTCAAATTGTATCTATCAAAGCAGTCAAAATAGTCCCCCACACAGGTCTTTAAAATGATAGCACATTGTATAGTATTTCTTAAATGTAGCAAAAGAGACTTTCCAATATTTTTTCTGCTATACTGAATCAACAGCTCTTAATTCTTGAGGAAAACCTTACAAAAGACAAAGCTGCAAGAGAAGACATAGATTCCCATAACCCTTTGTCCATCTTTAAGCTTTCAACCTTCTACTTCTTTTTTTTTTCCCTCAGATGAAGTGAAATGTGTCAAATCCAGTTCAGTTTCTGCCTTTTAAAATACCAAAGGTGAAAAACAGGGAATCTGTGGAAAACACGGCAAGTAAAAAAAAAAAAATATATCAGTGAAAAGGGAATCTTTGTTCTGCGTCAGCCATTGCCAGAATAGAGAAGAAGCTGTTCAAATTGAGAGGTTACATTTTCCTTTTAAATATAAGGGACAATAAGGTCTACAAAGGTGTATGTGTGATATGTTTCATCTGCAGTGAAAAAGGTATTGTAACAGAGGCAGGGAACAGGGATGAGGATGGTGATGGTGATAGAACAAAGTCAGAATATTGCTCACGGATACATCCATCAGTGTCAGTTGATCAGACATCATTCCTTCCCATTTTTAAAAGTAATTAATAGCAATTGATAGCAAACTATCTCAGTATTGAAAATGGGTGGTATGATCACATATTTAGGCTTGTCCATGATTTGACAACCAGACATCAAACAAAAGAGAAATGTCTTTCTTTGCTTTTGCAGCCTTTTTTGAGCCGAAAATACACAACCCTGGCAATTTAATCACTTTAATACATGCTTCTAAATTTTTTTACATGTCACAAATTACTGCATGGAACTTTACTACCTGTTTTTGAAAATGACATAATAATATGTGCATATTCTGGTTATACTTACTGTTCTCAGGTAGCTACTGAATTTGAGCATCTTCTGCTGGAATTCAGATTAATTTTACAGTGATATGACACATTAGCTTTCTAGGGTGAACCACTCATTATAAAAGGACCTCAGAGAATGGCTGTTATTGAGCATAAACAGGAATGGAATACCTTCCCACTTCTTCCCTTTTATCTTCCCTTTTTCAAAACTAAATATATAGCCACTTCTTTTTGAAGGGTACTCATGTTTATTTTCAAACCTCCAAAAGGCATAAAATCAATGTGTAGAGATTTTGTTTGAATTCTCCCTTTGTGTGTTTAATACTTTGGTGGAATTCAGTGGATTGATACCAGAAGCTTTTTTGTTTGATCATCCCTGATGCCTCTTGGAATTTGTGAAAATTTGGTTCCTCAACACAGAGCTCACCCAATTGTTGTTCACCCTTACCGAGCTCTTCATTACAGCACTTCTCAAAATATCACACCACAGCATTTTGTGTAAACATGTATTCTATTCATGTGATAATTATTTTCTTGTCCTTTATCAAGCTTTTCTATTTTAGATAGTCTTGCCTCCGTTCAATGACTTCCTTGTAGAATGACCTTACCTTATTGGGGTTTCTGCTCCACCTGCTTTACCGAGCTAGGCAAATGCTGTCATTTGCACTGTTCTCAGTCTCCTGGCATTTGTTTTATCTTGATCATATTCCTCAGCAGGAGTCTGACTCCTGTCCTGAACACATGCTGTTCTTACACCGTTGGCAGATTTTGTACATAATTAACCTTTTGCCATTCAGTTTTGCCCACAAAAGCGGCTTCAGAAAGCATTTACTCTCCTTCCTTTTACGCTTGCCCAGAGCACAGAAATCACAGCCTGGATCTCTCTGCTAACCTTCTCACGACATGATACTAGTCACACTGGAATAAACAAAGTTTCACCAAAGTTTCATCCAGCAGCCTGATCACAGAGCAAAGGTTACATGGGCTTCATGAGGCACCCAGAGCCCAGGCAATGCTTAATGTGAGTTTTATCCCTCTTTCTATTTTCAAATTTTAAGCAGAGAAGCAGCTGAGTAATTTTTGGCCAACTGTACCTTCCACAGGATCTTTCTGTTTAACTACAGTGCAGTTTAGAGCAGACAATAAACCCTTCATCTGCTCAGACACAAACCTATTAAGTAACATGCTTTTCTGCTCTTCCCCATATTTCTACCTAAATAGATTCTGGAACTAAGGATGCAACGTGGCTTTCCCTAAATAGAGTGTGATCTTCACATGGGATATTAAAGCAACACAGTTCTGTGATACCACTTATGTCAGCTGAGAATCTGGCCTTTGATTCTTTATTGAGACATGAGTGTAATCAGTGCCATTAATATCTTGCCAGAAGGCATTAAACCTTCTTTTACAGTTTATTGTTTTTGTAATTTTTTTCAATTGTCTTTGCTGCTGATTGGAAGAGGATGTTTGCATTATTGATTTCAATAAGGCTTAAAGGAATAAGGATGCAACAAAAGAGGCTCACATGTGGACCTGCTTCTGAATTTATAGTATATTTGTTGGTTCATCTCAACTACATTTGGGAGGGTGAATTGGTCTGTAATTTGGGGTAATTCTGTGAGCCATTTGTGCCATGCCTAATTTTACCATCAGATAGAATTGTTCTTTACAAAGTTAGAAAGTCTCACACTCTTCTCCACTCATTTAACAGGCAAAAGTAAGCAAATGGAGAAAAAAGCCTAGTGATTTTTTTTTTTAACAGGTTATTATTCAACAAACAGGTTAACAGATGAACATTATCTAAGCACAAGTATTGTACAGCCACAGAAAGATGCTGCTGGGTAAAAAAATAGTTGGTTTATGGATAGGGTTGTATTCTGTGTTGTTCTGCAGCGCCCTGACCTTAATTCTGTGCTTTTTCCTTTCTGCCTCTAATCTGACTTTCCCTCTGTAAAGGGTGGATAAACCCCATGTTGCTTCTTCTGTTTTTTCCCTACTTTTCCTTTTCTTCCATCAAGTATATGAGTATATATCTTACCATATATACTCATATATCTTTCCATCAAGATATATGAGTATATATCTTGTTTTATCTTTATTACATGACCGGTTTTCAAGTGTAAGCACTTTTTAAATGCCTACTTTGTACCTGTATAGTGGCATTTTCACTCTTGAACAAATGAGGTTGCACTTGCACTACCTGGTTATAGTCAGAAGTAGGAAACTGAAGATGACAAGTCCTAAGAGAAATACAGGTAATCCTGCAGGCTTTCACAGGATCTGTTGCCCTCAGAAGAGGTGAAATAGCTGATTTTACTCAGTTGGTATGAAAACAAGGTCCTGAGCATGCATATTTCCCTCCCCACAACCTACAGCATGCACGTTTAGAAAATGTGGGACACATTTTTCATGGAGAAATACATAATGTTCCTACTAAAAAGGTCACCAGTTTCAATCAGTTTGAGTTCTGGATCTCCCAAATTTCATCCATGACATGCAGACTGCTAACCAGGATCAGAAAACATTTTTTTGCTACTGTGGACTTTACCCAGTAATATCCAGCACAAATATCCAGTACCTTGTTAAAGTGCTAGCAAAAGCAACATGTTACCTGGTCCACTTTCTTGAGGAATGCTGTGAATTCCTCTGGAAGCCTGTGAGGACACTCACTGGTATTTAATTAATTTCTCATTTTGGTGAAATGGGGCAAAAGTTCAACAATTCAGCTGTAATTCAGCTGTTTAAAATATAAAATTGTGAAGGATTTTTCTAAAAATCACATAAACTAATATATGCAACACAGTAAATGACACCTGCCTAATTCATCTTCTATGTTCTCTGCTAGGAACACTGTGCCTTTCCCCTTTGATTTAATGGAAATTAGTTTCAGTGACGTACAGTGAAGTGGAGACACCAGGTTCTTTCTTAAATTGGGGAAAATATGAGCCCTGTTACCTTTACATTTTATGAGCTGGTTGCTCTTTAGTGTTTGGCAAGACAAATAGAGTTACATACTGTGAGTGACTCGGAACAGAACTTCACTATCAATCACCTGCCTGACTCTGCACAAATTCTGTAGGGCATTCAGGACATTTTGCTGCCTATGAATATTTCAGACAAGATGAATCCCTAACAGATTCCTGATGGATTAATATTGGAAAGCAGGACTTTTTCTTGTTTTATAGCAGTTTGTCAAAATACTATTGCCACTAAAGCTCTGCAGCAGCATGTCTCTTTAAACAAAGAAACTAACCCAGAGGAGGGAGTATCACTGACTGCCTTTATCACAAGTCATTTGAAGAAATTATATTTAATATAATAATACTGTATGAACTGCAACAGCATAAAATGAAGAGCTATGGAGTTTGTTTTAGCTTCTAAGTCTTTAATTTGGCACTAATGAAAGTGAATTACAGGGGATGCTTTAATAAACTCAGCTCCTAGGCAGAGTCATCCAAAGGTGCAGGCAATCATCTCTTGTAAACCTCCAAAGGTTCCCCAGTGCTATGGGAGGAGGGTCTCTAACAGTGAGAAAACTGTGGTTCTTCACAGTCTTTTCATAATGACAAGCCATCTTTCACTGCCAGAAACTCTGGAAAGGGACTATTCCATATAGAGAGATGATTCTGATAACTCCTACACACATGCTCATCATTCCAGATTGCATATTATGAGAATTGCTTTGTGAACACATTTACCTGCCCAAAGACCTCCAGTCACTACTGCAACCAAAGCCTCCAAAATGTTTAAGATATCCTTACCAATAGTGAACTTATCATAGGAAATTACCTTATCTTTACTGATATCTTATTACCTGAGCACTAAGATGACAGCTCTATTTTAAATACATGTTGATTCTGCTCCTCCACACATCCTTAAGAGACTTTTGCAATACTAGTGGAATAGATTTACTCTGATTTGTGATTCTTTTCTCACATTAGGGAAATCAGAAGTACCTGTTAAATGCACAATTTTTACAAAAATAAAATTTTATTTGCTTTTTACTAATTTAATTAATTATATGTCCATCTGAGTAGATAGAAGGCATCTATTAGTTGTCTGTTTTTCTAATCAATCTGCAACAAAATACAGGCATCATAAGCCCCACACATGAAATCATAATACAGTCAACAGAGGATTTGACCTAATGTCCACCTTCAACTAACCTTCAATTCTATACTTTTATTACAGAAATTTCCTCTTGATTTTAGCTCATCTTCAGCCTTAATCTGTGCTTCCACCTCCTGTTAAACAGTTGCTACATGCCAGGCCAAGGACAGCTGCATTTCAATTCATGTGAAAAAATCCTTTTATCTCCCATGACTACTTCTCCAGGTTGTTGTATTAATTAAATTTTGCAGAGGACTTTGAGGTATTTGGATGCCTGCAAAGTGTCATTAATTACAACCTCATGCTATAGGCAAGTATCTTCAGACTTACACAATCCCAGGTAAGGCCATATGTGCCTAAGCATTCTTGAACTTTGCACTATTCACAAAAATATATGAAATGTGGAGGTCACGCTTACCTTCAGTCAGAACCTGAGCCTTTGCAGAACAGAAAGAAAATATACCAACTTTTCTCATTTCAGACTTTGTCAAATGACAGAATATTTTTCTTTATTAGCACAAATATTAAACATGATCTGACTAATATCACTGCAGTACATCTGTTGTTGTAATGGATATGAGTTTGCCAAGCTATTCTCTCATTTTGTTGTAGCAAGAATAAAAAGCCCAGCCCATTAACAAGAATGGGGTAAATGATCTCACTTCATCATTTTCAGAGGGACTGATGGAATATGAAATGAGTTTCACGGTAGTAAAGCATCACAGTATTACAGGATTGTTTGAAATTACATAGATAAATGGACAGATAGCTGCAAAGCAGTCTCTTGAATATTTGTGTGTCTACATATTTATATATGTCTGCATGGCTATACAGATGCACATTTATACTTACATTTTAATACAGAAATAGAAGAGTATTATTTAACTTTTATTATTTATACTCATGACCCTGTGTATATCCTTACCAGACACATACTCATTCTGTGACAAATCAGGTTGGTGCAACTGTTGTTTTCATCTGCCAAGGATCTGGCACTGCATGTGTGCATACATGTATGTCTATATGTACACAAATAGATGATATAGATATAAGTGCACCTACAGCTACATGTACAGAAACATATAAGGAAACTTGGAACAAAAGCACCTCAGGTTATCTTTTTTCCATTAATAAAATATTCTATGGCCTTTTTATATCTTCTGCTTCCTTTGATGCAACATGAAAATACCAAGAAAGCAAAGAGAAAATCCTTAGGGGAAAAAGAAAAAAAAAGGAGATTGCTTTGAAATAACAGTCTTAGCTGGATTTATTTCTTTATTTACTGAACATAGGTAAAATCAGGGTTTGTCTTGCAATGCTTGGATTCCTCATAAAACTTTAGGCTATCTTCCCAATGAATGTTCCAGAACTGGTCCCCTCATGATATGCCATACCAGGGATGCCATGAACTGCTGGAAGTTCTACAGCATTTCTGGACACAAACCCAGGCTTGGTATCCCCTCAGAAAAAATTCAGGTTTCTTAGATTTAAAGTGATAAAAGATGCCAAATAAGGTTCTGGGCATCCTAACATATTTCTTGCAAAAATACCGTGAAATACTAGCATTCCCTTGGCATATGGTTGAAATACTGAAACTCAGCCCAAATGGGTCACAGCTTTCAAGTGCACAGCCAAATGAGGAAAAATAGGATTCTGCAGTGGTTTGAAGTCTTTCCTTTTAAAGAAACAAAAAAAATAATGCTTTAAGTTCTGCTGTAAACAATGGAAGGTTAGTTTTGAAAACCACTGCTTCATGTTTTAAAAGTGCTGAATGTGCATTTTCTGCTTCTTTATGTAAAAATCTAATGATGGCTTAATCAATTTTGCATTCTTTTTACATAACACTTTGTCTTTCTTCCATGCCCAACTTGTTCACACAGGGAAGGGGTATGAGGCTAACAGAAGCAGCTGAAGTATCTTAGTGCACCCCAATTTCCATGAATGTGATTTTGCAACCTAAGTAATTTTAAATAGCTTTCCCCACAGTCTTACATGTTGCACAGCATAAATGCCTCTCACATCCTGCCTTGCTGTTGGCTCCCTGTAGCTCAGGGAGCAGCAGGCCCTCGCTGTGCCCTGGCAAAAGGGTATTGATAGCTGTGAAACTGGGATGGATGCCTCTGGCAAAAAACCATGTTGAGCTTTAAAGGTCACCAAAGAAGAATTACATTCTGATTCTCTCTTTTGATAATCAAGCAAAATTATTTGTATTTGAGTAATAGAAGTGGTTTTCAGTTAAATCTGTTACCTTTGTTCAAATCAGATTCCCATGGAACTCGATGAAAAATATGGAGACTTTCAGGAAATATGGCCAAAGAAGGGAAAGGAAAAAAATTGTTATTAATAACAAATTATAATCAACACCTTAATGTTAAGATAAGAAAGTAAACACCTTAACACTAATAGAAAATAATGTCAATATTTTAGACAGGTATGCATCAATTTTCAAGATGCAGACTATAATCTACCAGGTGTAAATGTGAAATGATCCCCTATTTCCTAAAAATTACAGCTGTTCATTGCAGCATACTTCATGTCACATAATTTATTTTCTAATATTTTGCAAAGTAAATGTATGAATACATATCCTTACTTGTAGTGTTGAAGGTGTGAAATTATTCTTCTATTTGCACGTGGCTTTGATTGCTGGGGATTTGGAATATCCTGAAGCTTAGCTGGGAAAAAATTGCTACAGTTGAATATATTACTGTTGAAGTAATTATTCGACTGAAGTTGAAGTAATCCATACAAAACAAGAATAAAATTAAATAGATTTTTTTTTAAAATTTACTATGCAAAAACAAACAATGATTTTTAAAAAATACTGGTTTGGGAATTCAATGGATTTTTAAGAAACCTTTGTTTCAGACACTAAACATGGTAGTGTGTTTCAGTTCTCATAGCGTCTGAGCCTCCTTCACATTGCAAATTCTCCATAATAACAGGATTATTTTGTTTACAAAACCACAGTATTGCAAAACATTTGCATCACTAATGTAATTAAGTACTTGCGCACATGCTAATGTGTTCTACCTAATCTTAGGTTTGCAAATTTTCAATTCTGTGTAAGGGATAGAATTATAATTTTTTCCTTTCAGTAAAAGCTTCGGGGTTTAATGACAAAAATTAACTGGATAGCATTAGTATATTCCAAGAGACAAAGAAAACTGTGCTGCAGGAAATTATCCTGCCACAAAACAAACAAAAAATTTTCCCATGTAAATTTTGTGACTAATGTTAAGCATGCATTGAGCTTTTAAGCAATTAAAATGTTGTGATATGTTCAACCATCATTTTATGCCCTGAACACAGATAAAGAGAATAACCGCTGATCCAATAGTCCTAATCCAAAGCTGCTTGATGTCACTGGAAACACTGTAGTTATCTGGCATTCTATGAAAGTGTAAGGAGCTGTCCAAATGCATAGGCTAAAATGTAATTCCATTTGAAATGTTTTTATTGAGGCTATGTGCTGTCTGTTAAAGCAAATTAATTTTAGTCATCTGTGCTACACCCTACGGTGGAATACCTACTCATTGTGATATTAAAAGCTCATGAGTCCTAAAGAGATCTTTCATTAATTACTGCCTAAGAAAACAATTGGCCTGAGCTAGAGAAAATGCAGATTAATTATCACTGCTCAGTCACTCGTAGGACTGGATCCTCAATCTCAATGTGGCTATATAATACACTGCTAATGAGGCTTCAATAGAAAACACCCTGTCCCAGTCTAAATAATTTCTTCTATCACATTTATTATAAAATAAACCCTGTTTCTTTGGTTTTCAGGCAAGTCCTTTCCATATTTTTACCCATGAAAATCCTAAGCCTTCCACTTATTTCTGCGCATTTATTTATATGTAACACTTAAAATAGCTGTCATTTACCATTTAGGGTCATTAAGAAGAAATTGATTACATGTCCATATCTTCTTTGTCTTATTCTTACAATAAAGAATTTCCAGAGTAGGGATAGAAGTCATATAACTAAAACATGATAAATATATTAGCAAAAAGTAGCAGAAAGGAGAAGTCTCAACTCTTCCATTATTGCCAAGCTCTAATCAATGCAAGGAGTGAAGGAACAGGATTTAAAGAATAAGCACAACTACAGGCCACCTCTAGCATTTCTTGTTTAACAACCTAAAACCAAATATGTCCCATGTAGACTCCTTCCCCAGTGCTTAGCCTGCCTGGGCTGGAGATCAAATGACTGGATTTACAGCTCCTCAAGATGTCATAGTGTCTGAGTAGCCAGAAGATAACTTGGAAATCCTATCTTCTCATGGACTTACCGTCTTTTATTCATGAACTTACAGAGACAATTATTGCCACACTAACTGTTTCTGAAGAATTTTAGTACCAGGTTCTGGCAAAGGAGCCCCAAAAGATTTAATACTTCTGAAGATGAAAAGGTTAATGGTTAAATTTAGAAAGTAAATATTAAAAATCCATATTCCTAAGAATTTTTGAACACTCTCAATGTCCTGAACATAACATTGATCTTTCATTAGTTGTTAAAAGTAAACACTTTGTGAACAGGTTTTTTTCCTGGTATGTTTGCTTGCTCTTAGTACAAAGCCTCAAATCCACATTCAGATATCATCCATGAACTAGGATAGTCTCCTGATTACTCCTTAATTGAATCTATTTTCTTTCTTGTGGTTAAAATGGTACCTAATTCAGGTGCAAAACCACTATCACTTTAGTTGGACAATGATTAAATTTCTGTAATTAATATTAGCAGTATACATGACTGAACTGTGTTCCATTTATTACTAAATATTTTAATTTCCAGAGACTGCTAAAGCAATACATCATACCATCACTAACGGCTGTTAGAAAAGGTGACTACTCAATTTCTTAATAAGTGACTAACAGCTGAAAGGGGGATAAATCCCACTGCACACTGGAGTGTCTTTACTTGCAAACACTTGGCTTTATAATCTCAGCATTGTTGTCTTAACATCTTATTTTTTTCTGTAGAGTTTCATAATGAAGATTCTTATTGAATATTTAGAGCTTGTCATATCCACTTAGAGCATACTTAGGTATACTTCAGGCCACAGCTATATTCATCACACTCTATAAGTGGAAGACAAGTACTTAAGGTTCAGTAAAGGCAAAGCATTATAAAACTGCCACTTTTAAGAAGCCCATATGAAAGGAAAAAAATTCAATATAATCCATGTATTAGTAAAAGCTGCTCTCATAAACTATGTACCTCTTCTTATGAGCTTAATTTAAATAAAAAATAAATTTTATAATAAATTTATTTATTACTGAAGTAGAAAAATAACCCTCCAAAAATATACTACTACATCAACATCAGCATTTCATTGTTCTACTTCCCTATGCAGTGATATTAATAAAGTGTAGATTTGTGTTCATAAAATAAGTTCAATCTTTCTTTAGTTTCTCTGATGCATGCAGTTAACAATCAGTGCCAAATTAAGATAAGCTTCCAGCCTTGTTTTTTCCACTGATTGTTGGAAACCAAGTCCCACTGTTATCTTTCACTGCTTTGCACTACTCACCACAGCAGCAATTTTCCTATTTGTATCTTCAAAAAAGCCATATCAAAAAAAAGTCATGAAAATTTATGATGATTCCAAAATGAAACTCCAGTGCCCAGTTCATATTTGCTGTCCTCCCTCCTGTTTTTCTTGCTTACACTCTTCTCCATCACCAATGACTTTGGCAACCTGGTGAATGGGATCACCCCTCATCAGGTTTCTGCCACGGCCCTCGGAAAAGCTTTCATGCCCCTGCAGAAAGGAAAAGACCTGTATCTACAGCAAGTCAACAAAGCCAGGAGGTTCAAACTGGATCTGGGGCAAGGAGAGAGGAAAACAGAAGAAATGAAAGGCCAAGTAGGAAGGCACTTGCACAGACACAGAGCAGGAGATGTGCCCATACACCGAGCATGGCAGCTGTGGGCCGACCCTACACCGAGCTGGGCGTCTACATGAGCACCAACACCAACAACACAGTGGAAAATCCCCCTAATTCATGTTGTTTGCTTTATATTTTTTGAGAACAGAAAAATGTTAAGGAAACTTAGAGCACTTGCTTTATGCCTCATTTGTTATATATGGTTTTCATTATTCACTGCAGCTTGAAATTCCTGTGTCAGACTCTTCAGGATTGTTTCTGCCTTTTAGAGCAAAGAAAAAGCAATGCTAGTTGTAAAAAAGCTTTGGTTATTCAGACATCCATGCAGAAGTTGATTTATTTTTAATAGAACTGCTGTACTTTAGGTTTAAATCATATTAATGTAAAAGCATGTTTCCTAGCCCATTAAAGCTTAAATTGTGCAGATTAATATACTACATCTACCGCTGCTCTATTTTGGAAAGCAACTAAATTGAAAATGCAGTTCAGTCTGAAGCAAACATATTTTTATTATTATCTTTGATATAACTGGCCTTGCTACAAACAGTATATATTGCCAGTGTAATTTGAGGCAATTGAAACAAATGAAGGTATAGTTATGCCAGATAAAATACAAGACCATTTCATTTCCTCTGTGAAATGTCAAAGTTTATGATTCTGATGTCTAGAATAGAATAGAGTTGAGATAACCACAACCCACACACCAGTTTCATTTGTGGATTGCAGACACTTCTTGATCTGTGCCAACAGATTACAGTAGTATGTTTTTAAAGAGCTCATCATTTATATAGGAAGACAAGAGTTGAAATGAAAATGTGTAGATGAAAACAGCCTTCATAAAGTGAAAGAAGCCCAAGATAGCTGTAAGGTGACATAACATCTATCAGTGAAATGGAACAGCTGTCTCAGGCGAGACAGATAAAAGTAAATGACTTCAAAGCAGAGGAGGAAAGTCAGGACCAACCCTAGTTTCCTCAGTCCAAAGAGATATCCATAATGGAGAAGAAAGTTTGAGTATTAAACATGGGATTTTAAAACCACTCCACATCTGGAGCTGCAGGACAAGTATTGGAGTAGATTGTGCATTACAGGGATTCAATATGGTAATTTTTGTCATTCTTTGTGGGTTTGGTATGTATATGACAAATCAGATTTGTTAGAGAGAACTTTGAAGTTTTTTAAAGTATCACTCAATCACAACAAATGTTTCAAAAGTATGTTTTCATTTCATTTCTGAAAGTATGTTTTCACCTAAAACACCTCTCTGTTAGAGACAGAACAATATGAAAAAATATTCAATATCTGTCTTAAACAACATAAGTCATTATGAAAATTTGAAAATTACTGCTGAAATTTGAAATGTTTAAATAGTACAGAGTTATAAATATTGGCATTCCAATTAAATGAAAAATTAGTGCCTGTTTCCTTAGAGTTCCCTCAAAATTAAGCGAATGAACAAGAACTAATGCAGTCTATCCTAAGAGGAAATATAATTTTTAATACCCTGTAGCCGATCAAGCAAAATATTCCTATTTCAAACATACTGTCATTGGAGTTGATTGGGATGATTATTTTTGATTGGGGAAAGAATTGCCTAACACCACAGTTAATTATCTGTTCAGAAGGAATAAAAGAACAAGTTCAAAATTGTTGTAGAGTGTTGGGTACTATTTTTATGTAAAGTGAAAACTGCGCACTTACAACCATTTACATTTCTCATTGTGTGAAGTCCTGATTTCCTACATTTGCATGTGAGCCCAAATTTCTGACAAAGTTCTGAACACCCACTGATGAACAAGTTCATCATAACTTGTATAAATAAAAATGAAGGTGCTTGAAATCTCCATATCAGTCAGAGAGATGCAATTAGACCTGCAGAGTAGTGCCCCAGGAGGAGTCTGATTGACTGTGAGGTAATAACATAAGTATTTTTTCTGTAAACAGGACACCAGATCACTGGAAACAGTAGTTAAAGGTGAAAGACTTTGTTTGCTTTATTCTATTCTTGCATTTGTGCTGGAGGTGCATTTTGCCAATTAAATTTGCTCATCAGCTATTCATCAATACAAATGTAATTTGCAATGTTCATGCAGTGTCATATATTCATAAAAAGGAAATTTAATAAAACAACTCCAAGAAAAAATACTTTAAAGGCAAGCTGCTGTAGTAGCATAGCCCATTTTTTTCTAAATACTGTCTTGCATATGAAGAAATTATTATTTAAAACAAGACAACTGACATAGCAGTAGAAAATTTTGTCTACAAACCAAAGCCCTGGTGCTTATGGACTAGCACATGCTAGTGCTGTGATATTGCCAGTGAGGTTCAAGGGGCTTCATCTGTGAGACTGGCACATTACTGCTTTTTTTTTCCAGTCTCCACCCTTGACTGACTTGATTGGGCCTTCACTCATCTGAGGAAGATAGCGATGATGATGATGATCATTAAAACACAACTGTTCAAAAAAAGGCAGCAAGACAGCTCACTGTGAAAGGTTTACTTCAGGCAGTATGTTTCATTGACCAAGCAGCTGCTCTGCCCCCATGCAGCCAGATTCCAAAAACCCTGCTGATGCTCCTCCAGCCTCAGCATCTTCTGTGAGGAATACTGTCTCCATCAGATAAAAGACTGTATATTTGCCATCATGTTGTTTGCTAACGTCTTTGATATCCTGAAGGACAATTCATTGTTTTAATGCATGATGTAGTGCAATTCATCATGCAGCAGGAACAATGCTAATCGCCTTTCCTGTTTGCGTCAGCCATCACTCTCCAGCCCCTATTGTATCTGAATCAATCTGAGCTCATTTATATTAATCATGAGTTGTTTGTACAGAAAAAAGCCAGTTGCAAATTTTATGCATAGGTACCATACAGATGAGAAATAGAGAGAGAAGACAAAAAGAGGAAATGAAAAGTGTGTTTTATTTTTTTAATGTTTATAAAGCAAATAAAAAGGTTAAGCAAACAGCATATAAACAGATATTACAGAAAGATAATATTCAGGAAATAGAATGTGAAAATGCTGATAAGCTCATTTAAAGGAGATTGAAGAAGAACTTTCAAACTGTCAGAACACTTAAAATTTGCTTACAATTTGCACACTTGAAGAACAGCAACACCAACACTGTGATGTTGCAGACACCTTCTCAAAGGTATAGTCTCTCTGGCAGAGTACCAAGTTGAATGCTTTTGCACTGAGATTTACCAATCTCCACTCCTAAGTATGCAAGCTGACATTTATGGTCATTTCCATTATTAAGGGTTCCTTAGGTTGTGCATCAGCTGCTAGGATGAATGCAGCATGCTATTACTTGTAAAAAAAGATTGGTTTTGACTCTTCAGTTTAAAGTTAAGCCTAAATAGAAATTACTCTTGCATCTATTTGTTACAAAATGCATGTATTTGTTACAAAATTGTGCTTTTTTAAAAATAATTTTTATAAAATAATTTTACATCCAAAATAGTAACATTCAAGCTAGTTGTACCATCAGAATCAAACTATATTCTTAAGTAATTCTCTGATTCATAGCTATTATACTTTTCCATGGACATAATATGTAACAAACCAGTATATTTTAAAAGTCGACAGTACAAAATAAGCTACATAATATGTCATATCAATATTTCTTAAGGCACAGGACAAAACTCAGGTGTAAAGATGCTATGCCGTTTAGAATTTATTAAATCAGAATTCTTGGCCGTTTCTTTAGCTGTAATATTTATTAATCTGACAACTTGGATGCAAGCCAAAGTTGATTTCCATATTTCTACTAATGACTAAGGAATTTTCCTTTCTAGTCTTAAATCTTAGAATTGAATAGCTCATACAAAGCAGTTTCAGACAAATATAGGAGTAATCCAACAGTACAGTTAAGCTACAACCGTTCTTTTTACATCACCAGTCTGCTCCAAAGGATCAATTCCCACAGAGAATTCATAAAATTCCATGTAAGGTTAATGTCCACTATCTAATAGGTAACTAAAGGGGGTATACAAGCAATCTTGATATCCAGGCAATATTTAGAAATCTATATCAGAAGCTAGTCTAATGTATAGCAGAATATTAGTGTTAAAATAATTTCAAGAAACGAAAGAAGGAAAATGCACTATTTAAGTACTGACATTTTGCTAACCAGATCTGGTCATGGTTTCACTTTGAGTGCTGTGAAGATACCTTGATTCTTTTGGGTAATTTTTTATTTACTAAATCGTCACAAGATACAGCTACTTCAAAGATATTCAAATCTTAAATTTTTACCTACGAGTTCTCAAATACATGATGCAAGTAAGAGAAGGACTCAGACTAGGTAATCAACAAGAACCCATTCATACTGAAAAAATTCTGGTACTGCAAGGATTGTATTTTTGTGTAAACTACTTCATGAATTTTTCATTATTTGTTTGTTTGCTTTTGGTGGTTTTTAACGCAGAAAGAAAATAAAAGGCTGTTTCATTACTGTGGTATGTGTGAAGCTGAAGAAATAACATTGGCAACTGCCCTCAAAATGAAGTAAATAAGAGTGATATCTCCAACAGTGTGGTTGCACTGGACTTCATCTTAGGCTGAAAATGTCAAGAAAACAGTAATAAAGGCATTTTAGATGCAGCTAAAGTCTCATCTACAGGTTTCCCAGCATGACTTATGGTAGGTAGCAGACAGTTAAGTGATGCCCTGGACTTTTGCATAAAAACAAAATATCATAAATGTTCAGGCAAAAAAGACCCAGTCTGAGAGGTATGAGTATTGATAGGAATTATTGAACACACAGGCAAACCATTAGATTATTACAAGATATAAGAAAGTCTTTAAAGGATTCATCCATCTGAAACAGGATCACAAAAATATTGCTGAAGACATTCTTTTTGAGCTGGATATATGTTCTGCAATATGATTTATGGAATAGGAATTCCATCATCCTCTTTATTGTTCTGCTAGCTAAAAAAAAATACTTTGAAATGGCAGTTTTCTTCTAAAATTAAGATTTATTGAAGAGATAATCAGAAAGATTAGACTTGTCAATGTCTGCTGGATATATGGTCTAAGCAACTCATTTTTCATTTTCCTAAACAATGCTTTAAGCTTATAACAAGTTTTCTAAAAAACACCCTTCTTAGTGTGAAGCCTTTTCTCAGTAACTTTTTCTTAAGAGAATAATGAGGCAACCACCAGGTTTCTAAGTCATCAGAAGCAATCCAAGACTCCCAAGCATTCTTATGATGCTTCCAGAATTATAACATGAAAACTTAGCCCTTATTCAGTATTACTTCTAGTAATTTCTATATTCAATAGCTTTATGTAAGTATATATATAAGAAGCCTCGATAAAATTACATGTTGTATTTCTCAAGTAGGATGAAATTCTACTGGTATCCCCACTGTTTGATGCATTGTATCAATTAATAAGTCTTGTCACATAGTAGCAGCCCTGAAACACGACAGGAAAGTAAATTCCTCATTTTAATTAGTGGCAGGGTATTTACATATTTATCCAATTTTTTTTCCTCTCGTCTATAAATATATTCTTGCTTTACATGATTTTTTTTGTTTATAACTTGCACATAGTGTTTCTGCCTGAATATCAGATAAAAGCTTAAGGAAAGGCTTGGTCTTTTAAAGAAAATCTCTTTTCTCACTTAGCAGCCATTCATCATCTAAGCCTAGGGCCTCCTGAAAGCTGCTGCAAAGAAAAGGGTGGATGTTCTGTTTTTTTCACTTGCTTTCTGGCTGTCATTTTTTTATTAGCAGCACTACAGGGGGCCAATTATACCAAGAATAAACAAGATATCTACTTGGGTTTTTCATTATTTGACTGCTGAAGTTCCTTTTCCTCCATTAGAGATTTTCAGCAGAATATACCCCATGGTTTTGCCTATAAACAGGATTTTGGGAGCATATTTAGAGTAATAGTATTCAGTGGTGCAGAATAAACACAATCATAATGTTAAAATTATTGAAATTTCTCTGGGTGTATGTCTGCACAACTGCGAGCTTCAGTGTGAATTTCAGTCTGGCTGCACCTTACACTACGCTTTAAAGAATAATAGCAATGCTGCCTTGTTTCAAAAACTTTGCCAGAAAAGAACAGCTTTAGCCAGTGGTCCCCTGCAGAGCATGCAGGAGATGTACTTGAGTTAAATAATAGCTGTGCCCATTTGTGTAGGTCAATGTTATCAAATTTACAGCCTCTGACAAAGGCAAGGCCAACTCTTGGCTTTGTTGGCCCATATGACTTACGACTTACCTTGTATATCCTTATGGCCTTACAGTATTTGTCCTACTATAACAACCTTGGCAAAGAGGGAAATCACACAATGCACTCGGACAAAGAAAGCAGTTTATACCACATTAAGCCACAGGCTAGTGATTGGACATGAATGTTTGGAGAATGGACCACAAAAATGAATTAAGTTGTTTGTTCCTTTGACACTCAAAACACATGCTGGATGCAGTCCCAAGGTTTGCTCTTGCCAGGTATATTTTTGATGATTGTGATTTCAAGCACAATTTTCTGTTAAAGCTCAAATATGTAATACCATATGGACAAGAACTGAAAATAAGGGCAACTACTCACACATCTATTCACACTAATTAACACTTAGAAGATATGTGAGAGCCTTTGAGTAGAGCTCTTAATTTTTACTTTCATCTTTCTTTTTCTATTAAGTTTTCCTGCTTTTAATGCTTATAGGCTTGCTGAGTCAGTTTGTCTCAGAGCTGCCCTATGTTTCTGTTTGTGAAATACCTTCCTTGCCTGTATATGTAGAATTATTTCTTCTAGAAGACCAAAAAACACCAGCCTACTTATCATCTGAGTATTAAAAAACAATGACAACATTCATATTAAATGTCAATAATAATGTAAGCAGTAGGATAAATTACTGTCCTTGTTAAATGTAATTTCTTATCCCTCACATGTATTTTATATAGGTTATAAATCTTCTGGGCATGAACCCTTCCTCTATATGAAAAAAGGGAAGAGTTGTAGCTGCATATTTGGATAAATGTAGGGCAAGGATAACAGTGAAAATGGTGCTGTGGATGTGGTCTCCACATCACATTTTTTGAGTATAACTTGAGAGCTGATGGTTTTGTTATGGTGTGTATGTCAGACTGGACGTGCACACACAGTGTAGGATGCCTGAATCTGAGCTAAAAATTGTGCAGGGAATGATGGTGGCCTTGAGGAATTTCAGCATATTTAACTGCTATTGAGCTCTGCACTTGCTTGAAAATACTTGTTTCATTCCAACTTATTATAGACTATTAAAATAATATTTTTTCATAGAAGTTTCAATACAAATAAGCATTTCTATATTATTTATTTTTCATCAAGTAGACTTCACTTTTATATTGCACAATCTCTACAACCTCTATACTTGATGAAAAGCATGAAGGAGTACAATGATTCTGTTTCAAATCCATTTGAAATTCAATCCAGCATTGAATTTCACCCAATAGTACTTACTAAGTTTATGAGTGGGCTTAGGGAGTTAAAAACTACTTGATCGTGGTTTTGCCACGCATGTTTGTTAAGTCCTCTCTCTGACTACTCGAAAGGAGGTTGTACCAAGGTGGGTGTCTAATTCCAAATCTGAATTGCACTTTCCCCTGATGTTTCTCACTATTTCTGTAAAGAAGAAGGAGTTTAGAAGGCTCAAAAGCTCTGAGATGCTTTGAGAATGACATTCTGGAGTCCTTCATCCTGAAAGATGGGTATTTTATACTGTACTTAGAGAGGAGACTTTTGTACAAAAAATTAATCAGCAAATTCCCAGAACAATGGCAACAAAAAATGTCTATTTATAGTTTGGTCACAGACTAAACATTGACTTTTTGGTAAAGGAATCAAAATAATCAAAAGATCAATTATTTCAGTACTATTTTGACACGAAATTGCTACACTTGGTAGCAATGATCCATCAGAATACAATAAAGAACATTTTCCTGATGTAGGAGCTCTTTTTCTCTGACAAAACTCTCCAAAATATATTGGTCTGATGCCTCACGGATAGCATCATGATTCAATTAGAACCAGGGGTCTTCAGGATAACAGGTAATAGATTATGAGCAGTATGATGCTGCACCAGTTCCTGAAAGCTGAATGAATGACAAACGACTCCAGGTAAAGGTCCATTGGGACAGAAACTCTGTGAAGTATCAAGCTATCCTCCAGTACAGCAAATTTCACACAGCAATATATTCTTGTTACTATTCCTACTTTAAAATCCAAATCTATTAGAGTCTCCCCGCTGCTGAGAAGCATTTTGTTATTCTTCCAGTGCTTGATTCAGCTTGAACTGTGCCTAAATAAATAAAATCTGTCTGGTAATCAGTTGTGCTTTTTTTTCTAATCAAGTCCTGAAATAAAATTAAGGTTTCTCATACAAAACAAATTAAGACTTTGTTTCTATATCTGCCCATTTCTTCTCTACTAACATGTAGATCTGTCATTCCACTTTTACAAGACTGAGGACTGGTTTAAGTTTCTACAATGATTAGATTACTAAAAACTTCATGAAACCTGTCTGCTGAAAGGAGGAGACCCAACCAACATCTCTGATGTAAGGGACACAGGAATTCAGGCAGAAGGAGACAGTTATTGACTGTGGCTGGAATCTGACAGATGGCTGCACAAACACACATCTAGGACCCTGGCTAGCCACAGCACGTGCTCCTGGTGCATGTCATGAGATGATGGAAAACTTAGGCTCACTTTTCTTGGAAGAGTTAGGGGACAACATTAAAATCCATAGGAAATGAGTTATTAATAGTTCTACAACCCACAAAATAACTTGCTTTTGTTGTGTTTATTCATGCACTTGAAAGTTCAAAAATGTTAAGGAGTTTTTTATTTAAATGTGAATATTTGTTACAAGTGTATAGCAAACAAATAACTGTTCCTGGAATAAGTGGGTTTCAATGGGGTACTTTCAGATTCACAGAAAAAGTAATTTCTAACAGTACGTAGAGGACTGTATTAAAGAAAAGAAGATGTTATTTTCCCAAAAAAGAATTCTCCATCTCCTTTCCTCACTGCAGAGCTTCTGACTGTAACCTTTCCCACACCTCCTTCTCCCTAGTTCATTACCGCAATCTTAACAGAATCAGGCTGATCCTTTTTTTTGACATGAAAATCTTTTGAGATAAATACTGAATTAAAGAAAAAAAGGAGAAAACTTTTGAGTGGCAAGTTTGCTTGACTATTACTAATATTATTACTACTACTATTACTACTCATAGCTGCTTCATGCTTTCTAAGAACTAAATAGATAGAGAAGCAATTTCTGGGAAGAAAGGCCTATTAAACACGATTTTTTTCAAATCATTACACTATTTTTTTATGTGCAATATAAGAAAAGTTTTAATATCACTATATGGCTTAAATATCACTATATATGGAACATCTATCTACTCATATAGGACTAGGAAATTAGTCTATATGCTGCAGCTCTGACTTATTTCCTTTCTTCCTTCCAAAATGTTGAGATTGGCGATGAAGCTACCACTATCTCCCTAATGTGTTCCAGTATGATCATTCTCATGATGAGGCCATCTGACATAATTACTAAACTTCCGAGGAGTTGCTTGGGATTTAGAAACACTGCTCTCATTGCTTTTAACAAGATTACTGAGACTACCACACGCAAAGCTTTGAAAATTTAATTAATGGCATTAATGACTACAATGGTTAGACTCAAATATATTAAAACAATTGAAATAATATTACCATAGTGTGTCACCAGAATTCTATGGCAGTTTTTCAAAAAATAAAGAATAATTTCTCAAGGACTTTTACTTTGTCTTTCCTTCAAATATTCTTTTTTGTTGTCACCTGTCAGTCATGACAAATATTTCCCACAGTGGTACTGTTTACTCCATTGGTGCTGTAGAAATGGGTGTTATTTTGTTTCATGTTCTTTATAGAGAATTGCAAGTATTTTAGAAGTCTAATAAGCTATTGCTTAAGTGTTTGTTACTGTGGTATTACAGTTAGTGGTCAGTTCTAAAATATATGTGTATATATATACACACATACATATATATTGAACTTTGAGGAAATAGAAAAATAATGAAAAAAAATGAAAATTGGTGAATTAGTTCTAAGAATATTTGTCTTAATGTTACAATGGATTGTAAGGATGGGATTGGGAAAAATGGTGGGGAAAGGGTACTAATTTTTTTTATTAAAGGAAATAAGGACAAAAAAGAACAAATTGGGGCGACAAACCACAGTGTACAAATCTTGAAAAATAAATGGCAGCCTTTACTCTGATAACTGAGAGGAGACAGAACCATGGCCACCAGGAAGTCTGGAATCAGAGATTTTGTATGCAGGGCAATGGGAATTCTGCATCGAGATGCACGCATCTGACTGCAACTTGGAATGAAGTAATGTTGATCCCAGTACAGAGCTAGCAAGGGAAGCATATAAACAGCCTCAGTATCCATCTTCTGTTCTGCTCATGTCTGCCTGCTCTAGTCCCTAACATCTCTCTCTAATAGCCCATCTGTGGATACTTCCTGAGAAATCTGTAGCTATCAGCTGGAAGTTTCAGAAGCAAAGAGCAGGAAACCTGTTGTGATTCCTCAGTGGAAGAGGGGTATGGGTGGCACTGAGGAAAATGCAAATACTGAAGAAGACCATGCCTGCTATGATGTTGTTTGCTCAGATGCTCTGCTCCCTGATGAAAGCATCATGAGCTCCAATGCTCCTACAACAACTTGCACAGAAGAGGACGGACTTTGGGATAACAAAGCAATTCAAGCCAGCAGATTATATTGAGCCAGCAGTCATTTAGTGGCACAGCCATTCCTGTGCCACTAAATGACTGCATTGCAAATTTTACATGTAAAATAGTTGGAAGAGATTGCAGTTAAACTAAATTCTCTTGTTTGACTGCTCAGACATGTGGAATCAGAAAAAAACCTGAACAGTACATTATTACCCAAATATATCGTTTATCTTTTTTTTATGAGCTTTCCCAGGAAGACATCTTATTAACATGAGTTTTTTAAATTGCTGTAACGTGTGGCACAGATAAAGCACTAAAAATCACTTGTGGAGGGTGCAATGATAGGCAGTTAGAGAAGACAGTTTTGGGTGAACAGCACAAATGAGTTTCAACCATTTCGATGTTTCCATACTCAGCAACCCTGTTCCCTAACCTGTAATTCACTACAAACCTCTGCAAATACTTGGGGCATTGCTGATTTGCTACTGGGATTTATGCACTGAATGATGGGATGCCCAAGCTACATTGTGCCTCATGGCAAAAGACATCCTTTGTCAAATGGTTACATGAAATCTGTAGTTGGAACTAGCTGCACAGTAGCTACACTTCAAGGGTTTGATCCTGTGGAAACATACCCAAGCAAAGAACTTGTCTATTGATTTAGGGGTTTATGTGTTGGTTACAGAGAGGCTAGTCACATAAGCAAAGCTATGCATGTTGTTTTGCATATATTAACTTGGATCTCATGTCTCAGTTATTTCTCTCTTCATGCAATGTACTTAATATTCTTGAACAGTGTTACTGGTTATACAAACCAAAGAAAAAGCCACTTTACAAAATAAAGTTCCCCACACATATTTCTATAACGCAGCTAAATTTCAAGTAGCTGGCTTCCCTTTCCCACTTCTGTATTTGTCATTAAATAAGTACACAAACTAACAAACAGAAAGCATTGCTTCTGGACTTCATTTTTCTGCAATTTTTCATCTTCTAACAAGGGTGCTTATGTAGTTTGGTAAAAGCTTTGGTAAAAAGATGCTCTAATTGGTGCAGATGGATAGCCACAAAACCATCAGTTTATCTCCACAGCCATCACTAAACAAAGGAGTTTATCTATAGACTGTAGTGTTTCCTCCAGAGTTAGTTTCATTCTGACATTTATTTCCATTTGTACTCATTTTGCTTCTCACTGACTAAATTATTTCCCAAATCACCTTATTTTTTCCTCATCATTCCTTATAGTTAAGCACTACTACAAAATTGGTTTGGCTCAATTTACATACTAAATGCAGTAAAATGTGTTACCCTAGAAGTACATGCCTCAGAATGTGACAACCTGAAAACATGTAATTTTCTATGTTAAAGTGGGTTCAAAAACTGTGAAGTGTTTGGTTTTTTTTCATTTTTGCTAGGCAGATAAATTTGCTCTATTTCTAGTCCACCATACTAATTTCTTAAAGTAATTTTTAAGCATCTATCTCACAGCAAGAGAAATGTTTCATTTTAAATAAGTTAGGCTTTTAAGTTAAAAGTTGTCCATCTTGGCCTAATTACGTGGTTATTCAAAACATTCTCAGAACAAGTCAAACCGGTGAAATTGCACTGAAAAAAAAGTAACTATGCTTTAACTTGGTCAGAAAATTAAGTGAAAACTGTAACTTCACTGTTGAATTTAATACAAGCTTCTAGGTAAAATTCCCAATGTTTCAGTGCAAGTCAGCTAACTTGAGTTAACCAAATCCATTTAGAATATAACATTATTAAATTTCTTTTGATAGTGTAAGTATATCTAAGATGCTGGAGACCATTGGGCTCATCACCCCATTTTTAGGCTACTCATTCTCAGTCTACTTCATGTCAGAAGGATGTGCCTGCTCCTATTTGGTTTTAAACTACAAGACAGGAGCCATTTAGGGCTTTAAAGTACCTCCAAACCTTTAATGCTGACCCTTCAGAGCACTCATATTGCTCTAGATCTGTTAGGCTTATCAAAAGAAAGGTCTGAGTGTATCTGGGCAGTGTGGGCATTTGGTGTGGTTGGCAGGGAAAGGAAATTGCACTGAGACAAAACCAAGATGCAGAAGAATGGAAAGTTGTGTTATCCCACGTATGAAAGATAAAAAAGAAAAAAAAAAGATATTTCTTATTAAGGAGTTAGCAACTTGTCTTATTTTATGTCAACCTGCTCCTTCAGACAAAATTCTACTTGCTCTATCCATTTCTAGAAGCAAGGCTCACCCGAACCTCAGCTAACTGCACATATCCAGGGCCCCAAATGTTGTATACACAGTGTATTCACTGATGGCAATACATGTGTATATATTTTTACATAGCATTCTAAAGAGAACTTTAACAGAATCTCTTGCCATTTTCACAAATGCAATTCCTAATATCAGACATGAAATTTAAAAAGTGAATTCCTTACACTGATTTGGACTGAACTTGTAGGTATTTAGTAGATCCACAAGTTTCAAAATTTTAAGCTGTGTAATGTTTTATTGAGCCACACTAAACTGTGTAAGCATATAGCAAACTCAATGGTACTTAGGCATACACACAAAAACTGACCCAGACAAATATATTCACAGGATACTCATATAGACAAGTAACAAATATCAATAAGTTCTGGAAACAAAAAAAACCCATAATTATTGAGTTCCTTAATAAATTGACTTCCATTAATTGGTTACATTTTAGTGCAACTACTATTAAAAAAGAGCACAGTTATTTTTAGTATTAAGTTTTTGTGTTTTAGTATTAAGATTTTGGTTTGAATCACAGCTAAAACAACACATCTCTAATAATTTTGTAAGTTCATGTACTAATATTACCCTATTTCCTGTTTTACATTATGCATGGTATAAAGTGGAGTGCTTTAAAATGCTGCAATAAATTATCAGAAGTTGAAGTTTTATATTGCCTTAAGTTTACCAGGAAGAAGTATACCTAAAATCACTGCTTAATTAGAACTCAACATACAATTCCTTGGGATTTCTCTTAAAGGTGTAAAAGCTCACCACAAAGCTTTCAGATCTTCCATTTCTCTCACAAAGAGAAAGAGTCATTGAACAGAAATTTATCACACTTTTCCCCACCCTGACAGCCCCTGGAAATGGAAAGCAAGCCCTTGAGCCTGGCCAGGTATCCAACAGCTCTGCTTATCGTGCAGTTTTCTCCTCAGCTCCCCCTTCCAACAGTGGATAAGGGCAAAGACTATCTGCATGCAATTACAATTTTTGGGATGTCTTACAGTGACTTTGGTTTTATGTACCTTGTTTAAGGTGCATAAGGCTAGTGGAAAAATGGTCAACTTCCTATGTCTGTTGGAGCCTTGACAAATAATTCTCAGCTTTACCCACAATTTATTAGGTACTCCAGTTTATACTTTGTAAATGGTGCAGACACTAGAAGAAATGTTTTGAACGTTTTCTTAACCAGCAGACGTTTTTACAACTTCATATTCAAGGTCTAGCAGCTTTTTCTGTTTCTGCAATAGTAACTGGGTTTCTCTGTAACATAACAATTCTAGTTATTGCCTGAACATTTTGTACTCAATATAATACTTTAGTTTTTCCTCACAGAATGAGTTGCTTGAGATAAGAAACAATGCAGCACTAGAAAAGGAAGTCTGTATGAGATTTGTAGAAGACTTAACACTGTGTAGGGGTGGTGCTGAGCATAACCTTCATGCAAAAGAGCTCTTCACAGTCCCAGTTTCTTAAATAGAACCTCATTTTAGTCCTCTGCAGGTCTAGAAACCCTTTTCAACATCTATGCTATCAGCTGGATTTTTGCTGTCTGGTAATTAAGATATTGCTTAAAATGAAGTACAAAATAATAAAATACTCATTTCTTCCTTTGCCCCCCTCCCTTCCCCTCACTACACTTGCCCCTGTATACAACCTATTTAATTTACTTTTCCTATTCTTTTTATTTACACTATGTCCACAATGCTGAGTTTAGGGTTGAGGTAATTTTACAACGTTTATCAGTTCTGATGTTAAAATGAATTGGACTACCTTGGTGTTTTCAGCTGTCAGAGTTCAAAAGTGAGAATTATAACCATCCATGCTGGGAACCAGAGATTTGGTGAACTCTAAGCTTTTCTTCAGGCAGAGGAAGCTACACTCGTGCTTGTCAAGGAGATTAAGGAGAAATCTGATTGAGTCTGGAAGACTATTGCTGCAGTGGATTACAAGTTTGATCTTCTCTTTTTTTCAGGGATAAACAACCTCAAGGGCTAGGACACTGGCACAGAAAAGCAGATAATATCACTGGCTGTGAAGAAAAAGTGTGGCCATATGGCAGGCCCAATAAATGAAAGCAAATGAAAGTGAAGCAATCAATTCAATAAAAGAATGGTTGTGTGCTGTTGTACAAAATTGACACTTTTATTTTTGTATTTGTAGATTAACGTGCACTCTTTCTCCAGCTCCTTTCTATCTTATTTATTCAGACTGTATACTCTTTTGGAAAGGTCAGTCTAGTATTAGGACTATGCATTGGATCCTGGAGCTGCCATAGTGCAAATGTTTAACATTGAGTCTTTGAATAATAGATTGAATAAACACAGGGATAAAGATTTATAGCTGCTGATGGAGTGTAGAATTTCTAAAACTGCATAGTACACTACACAAAAATGAGGGAAATTAAGCAGAATTTAGCAGCTGATAAACATACATGCCCTCTAACTCTTTGATCTCAAGGACCACAAATGTATTCAAAGAACAATTAACAACTAAAAACTCATACACAAATTGAGATTGAGATTGTCAGAATTGGAAATTTCCCTCTAGACTGCATGTGTTATTTTTTCTTAAACAGGTCTTATTTGTGAATATAAAAACAAAGAAAACCCCCACCAACTAAGCAACAACAACAAAAAAAAATAATGACAAAAAAGCAGAATTTCAAAGTTCTCCTTTGCAATATTTATTATATTCAAAAGCTGTTGCAAGACAAAAACATCACACATACATGTATATATACTATATAGATACCTATTTGCAAAAATAGGGCTATGGTAGAGCAACCAGAAAGTAAAGTAAACCACAGTAACACCCAACAGCATTAATTTCAGTGATAGCACATCTGCACTAAAAGCAGCTTTCTCCCTTCTCAGTGTATGCTTTCTGAGTAAGATCAAGAAAGGATTCTGATGGTTTTAACTCTATCCTAAAGCAAGATGAACACTAAATCAGATAAACTATTAATCTGTTTAAAGCTTGTTACTCCCGTTTTGCCAAGGCTGAGATGCTTTGCAGAAAAAAAAGCAGCCAGGTTTCTTCCTGCCAAGAATCAGACATCTCATGCATGTTTCATAAATGTTTCTCCACTGAAAACTCAATGATTAAGCAAACACTGGTTCAGTTTGCAAAAGCTTCCACTAATGATTTTTAAATAACTCAGAAAGAAATCTTGGTCTCATTTAAAGCAACAGTAAATTTTACCTCTATCCTTTAGCCACAATACAAACCCTTTCAAATTTATATCATCCCAGCACACTGAATATGCTGATAACTATTTTTGCTACAACTGTTAAACTCCTAAATACCTAGATATATGGCTTTTTACTATTAAGTAAAATCTCCTTAGAATTTGTATAGATTAATCCATGCTTACACCTGCATTGACTGTTCATAGAAATATTCGCTTCAAGAAACTAAGATTTCATAATAAAGCTTTGCCATTTATAACATAACATCACCACACCCTAAAATTTTGTGTGAAATAGATCAGCTCTCAAGTAAGCACCTTTTATAGCAAGAGGAGAAATATTTCCACAGAATAGCAAAATTGTGTCTAAAAGAATGTTGATAAAGAGTCCTCTTTTACTTAGAAAATCATGAACTTCATGCAAGAATGGAGAAAGATTAGTAAACACCATCAAGATTTACTTTTCAAGTATGCTGGAATACCAACATGGAATATTAAAACACGCTAAGAAATAAGCTTACTGCCTGTAATGCATCATGAGCATAATCACTGTCATTGCACCTCACACACCTCACACAACTGGGAGCTCAGTGGAGAGAAGATAAAGAGAGATTTTCCTTTCCAGGCAATAAAATGGCAAGTGAGCTGCTCACAAACAGCCACTGGGTGAGTGCAGTAGCCTCTGCTGCTGTAATGATGCACAGATGTAGGTGCAGCTGGAAGGGCTTGAAGGGCTGGCACAGCGCAGCGCTCGGTGGACCACTTCCAGCCCCACAGAGCTCAGCTGAGAAATCCTGCCTTCTGCTTCCCCAACATGAGGGACTCTCCTTTAAGGACTGATGACCCTGTAGAGATTCAGCTCCAAAAGGACACACCATGCTTATGAAGTAGTGAAGACCATATGCCATTTAATTATCACTGGGTATGTAAGCTCTGTAGTGGCTGTGTTAATTAATTAATGTGGAACATATCACCTGAAGGGCAAATATTAAAAGATATTTCATGTGTACTGTATCTATATAGAAAACACACACTGTGTACATATATGTGCACACTTTGGTAGAAAGTGTTTATACTCACAGCTGTACAAAAAAAAAAATCACTTGTTATGAATGCTCTTTGTCCTGTTTCCATTTTGTAGTTTGCAAGCATAAAAACACAGAATTCCCATGGTTCTTTTTTCATGAAATGGTCTAAATCCCCCAGTCTTGCCCTTTAAAATCATAAAGTGTATTCCAGACCACATAAATTCACAAGACAGAGGGCAGTGCTGCACTGCAGTAATTGAGAAGGCTCTCAGAAAGCCTGGACATGGCAGCCGTGGCCCTATGGTAGTGTGAGGTACCTCTGCTGGCTTGAAGAGATGCCGCGTGCTGTGGTCATGGCTGGACTGCTACTAGTGTGAAAAACAGGCTTGTTTGCCCAAAGTCACACTGCTGTGGGGCACAAGACTTTGCTGAACAAGTTTCCTTAAGGCTTAGGGTGTACTTGAAAGCAAGCTGTGTGGTCTTTTAATTGACAGCACTAGCCAGAACATCCAAGTACACCTCTCACTAGAAATCCCAAGTTAATTTTTCTTCTCTGTTGGAAGTTGCATGCATTAATTAGTCCTAAGAAAATTAATATAGTCAGGATTGCTTAAAAACTGCAAGGTTTATTTGGCTTAGGAAACAGAGATAAAATGCAAAATAGTACGCATGCTACAGAATTAAAATCACTGAATCAAAAAATTGTGTGACAACTGAACTTGTTAATGTTAAATGTATTTGTGTGCATGTACAAAATAGTAAATATATGAAGTAGCTCTAAGAGTCCTCTCTGACACCTTGGATTTGTAAAGCAGCTTTGATGAACAATCTCTACCTTTCATGGGTTTAACCTCAGCTGGCAACCAAGTCCCACACATCTCTCTCATTTTCCCTTGGTGTGATGGGAGAGAGAATCAGAAGAGTAAAAACAAAAAATCTTATGGGTTAAGATACAGACAGCTTAATAGGTAGAAGTCACAATGAAGGAATTCATTCACTGCCTCCTTGGGCAGGTAGGTATTCAACCATGCCACGAGAGCAGGGCTCCAGCACACCTAGCCATTACTTGGGAAGATAAACACTATCACTACCAACATCCCACTCTTTCTGCTTCTTCCCAAGCTTTACATGCTGGGTAGGATGCCATACGGTGTCGGATCCCCCTTTGCTCAGTTCAGATCAGCTGCCCCAGCTCCGTCCCCTTCCAGTTCCTTGTGCATCCCCAGCTGACTGGTGGGATGAGGAGCCGGAAAGGCCTTGACTGAGCAAGCCCTGCTCAGCCACAGCTAAAACATCCTTATCAACACTGTTTCCATCACAGATCCAACAGACAGCTCCATACTAGATACTATGAAGAAAATTGACTGTATCACCACCAAACCCTGCTGAAAATCCAGTCCTAAAGGGAAATGCTGATCTCGTACTATAGTGACATATGAAAATGTCATCATGGACATTCCTTCCTTCCTTACAGAACCTAAAATAGTCAACAAGCTCTTAATGCAAACCCTGCTGTAGCTGATGGGGAACTATCTTTTAATTTCAACAGGTACCTCACACAATAATACAAAATCTGGTTTGAGACAGGTAACACTGTATGTGTCCCTTCTGGATCTACAAAGATTTCTACTTGGTACTAGCAGTTTTTCAGTAGAAAACAAAACAATACAGAATACAGATACCTTTGTGTCCTTTACCCTTGCATTTTTAAGGAAAATATCTACTATATTCTTTCTGTATATGGCACTAAATTTATTTGGTTTTATGCTACCAAATAGCACACTCATACAATCTTGAAAGAGGTGACATTGTTTATATCTGCTTAATGTACAGTGATACTGTTCTGCCCAGGATATGAGATCTCTTTCAGAGAGATTAGGCTTCCATCAGATCGTCCATTTGTAGGTAAATATTTTGGTGAGCTTTCTATTGCAAATTCTAAAAAGTTTTACTTGGATCACTTAACTTTTCTGCTTACTCAGAAATCCATGACACAGCTGTAATGAGATGTTGATGGGAAAATGTGCTATTTCTTTTTAACACGGAAGTAGCCAGTGATTCCAGCATGTTAGGAAATAGCATAGCCTCAAAGAAGGAAAGCTCCTGACAAGAGGAAGATATATGAGTGAAGTGGATTTCTCAGGGTAGTAAGCAGAAACCCTGGCTATCTAGCTGAGGAGAAGATGAGAGAATAAAGACTGAAGACAAGAAAAATGGAGACCTTAAGCAATATACCTATACACATTCATATACTGCTGTCACTGAGCTTTTCTCATTTTCAATAAATGCAACATACAAACAAAAAAATCCATCCAATTTTCTATGTCAGAATTCATGTACAAAAACATTTCCCTGTGACAATAATTTGTAATGGAGAAATTCATTATGCTTCCACTGCACATTTTATATCCTCTGCTTTCCTATGCCTGAGTGAGCAGGCTGCTTGTTTCTGTCTCTCCATTCTCCTTGCTTTGGATGTAACAAATCTCTCTTTCTAGGGTCTCCAAAATGTCATTCTTCTTTCACATGAAAGCTCTCTGCCATGACTGAGAAACAGTAAAACACATCCAAATAGAATTTCAGATACATTACCGGACTGTTTATTTTGCATTTGATGTGCACACAGGTAAATAATGGAATATTAAGCTTCATTCAGAAGAGCTCCACTGTTCCTGAAGCAGACTGTTGAAGCTCCATGAGGCAGTAAATGCAGCTACGTGACTCATTTGACTGCTGGGACAAGCACCTACACTTCAGGATTAGGAGGTCTACTGCTAGGTACAATATAAATCATGTCTACTGCCTGACCCCTGCATACTGTGCTCTATGGTCAAAATAGTTATTTGGCAAAATGCTCTAAATTTGAGGATCTCATTTTAACTTTGCCCATGGTTCTCTATGCATTATCAGCCCAATGCAGGTTAATAAATTGTAGAATTTGTAAAAACTCAACTCTTTGCTGCTGCTACCAGGCCAGCTGTGAAAGATTTGCTTTGATATGGGAAACAGGAAAGGTTTGAGTCACCTTTTTTTATCCTCACTCTGTAAACACTGCTTGGCAGTCTAGATCACTTTTAAATACCCAGCTGTTGTAGTCTGGGCCATTAGTCAACTCCTGACCTTATTCCCCTCTGCCAGGGATTGACAAAAGCAAACAATTGCCAGGGACCTGGATAAAAAGGAGGTCAGGTAATGGTTCTTCAGAATCCATCCATCCATCCGTGAAAAAGAGTACTTTCATATTTAGGTGTTGTGCCACCAGCATAAAACAGCTCCAGGAAATTTTATCTCTCCTTATTTTGGGGAGAGTCATACCCAGCTGCCTCATTTGCGACACTTCATTACAGAAAAAGTGAGAGGGTACCTGCTCTAATGCTTTGAGTAACAATCTGCTGAAAAACTCTTTCTGGTGATGCAGCATTTAATTTTCATACATAAAAATAGAATTAGATTTAAGATAAAAGATCTTCTGAAACTCTTTTCCATTTGAAAGTGTAAGACAAGTTTTGTTCAGAAACAATAACATAGGTTGAGACGTAAAATATGATGAGCTTAAACTAATATAAATGGTTACTGAGAATTAAGTCATTATGAGAAAGCATAAACTAAAACGCATACAGTTCAGACACAGTTCACATGTTTATTTTACATTGTAGGAACATTTTAGAAACTGTGCTTCTATGAGGCAATGCAGAAAGAAAGAATGCTATTTTCAAAATGACCCACAAAATTGTTTTTTATTTTTATTTCACACTATGGCACTAATACAAACTTGTCATTAGTAATCTAAATTCAGAAGACAGTGCACCAGACCTTCTTCTGCAGTTATTCTGCTACTGCTCTATTATTTTCCGCAGTAATTTAAAACCATTGGAATATCATGCTTTTGTCTTTACTCTCAGCCTAATTCTCACTGCATCCTAATAGGCTAAGCAGTCATGGCTGGTGTAATAAACAACTTCTGTATTGCCAAATGTATGCAGAAATTGAAGGACATAAACTAAGAAAGCTCCTGCACTAAATCCAAGAACTTAATGTAATTGATGTAAAACCTGATGCAGCTCCATCTGTCTATTCCATCACATGTCTGTTGCTCTTTTTTTTTCCTCCTGGAATACTTCCTGAACTTACCTGGGCTTTTATAAAGGGGTGGGAGAGAGATGACTTTCACATGAAAATTTTAAAAAAAGTCTTCAATGATCCTTGGTCATTTTAAGCACATTATCGTTATTGCTGGGCTGAAATTTTCTCCCTTAATCTTCAAAAAAAGCTAGGAAGTTAAATTTGTTTGACCTAACATGAAGTACATCTGAAATAAATCATCATGGAACTAGACTAGCAAGTTTGAAACTGGGATGAAATTCCACTTTCTTCATGTTAATAACGAGTTCTATCTTCCTGCTCTCAGTGTAGGGAGAAAAAAAAAGCTATCAGTACTGAGGAAATCTTATTAGATTCAACCCTATTTTTAAACAGCTGGGATCAAAATCTTCATTCAGACACACTGGTGCCACTCCATTAAATTCCAGCAGTGGCACCACTGGTAGAAAAAGAATGGCACTCAAATTTTTCACCATTAAGTAATCTGTTTTCATTACCTTCTCAGCAGTTTGTTTCATTTGCCTGCAGTAGAGAAACTAAAATTAGAAAACATTTCATGTTCCTAGTTAGTTTGCTTCCAATGTGAAAAAAACAAGTCTATAAATTTGTCTATTGGATTATGGCTTGCGCAGTTCTCTGGTAAAGTTGTCTTTACATTATAGTGATGAACTGTAAATGGTGTAGTGCATTATTTTGTCCAAAATAATTCAAATTAATGACCCTAGAAATATTATTTTAGGTGACTGTTATAAAGCGTTGACAATACCCATGAATATTACCAGCAGAATTTCTTTTCTTCTTTGTAATGTATGCATTGCCATGTGTTAATAAACTATTTTCTGATCATCTTCAGAACTTGTTGTCTCTTGCAGGAGTTCCACTTGCCAGTCTTGTGTCAATTCTAGTAGGTAAATGCTGATAGTAAACTATCAAAAGTTTCAATACATTTTTCTTGCCTTTACTTGGATACTCATGTTCACATTTCACATTACCTAAAGCATCACTGATTCTGACTGAAAATAGAAAAGAAAATTGAAGTGTGGTGAACTCCTAGCTTCTTCACCTTGTAAGTGTGAGAAGTGTTAGCTTAAAAAGTCTAAACATTACTTTTTTTTTTTCATTTAAATGAAATTGTCAAAAAGGAGAAAAATAAAAAAAAAAGGCAGATTATTTTTCTGGTTCAGATAAACATTATTCTGGATGCTAAAAATGATTTGCTCCTCAAGAATGGAAGAGCTTTGTATCTCCTTGCACTGTACTGGTTCATGTCATCCTTAGAAAGTGTTAAGCCTTACCAACCACAGATAGTAGCATTTTGAAATTATTGAAAAAAAAAAAAAACAAACAAACCCAACAAATTTATTTCAAACTGCACAGCACCAGAATCAGCACACATTTGGGAAATATGCCATCATAGCAGTGTCCAAAGACAGTCTTAAGAAGCCTAAAGATCAGAGGAAGATATGAAATTATTTGAGCTTCACAGAAACTTCTCATGGCTAAATACTTATGTCAAGACCACTTCTAAGGAAAAGTGAATGGATCACAAGAGGATCAAGTCAATCAACATCTGGATTTCAAAAGAGAGGACTGAAGAGTAAGTTTTCTATTAAGTAATATTTAAAAACCCTACTGTGGCAACAATGCTAATGAATATCTCTCTTCTGTAGTTGTCGCAGACCTGTTGGGCTTCACTTTGTACTGAAGAAATGGTTGTGCAGCTCATGCAGTTGCATCCGTGATAAGGCTGGCCAGTCAGTAGAAACAATAACTTTGCACTTGCACCTCTCTAATTTTTTTCAATTAGCTCACTCAAAATACATTTCTGAAATTCCTGTAATAACTTCTCAATCTTTCTTCCTGATAAAGTATTACAAGTGAATCAGCATTAAACATACATTTCTTTATTTTAACGGTCATTCAATAGTCACACTCCAAACTAACTTTAAATGTAAAGCAGAGGTTGAAAACAGATATGAAATGTATTCCTCAGATGACATTTGCCTATAAATTCCACAAAAAAATTAAATTTTCTTTTAATATCAGGCACACCCTTCTAATTTCTTAGAGGCAGCTAGATATTTTATACTTACAAGGAGCTTTCCTTACTGCAGGCATATAAAAAATTTTTGAAAATGTTGTAAAAATATGTGTTCATGTGCCAGAATAACAGAAACCTGTAAATTTTTCTATCCTAGACGGGCAGAATTAATTTCAGTTTTAATCACCCTGCTGCATAATCAGGATCATTGATAAGGAGGCACAGAATAACTCTGTTAACAGAAATCTGATGCAAGCACAATGCTGTAGTATGCACAATGCTTTAATGCAAAAATAAGAGATGACTCTTCTGTATGTGGCTCATGAAAAGAACATGAAGACCAGGTCTACACTCACCATTCCAAAAAAATGTGCCACAAACAAAATCAAGTGGCTGTATCCATCTCAGTTGAAATCCAAGACAGCAGAATATCAGCCTCTTTCAGATAACACAACATCTGCTCAACAAAATTACAAGCCATGGCATTAATGAAGGATTTCACTTTTCCTACTAAAGATGGGTTTTCATTGTTTCATAAAATAGACAAAGGTAAATATAAGATATAATCCTAAGATTCCAAACTGCAGTCACTTCTTCATGCTGTCTTCAGGGAATTCCATCTTTGGCTTTATGAAGAAAGAGGTAGGTGATGGTTTTAAAGAAGCAGCTCTAAAGATCCTCGAATATTTGAATACAGACAAAATATTGCCAAGCTGGCTCTCTCTCAACAGTAGCCTACAAAAGAAAGGGAGGGAGGGAAGGAAGGAAAGGAAGGAAAGATTCTTATGATATTTTTTACTTTTAAGTTTGGCAAATAATGGCAACTACTGCCCACTACATTTAACGTAGGACAGAAGTATATCCCTACAAGAAAAAGGAGGAAGTGTGCCCTCAGGATAATAACTTCTAGAATAATTAAACTTAGAAGACTTTAAGTTTTGTGTATTTTTAGGAGCAAGCATGCTGTAATAGGCAGACAAGTAACATTGAATTAATTGCCTCTTGTTTTCTAGTCTATCTGTACTTAAAGATTTAAATAACTTAAGCTCTTGTTAAAATGTACTTTAAATATGCATTGAAGTGCCTTTATTAAGAAAGACATAAGCCTCTGCCTTCATCAGCTGTGCACAAAAGGAATAACCTCGTCTCACCTAAGAATCAGGTTTACTTCCTGAATATTGGTGTTTCCAAATGTTCACAGAATCTGTATTTGAAGAGATAAAATTCAAATGAACTGCCAGCTAACAAGTTATAAAACAGTTTTTACAACATACTTTTAAAATTGAACAAAGTGTTGCAACAGTTCTACTTGGATCCAGAGGAACCATTCCCCAAAGACACCTATAGGCTTTGCCCACCACTGTAATCAAGCCTCTTAACACACATTTTCTTATTCAGACTTCATGAGAGCCTTTCAAGCAAATGAAAACTGGGAGTGAATCCAGTGGTTCGGTTCATAATAAAAGGATAATCTGAACTGCTACCAAATAAACTACATTTTACCTACAAGGTTGTTCCATATAAAATATGAAGTCTTTGCAAATATCCATTATTTTGCAATTACCACAGAATAGTCTTGCTTCTCCAAGTTCTTGCTGCTTGATTTGACTTCATTATTTGCAATAGTTGCTATAGTTATCTACATTCTTGGAGTCAACTTTAAGCAGAAAGTATCAAGAACAGCTGTACTCTGTCAGACAGTACAGAATTAATACCCCCTATCCAAGGAAGTGCCAGATGTTCACAGTAAAGCACAAAGAACCTACCGGAAGTTACAGACTTGCAAGGATATTTTTCTTAGTCTTCCCGTAGTAAGACTCAGCCAAGTACTAAAGTATAAGATTCTGCCCTTTCTAGAAGGAATTTTTCATTCTTACATAAATAGCTAATTATTTCCCAAAACCTGTACCCTCTTCTGCTACGTGCTTCCCTTCCTTAAATCTGTGATCCACAGGAAATCATGACACTGTAGAAATTTATTTTTTAAATATTGAACATTGTCTTTCTGTTTACTAAAAAAACTTGCTTAACTTGAAGAGAAAAAAGAAAGAAAAGAAACAAAACCTTTTGGAGAGCTCAGTCTGCTTTCTTCCTTCCCTCCAGCAACATATGGCAACATCTGTTCCCTCCCTGATGGATAATGACTTGTTGGCATTGATTTTTCTGCAATCAAAACTCCTTAAAGGGGCAAGTAGATAAATTCAGGTATATTTAAAAAATATATATGCATGCGTATAAATACATGCTTTCAAGTTCTTGAAGGTTGGTGTAACTGCATGAGCATGCAGTTATTTTTCTGAGATCAACACACTGAGCATAAGGCCCATCACAACAACTTTGCTTTCTTGTTGAGGAAACATGAATTGGCTTTTGCTTATTGACAAACCATACAGCAGAAACTGTTAATAGGAGGATATTGTCACTTTGCAAAATGAAAGAGCAGACACTTCAAGTTTTAAACATTTATTAAGCCTCATCAAAACACTTTCAAACACATGACCTGGTGCTGTGTGAGGCAAATTTACTTATTTCCTGGGTGATTAAGCATGACACTTGTGCGAACAGCTTCCGGAAGACCTTTCTGTGCAGCTTATGGACATTGCTGTGTTTTTAGAAGTCAGGACGGTCCTTTTTGAGGCTACTGTAGTCCATATTAACCGAGAACAACTAGGAAAGAGAAGGGAAAGAATATTAATTAAGAAGCTTGATTACACATTTTCCCTGGTATTTACTAAAAATATGCATCACTGAACTTACGCAAGGACCTGAAATCATATTTTGAGTCTCTGAACTGGGCACTAATAAATAAACAAAAACCTTTGATAAACAGTAACTTTTTAATATCAATTCTATACTCAGTATTAGAAGCTCTGTATTTAAAATGAGTGGTCATGTCTTCCACTAGAGAAAACCAAGTGTCTCTTCTTAACCCCCAGAATTAGAAGTCCATTCAGAGGAACTTTTTACAGTACTGATGAGTTTATCCACTTTGCTCAAAATCTATGGCTCCCGTATACTGAAGACAAAAGCCAGCTTGCCATGTGGCACAAAGCACAGTGTCTGTGAACAGACAGTGGCACAAAGGAACATTTAGAGCAGTGCCACAAAAGCCAAGTTTGGTTTAGGTAGCTGCATCTAGAACTGCAAAGGATGACAAGGAGGAATTAAAGTCAGAACAGATCCTCCCACATTCTCGGTTTATACTATTATAATTGGATCCTGTTACAAGCAATTCAGAACAACCCAAAAAGTGATGGAGGACAATGAGTTTACTAACTCATATGCATGAGAGACTAACTGCAGACTAACTGCATATTTTGGCATCCCAGCCTGACTTGACAGCAAGCATATGATAGTACAGTTTTTCTTAAAAAAACAAGAAGATGAAAAGCACATAACTATCAGTTTGATTGTTTTTAGTTACACCAAATTTCTTTTTTTTTTTATTTTCTTAAAGAAAACACAACAGTCTACAGCACATTCAAATTACAGCTTTCTCTGCAACTCCTACAGCAATGCTCAGATCATCTACTCTCTTCTTTGGAATAAGAGTGAGGAAGTTAATATGACAAAGAGAAGTTTATAATAGAAAAAAGTCCCATCAAAAGCTAAGAGTTGTATAACAAGAACTTTTTACTAAAGAGTCATCCTCAAATTAGAATACATGTCCTTTTCATCTCCCACAAGGCAGATTTGGAAAAAATGTTCCCAATGATTCTCACACGCAAATATGGCAAACCCTGAGGCTGAGTTTGCATGTTAAGGCAGAAGGGGAATGCTACACAAGTCATGCACTCTTTAAAAGAATTTGTGCTGTGCACTATGCAGGATTTGCCAAGTTTAGATATTTACAAACCAGCAACATTCCAGAACTGGCAATGAAAACAAAGAATGAAATTTTCTTTTTGGACTTTTAAGGGAACTGCAACCCGTTTTATTTTGGAAGTGTGGGATTTTTCTACTTATTTCAATGATTTGCATAGTAGTATACGGTACCAAACAAGACACTAGCTTAGAAAACACAGTAGATTTGCTTTTTTTGAAGCTTGAAAATAATCTTAAAATATTCTTAACAGCAATCTACTAACATAGCACTTCTGTAAAGCATGATTAAAACATGATTCATGTCCAGAGAAGGACAATAAAGCTGGTGAAGGGTATAGAGAGTAAGTCATATGAGGAGTATCTGAAAGAGCCGTTGTTGTTCAGCCTGGAGAACAGGAAGCTCAGGGGAGGCTGTCACGCTACAGCTCCCTGAAAAGAGGATGTAGCCAGGTAGGGGTTGGCCTCTTCTCCCAAGAGGACACAACCTCAAGCTGCATCAGAGGAGGTTCACGTTGGACCTCAGGAATAATTTCTTTTCTGGAAGGATTGTCATACATTGAAACAGATTGCCCTGGGTGGGGGTAGAGTAACCATCTCTGCGAGTGCGGAAGAAATGACTGGACATGGCACTTAGTGCTATGGCCTAGTTGACAACATGGTGCTCAGTCAAAGGTTGAACTCAATAATCTTGAAGGTCTTTTCCAACATAAATGAGTCTACAATTTCAGAACGCCTGTAAACTACCAAATGTTTCAGACATCTTTGTACGCTTCCTCATTAGTTCAATGAAATTAGTTGAATATCAGCTAAGGAACATTTCTATTGCATCCAGTTATTTACTGGGTATTAATTTTGTTAACATTGTTTTGTTTTCAAAAAAATCAAGACCTGCAGACCTGAATTCATGGTTATGTTAAACACTGACATTTTCCTGCAGTGCTTCTCATGAGTAAAGGCCAACAGCTTAGACCTTAGAAAACTGATCTTCTGGGGTTTTGTCCTCCCTGTAGTTTATTTCTGAGTATTATGAGCCATTAAATTCTTCCTCTCACTTACAGTTGCTCTTTTCCTTTCAGCGTAATAAATATGACTGCTTTCATACAGACTCCTTTCACTCCCTTAACAACCACCATCAGGAGAGTTTTAAACCTCAAACTCAGCCATCTCTGCTCAGAGTTCTAGAGACAAATGCTGCACAAAAGGAATACATCACTCATCCAACTACTTTCCCATATAATCAAACATCCTATAGCAGTAGGCTACACCTCTAATATGATGCTTCCTGAAAATCTGTATTTCTCATTTTACCTTGTACTGGTCATTGGGAGCCATTTTGTTCCAAGGTTCTGGGTTATTTTTCTTGTCCCAGCTATTGAGAGAAATGCAAGATGTAAGAGAATATTAATACTATCTTCCAAAATGAAAAAAAAAATGTACTGTGGTTATTAGATCATCGAATCACCCATCCAAGCAAGTTTCCACAGAAAAAGGCACTGTCCTTTGTCAGCAGCCTCTAAGTATCATGGTAAACAAAGAGCTCTCCAAATCAAGCAAAGCTCCACACACCTAATGTCAGTTGATACTGGACCAAAACATTAAGGTGTCCAGAAACATAAAACCCAAGGCAGTGGGTTTTATGCAGCAGGAGGACTGGCACTGGGGATTATTGAATACATACCTAACATCAGGGTTGAACATCGCCAAACGCATGAGATACAGGCTTGCACCAACAGCTCCAGATCCAATGATCACAAACAGAGGGACCAACTGGAATAACAACACAAAAAAATTATGTATCATCCCACAATATACCAAAATGGTATTGATACATAGCACTCCTGACATCAGCTATGGTAGGCCACAGAACAATCTTACGGATTTTAAAAACACGTGGCCCTCTAAACCCCTGGCATAAGTTCCCTGTTCGCAGGGTATCCCTGGGGTCATTGAGGAACTAGCAGCTATGAAGAGGCAGGTATGAGAAAAACATCCTACACCAGAGAGACCAAAAGAAAACTTTCGTTACATCGCGTTTCTGCAACAGACAACCGTCCCTTCACCGCCAAAATGGCCCCTACCGTCTGTACTCGGATAACAAAACCAGAAACACGAGGGAACTAGAGTGGGGGCAAATGGTAGGCAAGAAGAACGGAAGGGCCACCTCGAGCCTTGCAGCACGAGCAAGGCCGCAGAAACCGGTGGAAAAAAGGGACCTGGCCGTGTCTGCTCGAGCAGCTCCGGGCGGTCCAGGGGTTCGGCACGCACAGGAAT
>NW_005054307.1:3574521-3589394 GCF_000277835.1 Geospiza fortis | reverse complement strand
GCACGGAGGGTCACCCGCCTGCCGCCCCTCGTACAGAACGGGCCAGGTGGGAAGGGATTTCAGTGGGTCATCTGGTCCTCCCTGCCCGGGTAGGGTCATCCTAGAGCACATGGCACAAGATTGCGTCTCGACGGGTCTGGAATATCTCTCGTGAAAGAGATTCCACAACTGCTCTGGACAGTCTGTTCCAGTGTGTGGTCAACTGCACAGTAAAGTTTTTCCTCGTATTCAGGTGGAACTTCCTGTGCATCAGTTTCTTCCCGTTGGTTTACATCCCGTTGTTTGGCACTACCAAGGAGAGCCTGGTTCCATTTTCTTGATATGCCTTATAGATATCTATTAAGTTCCCTTTCTCTCATTCCATTTCGAGGCTGAACAGACCTAGCTCTCCCAACCTTTTCTCTTGAGAGAGATGCTCCCCTAATTGTCCTCAATAACCCTCCACAGGACTCTTTCCAGGAGCGACCTGTCTTCTCCTGAGGAGCCCAGAACTGGACACAGCATTCCAGGTGCAGCCCTCACCAGGGCTGAATAGAGGGGCAGGATCATCTCCCTCAGCCTGCTGGCAATGCTCTTCCTAATGCACGGCAGGATACCGCTGGTTTCCTTGGCCGCACGGGCACGCTGCTGCCTCATGGACAGCTCGTTGTCCACCAGGACTTTCTGGCGCTGCCCTCACACCGCCCAAGAGCTGCTGCCACAGAGACATGGGGCAGAGCCTGCCACAGCCTTGTGAGGCGCCCGCCTGCTCCCTTCTCTGCTGGGAAGGTGTGTGGCATCCGTGGGTACCTGCACGCCTGTGTCTGCCCTCAGCTGGGCTCCCTTCACAGGGCAGGCCTGAGCACTCACCAAGCTGGGTTAAAGCTCGAAGGTGTGGTTTAAAGGTGAGGCAAAAAAAGAGTTAGAGTTTCATTGTCCTGAAAAGGATACAGGGAATAAAATGCATCATAGAACTGCCAACTTAATTACTTTGCTACGGTCAGGTTGGCAAAAGGTGGGTACATACAGGGCATTGAGACAGCCCTTTCATTTTCAAAAGCAGTTTATAATGATATTTTACATGTAAGTGATTCTCCCTGTCTGCTCCATCTGGTGTACTCCATTACAGGAGAGACATAGACCTGCTGGAGCAAGCCCAGAGGAGGCCACAAAGGTGATCAGAGGACTGGAGGAAAGGCTGAGAGTTGGGGCTGTTCAGCCTGGAAAAGAGAAGAGTTATGAGGTGACCCATTTGCAGCCTTCCAGTACATGAAGGGAACCTCCAAGAAAGCAGGAGAGGAACTTTTTACAAGGACATGTAGGAATAGGACCTGGGGGAATAACTCTAAACTTACAGAGGGTAGGAAGAAATTCTTTACTTAGAGGGTAGTGAGGCACTGGAACAGGTTGTCCAGAGAAGTTGTAGATGCCCCATCCCTGCAAGTGTTCAAGGCCAGATAGGATGGGGCTTTGAGCAACCTGGTAGCCCTACCCATGGCAGGGGCTTGGATCTAATGACCTTTGAGGTCCCTTCCATCCTGATCCATTCTACGATTCCATTATATTTTGGCTAAGGTTGCCTTAATTATTTAAATATGGGTTGAATTTAATTATTTTTTCTTGTTCTATAATTTTAAATTAGCAACATAGCTATTTATTGTAGGTACTGTGTCCAAGTGCTTGTTTTTTTCTCCATTACTATGTATCTTATGCAAAACTGGGAACATAATGCCTATCTTTGGATAGTATCACCAGCCATTCTGAGGTATGATTTATTTCACAAAAGGTAGCCCAAAAGGTAAATTTGTGCCCTGGCATTAAAAAAGTCATTATTAGGTAAAGGGAATATCATCATGCTACTAACCTAAGACAGAAATAGTCCTTTTTGTAGGTTAGAAGCAGAAGAACTTTGCACGAATGCTCTTAGTTTCTGCGGCTGTATAAGAAAGTAAAATTTTGAAGTAAAACATAACAAAGCGGCAGAGAATAAATGTATTGAAGCAAATGGATGTCTTCTATTTCACTCCCTAGTTCCACAGACTGGGTTCTGCTTATTTTCAACCATTGTCTCAAATTGTCTCTGTTATGATAAATTCTAAAAAAACCCCAAACTGTATTCCTTGCATATCATTCAAAAATCCATATTTTTTTTTCAGATTGCCAGAGCCAGTTTAACCTGGATAACAGCTAAGTTCAGGAACTTGTACAAATGGATTTGACAAGTCATTGGATGTCACAAGAAAAAAAATAGTTATAACAATGTTATCTTTGGAGCAATGCAATTCTTTTGCTTGTCTCCTTCATTTGTTTCAGAGTTGATAAACAGAACTATAGTTAGTGTGCTCCAGGAGTGTGTTAACTGTTCCAGTATTCATTATGTCATGACAACAGAACTTTTCCTTTTTTTTTTAATGGAAAGAACAATTTGCCTATGTTAAAACTATGAAAATAATACTATTGCTGCTATTCTTCTATAAAAGAGAAGTACATGAAAACAAGAGTAACTTGGAAGGTTACAGTGCTCCCCTTCTAGCAGAGTAGTTGAACTTTTCACCATTATACCTGGATTGCAGGAGATGCCAGTTGCTGCAAGAAAACCAGGGAGCAACCAAAGGGTAGATGGATAGCCAGAAACCATGTGGGGCTGCTCAGCAAAGCTCTGCTCAGACTGAAAGAGTCTGCTTCCTTATGCACAGCCAACATATGGCTAAGTGAGAAAATTTGGGGACTACAAGTATCCTGTTTCTACACTACTAAGGAAAGAGCATCAGAGGTACATTATTTCCACTAGGCTATGTCTTGGGCACATATTTTTAGGAAAGACATTATGATTTTTATATGCTTTCAGTATAATTTTTTTCACTGTGATTTATAGTTTTTGCTGTCTTATGCTTTTATGAATTTAAAGTGGTGTAGTACCTGATCAGTTTGCAACATTTGTCATGCATTTCATGGGCTTTCATAAATTTTTGTCATTTTGTATTTCAGCTTTTATTGCCTAGACCTGTATGGCTCAGCTGTTTTGTTGTTCATATACATGCCTTATTATTTATAACACCTGGAATTCTGTGTATGGGAATGAATTTTGCAGACATAAAAAATTCAAGTTTGAAAACAATCAGAAATCAGATATTTTCATTCTAATTTTGAAAATTGCAAGTTAATATTTTTAAATTTCATGCAATGCTGCATTGCTAAAAATGCAACCCCTCACTTGCATCACTTGGCAAAATACAGAGTATAAACTCAAAGTACCTCATGGCATCTTGATGATGGATCCATGGTTCTGAGAAATACCTACTCAGCTGCCAAGTTTGAGTGCTTGTACTATGCTATAGTTATATAAATTGTATGGGTTAATTTATAGTAATACTGTCAATAGATTAGCCATACTTGAAGACTAGCAATTTTCTGTAACTTATAAACCCTTTCCCAGAAAGACAGTGAAACACTGGATAAAGGTAGGTAATTTTGCCACTCTCTTATTTGTCACTTAGCTACTCAAGCTGAAAGTAAACGCATTATTCCTTCTTAAGGTTTTGTACCTTTATGTTCACACTTGACAATTAAATTTATTATCCTTTAGTTAGACATGTTGCTTCCTTTAATCTAAGTAAAGTTATTTTTGTGTATGTTTCTGCTTTTTAAATAAGTGGATGCATAAGTGCTTCAGGTATTTTGGCAAGATTTTGTGATGAATCAGTCCATTAAGAACTAGGGGCTAAACGTGCAGTAGTGCTCAGCACTGCTGAAAAACCAAGTCCTCAGGTTATTCTGATGCTTTGTCATTTATTTTTTCCTCTTGTCTTTTGTTCTGCTGTACAGCCTCACCTCATGGCTTCTATCTCTCACTGTCCCTCCTTGATTGTTACTGTACCTTGTTCCTGTCCTTAGGCTCATTTGAGCTCTTGATTTCAGAAACTTTTCTTCTATTCCAGATGCTTTGTTTTAGTTTTTGGTGGCCTTCCTGTTTCTAAAGTCTTAATTCCTCAAACCTTACCTGCTAATATGAATTGATTCATAGAAATCTGCAGATTTCTAATCTGTTCAACAACAAGTATGGTATGTCTCATTTTTCTTAATTTAAAGCAACTGATTTTAGCCACAAATATAATCAAGTCTGATCTCCCGAAGAACGAGAATCAGAAGTCATAATAAAATCAGGTTATTTGAAGAATTGCACTCTTACGGTTTGACAAAGTCAGTTCATTAAAAAAAAAGACAAAATTATAGTCAATTTGAAGTTATTTATTTTATTTGGAGGAAAATAGGAAGGAAAGATTAGTAGATTTCAAGATGTTCCAACTGGTTAGTGCTCAAGAAACTAAATTCATTGTGAATTGTCCTATAGCATCAGGACATTTCTCTGTTAATCTGAACAATGTATAAACTGAGGATTTCTATAGGTCTTATCAGATTTTTTAAAAAGGCAAGGACTTTTAATGTTCTTAGCAGAGAAAAGGAATTATAGGAGAACAAAATGCATTTAAAAACCTCAAAAATATGTAAAAATGTAAAGCATAGCTTACCTGTGATAAATACGCTGGGAATTTTGTGATTTTATTTTATTTTACTGTTTCTATTTTATTTTCACTGTCTGTTCCCTCTGTTGTACATACTTGTATTCCTTTCTCTGCACTTAGCAGGGGGCAACAGCAGAACAGGATCTATGTGTGCAGACCTCTGCCAAGCCCATTGGGGTTACATCTTCCTTAACATCTGACTCATATTTGGGTTCTAACTCTGTGAAATGGAGTGTCTGCATATTCTGTTCTTGCATGCCTGGTCTAGTGGCCATAAGGAGACATGGGGGACATGAGGTGGATGGATAAAGGCACTAACATTTCAATATAGCAGCTTGTGATAAAATCTTCCATTAAGTGTAAACATTGCAATTGTTCTGAAAAAAAAAGGCTTAAGAATTTCATAATGTTAGTTAAGTGAAATGCTATGCTTATAGAGAAAGAAAAAGTAGAAAAAAAATAAGATTAGAAACAAGATCTTTTTTTTTAAACTGCAACAAAAAATATGTCTAGCATTTAAGAAACTATGGTGAAAGGAAGTAAACTACTGGAAATTTGAAAACTAACAGCACAAGGGATATAACAAAGAAGAAATTAAAAATTAATGGTACTGAGACATATAGTATGGAAATATTCTATTTCTCTCATTCATGTCTGTCAAAAATATGTGTTGATAAAGGTTCCTGTCTCCATATATCCATTAAAAGTACACAAAAAAAGGACAAGGCAAAAACATAACAGCTGAGAATCAAGTACTTAAAATTATTGTGATCCCTGTTTCTGCTTACTTTCTAGGTTCAAAATAGCAAATGAAAACAGCTGATGTTTATAATTAAAATAGTTTGTTTTAAGTTATATAAACTGCCAAAACTTAGGATGCAGAAATACAGGCTTCACACAGCTTTCACCCAACTGGATGGTTTGAATGTGACCAGAAGACTGCAAGAAATTACTGGAATGGTCCCCCTAAAAACTACGTTGATCCAGTGCCCTTTTACAGATAATCTCTTTCATGGAATTGCATCCATAAATGGTATTTCTCTGTAAGCTGCTCTTGTGTTTGATTTAAAAAACTATCTCAACCCATAAATAAAAGGTGAGTTTAATGGATCAATAGAAATTCAAAATCTTCACCAAAAATGTAAGCAGGACTGGTACCTGAAACTGTTTTAACTAGATGCTGGTTCAACTATTCAGCAACAACTTACTGGAGATAAATTAAAGGTGCTTCTGTTTCTAATTCCTGTCATTGTTGCAAGGCTTTTGATCTTTCATCTTAATACAGGAGGTTTAAGTATGCTTTTTAGTTTCTGCTATGGAGTAAGGAGTAACATGCTTGAATAATAGTTCAGGACCATTCTGTGTAATTTCTTTTACATATGCTGGAGAAGAAATAGATAGTTCTTATGAGTGTCTGCTCTGATGTTCAAAACTTAAGCTGGCCTTTGGTTAATCTTTTGTTTGCACATAGTTTTAGCAAAACGTACTCAAATCTCAGCTGGTGGGGGTTTTTTGGTGGGTTTTTTTGGTGGTTTTTGTTTTGTTTTATTAAATGCTGGGAATCTATACCAACTGAGACAAGTCATGGATTTCCAGGTCTGGACTGGCGTGACAGTTAGAGTTACACTAATAAAAACTATCATATTTCATCAGCTATTGGCTAATGTTTTATAAAAATTTGATCAGGGTTTGGTCTTTGATTAAGGCTGTTCTCCTTTGCCAGAAAATAATAGTTTGGTCTTGACAGCCCTTTCCAGGACATACTGCTGCTTAGGAGAAACTGCTGCAGCTGCCACAGGAGTGACTCAAGCAGACAATCTGGGAACAGAGCAAACTGCTTACAGGCAGCTTCTGAAATGTAGAAATATACACACACACACATACTGATACACAAAATATAATTGACTGTGCAACAGCAATGATACATGAGGTCACGCATTCACTATACATTCCAAATATTAAAGAGAACAATATAGTAAAAACAAAGAAACACGAAAACCGTGCACGTTTATAAAGTATAGTCTTATTGCTGTGGGACTATCTGCAAAAGCTGTGCCAACAAAGGATTATGCAGTTAGAAAATAATAAATAGATTTTATATTCTAATTTATTTTTCTGTATTTTTTAATGCCATGGAGAAAGCCAGTTTAATGGAACCACAATTTGTAGAAAGAATAAGGCTTCCAAATCTAACAGTTTCAATAAGCCAAAACTTGTTCTCGTTTACGACGGTGATAGAGCCTTTAGAGGACAGGATGAGACATAATTCTGATCAAGCTATTTTCCACAAACCTAGGCTGGAGAAAAATCTCATCTGTCTTCCACTAACAAGAACTGCATGCTTTTGTTTTCTCTATGGACAGGGTAACAAGGGATTCTTGCAATTTATGAACAGGACAGATACTGCTATTTTGGAAGTAATGATGTTATTCATGTACATTATTTGCCACTCTTTTTCTGCTGTAGTGTTTAGAAGAAAGTTAGTATTTACAAACTAGAAAGGATTACTGAATAGAAATTGCAAAAGAATGTTTTTCAGGTAGTTGAGAAATCCAGTATGTTTTATACATTGCAGCAAAAAGAGATACATAATTTCAGGTGCCAATACCAGATGACAGAATTATTATTGGTTACTTTAGGAGTCTTTGGATCATGTTGCAGATCCTGGCACTGTTGGGTAGCACAGAGCCATCTGAAAAGGATGGGTGTGGAGTGTGTTTTGCATGTGTTTCAGTGAATGACAATGCGCTGGGGGTAATGCATTCCATTAGAAATGCAAAAGTTGGGAGTTTAGTTTAAGCAAGTCTTGCTTCTGAAGTCAGTAGAAAGATATGGGTGGTTCCCAGAGGCAATCTAAGGTAGAATTAGGATAAATCACTCTTTCAGCAAGACATATTTGGCCTTTGCCAAAAACACTGGAGATAAAAGCTGATGCACAGGGATAGACTTCAGTTGCATTTGAGATGTTTCTGGGTAAATCTCATGCTTACATTACCCTTCAGAGCAAACCCAAGATATCTGCAGTATCCTGATATGAACCTGGGGAGACTTGGAGTGCTTGTGCAGAACATCTAATAATATCTGTTTCTTGCTATTTTCACATGGTTCATGCTGTGCAAAAACATTGGTTTTGGGGTTCCTCCTCTGAGGGCTATGACATCAGACAATGCAACAGCTGATGAGTTTTGTAAGTGGCCTGATTTTACAGACGTGGCATATAACTGGAGATAAGCAATTGGTTAGCAATGTTAGCAATGGTTTGAACCTTTCTGTGGCTTTGCCAGATGAAGTATAATTTGGACATAAACAAAATTGGCATGGGAGGGCAGTGACAAGTTCTTGTAAAGAAACTCTAAGCCATTGTCCTTTTTCAATATCTCAAATTATCACATTTGTTTGAATGATTAGTACTTTATGCAGATAATTTCTAGCATACTGGAACATGAAATCCAGCTTGTCTCCTTTCTGGGTAAATAATAAATAAATAAATATGCTGTACTGTATTTGGGAGAAGGAATATAGACCATGTTTCAGTCTGGATGCAAATGAAAGTGCTGCATCCACACATTTTGAAGAATGACATTTTTTGTCCATGCTTTTGTCTAGATTAGTATAAAACTCAATGTTCTGATCTTAAAAATACAAAGTATCCTAATATCTCTCCTTAATAAATCACAAAAGCTTTATCAAAAAGTGCATGAAAGTAATTGTTCTGGTTATTCTTGAGTTTTACTTACTCTTTTTTGAAACTCCTACTTGGTTAAAAATTGTGTGATGTACCACTTATCGAGAAGTAGTATTCCCATGCTATCCTTTCGTTAAATACAGCTTCATTTCAATGTAGGAAACTGTGTTATTATATTTATGGGAAAAGGATAATAATGTGCTTTGATGTTGGACTGAGCTCATCCTTCTCCTTTGAATAATGTATACAGCATATCTGTAAGATTCACATTGTGTGATTGCATGAAATATATAACTGTAATCAGACTTCTGAGCAGGAATTTATTTTATTTGAACAGCAGACTGCTGACTGAAATGAAAATTATGTGAAGGGGAAAACTACAGCATGTCTTGATGTTTCTTCTTATATGTACTAAGACATCAAAATTTTTCTTTGGGAACTGGCAGAACATAAGAGTTAGCATATTTAACTAAAAATGAGTTTCATAGCATACTTTTTTTTTCTGTAAAAGGCTGTTTTCTCCTTACATTACACAAGAAATCAGATTAAAGACTACAGAATATTTTGTTTGTTTACTTTCTGATTTCAGAACATATGTGGTCCAAAACAGTTGACTCCTGTCTTTCACTAACCTATTTATTTGTAACCTGACAAACTTACAAGCTTGTATACTTTGAGATGTTACTCCATTGATGCTGTCTTTGCCCATCTGTTTTTCCACTTTGGGACTTGCCCTGAAGAAACACCTCTTTCAGGCTGCCATCCTATTTAAGGAGACATAAGCAGAACAGTAGCACCTATGTGAAAGAGCTGTCTTAACAAACCCATGTTGTACTCCTGAAGTATCCAAGCACCCAATTCTCTTTTCTCTGTGGAATGCAGAACAGATGCAGATCAAATTAATACATTTTAAAACTGATATCTTCCGCAAGCATAATTTAAAATGCTGGAGCTCTAAAAAGTAATAACCTTGTCAAAAATATAGGGATATATTTACACAACCTCTTCATAGCAGAATCATTAACTAATTAAAAAAAAAATTCCTGCAAGAGGCTAGTCTGGAGATGAACTTTTTTTTTAAAACTAAAATAAATAAGTCCTTACAAGAACAATTTGTCTAATCAAACTTGAATTCAGTATATTTGTTTGTTGTGCAAAACACGCTTTCATTAAAAGTTTGCCAAATTGAAAAAACTTGTGATTTTAAAATCAGGACATTCCAGTGCAATGAGTCTTAAAAGAAGTAATCCGTAATCCACATTGCATTTTTAAATAAACAAATCAGTACAGTAGGAATTTTTGCTCCATGTCTTTACTTCTCTGCTCTCCTATTTGATTTGGAAGGGGAAGTAGAATGATTTTCAAGGTTGTATTTTTTTAGATTGATTTGCTGGTATACAGTTTCATGACTGCAGAATCCGGAAGTGAAAGAAGAGTCATTTGAGGAGCAGCAGAAAAGACTCTGCATTGTGAATTTCACAAATCATTTTTCTTTAGAGCCACCTTGAGTCACAGAATACAAATAAATTATAGTGAGAACACGGACAGGTATGCTTTTATTAAATGGAACAGTAAAGGATGTAATGAATCACTTAGGCCAAAGTAACACAGTCATTTTAATTCACAGTAAGCTGAAAGTGCTACTTGGAGGTAGTTTTATCTATCCTTTGACCTTGGATGCTCATGTTTCAGCACCAGTTCACATAAGGCTGTGCAAAGGAGATGAACAAAAAGGTTTTATCTGGACCAGTTCCAGGTCAGTGCTAATCACAAGTGTAAAGGATGTAATTGCAGGAAACATGCAGGAGAAGTGAATGGCAGGGGGTGATGGAATTGTGTTGTCTCACTGCAGGCCCGAGTGCTCTGTCCATGGAGCTGCCAGCAGCTGTGTCACCTGATCTGACATGGGCTGCTCTTGAGCTGGGTGCTCATGGCTGCTTCCCTCTCTCCCTCATGTTCCTGATCCTGTGTCCCTGCCCTTGGCTTGCACTGGATCACTTGGTCTTAGAACCACAGGGCTCCTTGGTAGGGTCAGATCTGGAACTGGCTCAGTGTTTGATAATTGCAAAATTTGGTATCAGTGAATGGGAGGGGGCCATGGGGTTGTGTTGTGAGAATGGAAGACGGCAGACTTCATATGAAACTGCACCCTGCCATCGCTGGGACTAAGAAGACATCTTTGTGGCTGGACATTCTCATAAAAAAATCATTCCAGTGTAAGTGAAAAGAATCTTTCTATTTTAATTTTTACAGCATTTCTAAAGTCTGAAAAATAATTAAAGCAATCTGGAAATCAATTCTGTTCCCTCTAATTGTCATGGTTACTACATCTGTATAAGCATAAAAATTATCTTTGCTATAGGATGTTATTTAGCATAAAAGTATTTTCATGGAAGAATGGAGTAGATTCTTATTGCTAGAAGTCTTGTCCAAGTTTGGGACTGGAGATGTTCAAGTCTCTTCAGGATTTCTGCTTAATGAACATCACAATTACAGTAGATTCCCCATCCATTCAATACCAATAAACCCTTCAAAACTGCATACTGCCAAGCTAATTTCAAATAAGAAAAAATAAATCTATTTTTTACATGAAATGGACCATCACTCTTACTGTCTGGTTCAAGCAATATGACAGTATGGAAGAAAATTAGGAGTTCTTTTCAGAAGTTCTGCAGCTGCAGGATTTCATCACAGTTCTCAATAAAAACTTGAGATCAACCTGTAAAAATACTATTATAATAGTATTTATAATAAAACTGTTGCTATTATTATTATTATTAGAGTATTGTTTCTTAAACATTTGTATGCATTTAAATGCTATTATTTCTTACAGATTTACACCTTGAGAGTTTTATTTCACAGTAGCACATAAACCAGAATTACACTGAGACCTCTGAAGGTCCTGCTCTAGCATGGACTGTTCTGGGGGCTCTGCCATCACTTAGGAGGGTAAAATCTCTTTCTCTTTCACCTTCCCAGATCTGTTTTCAAGAACTTGTGCTTCTTGCCAAGCCACTGATGGTCACAGGCTGTAAGAGTGGCCTTTACGGTAATCTGTTTTCTCTCCAGCCCCAGAAAGAGCTCAGATCTATCAGTTCTTGCTGCGTTTTCCAGGCAAGGTGCCAGTAACTTTGCCATATGCTGCCAGCAGGGAACCTTAACAAAGACATGTCTTGGCGATTGCTTTTCCTTTTTAAAAGACAAAGGAAACTGTATATATGTCTAGATGAAGGGGAGCTCTAGCATAACTGATTGTCTTTTCTTCTGCAATAAATTGGACATTAAATCAGGTAAATTCTTAAAATACAAATTTTCAAGAAAAAAAACCTACACAATTTGGCAAAACCAGATTAAAAAGATATTAGATACTATAAAATGTTATAGTAAAAGACATCTTTTGTGTTTGCTAAACGTTGTGCTAATGAGTGATATAATGAATATTAGAAAAAGCAGCAAATTGATTCCTAAATGTCACAATTGCATTTTAACAGAGGACATTAAAAGCAGTTATTTCCTTTCTTGATTGCTTAGAGGTTTTATTATTTCATTATAATTTATCGTACAAATCCAAGCCAATCAGCTTCTTTGTTTACAGATAATAAGTAAATAGAATTTAAAAGGAAGCTTTAATAGAAACCCCTTCAGTAGAATTTATTTTACAGCTATTCACAAAGATTTTTGTCAGAACAACTGAACCATTTTTTTTTTGTCCTCAGCAAGACCAAAACAAGATTGTATTGGAAAAGCTTTATGTGAGAAGGGCCATTGGCACTCACATTCAAAGTAATTATTCTTGTAAAATTAATTAACTTTTTTTTTTTAATCCAAGCCCTTAGAATACTTCCCATTAGTAACAGCAGGTCTGTGCTTTTTATGTTCATTGTGGCAGATGTTCTTTACATCCCAGATTTCCTCAGAACAACAGAATGGTTTGATGGATGAAAGACTACATCTGGAAAAAGTGTATCCGTCAGCGTCATTAAAAGCCTGAGCCAGAGCCCACTGAAATCAGTGGGAATCACTGGCTTATGTTCACATTTTTCATATCTTGTTAAGAGGGAGTAAGTCTTGATTATTAGAAGATAATGGAATTACATTCTTTACTTGTATTGCACGTAAGTTCTTTCTCCAGCAGTGAGGAAGAGAAAGGTTGTATTGGGAAGAGAATCTGTCGTGGCACTTATGGATAGCTAGGCTTGGGACCCCATGAGACTTTCAGGTTTGCACAGTGACTACCAGCTGGCAAACACCCTTGGGGTGTCTGCAAAGGCTCCTAAGACCTGCTGGGAAGGTGTAGCTGGCCGTGGTGTACCAGTACTACTGACAAAAGGGAAGAACATTTAAGCAAACAAGGAAGCTAAAGACTCAGGTTTCTATGACAACATTTTGGCCAGGCCAGGGTTAGTTTTTGGAGTAGCCAGGAGGAGGTATGGCTAGCACCTGAAGGTTATTCTGTAACACCTCACATAATTTTCTGCAGACTGAGGAAGGGTCTTACTTCCAGGTTGGGGGAGTATGGTGTGGTTGGCTTGGGCCCCGTGGTGAACATTTTGCACATGAATCACTCATGTCTCTCTTGTGCATTTTTGGATTAATATTGTTGCTGTTACTGTTCATTTTCTTGTTTCATTGTTGTTTCCAGTAAATTGTTCTTATCTCAACCTATGATCTCTACTTCTTGTGCCTCCAATTTCCCTTTCGAAGGATAGTCCAAGGAATAAAATTCTGATGGCCACGTAAGCTACTGGATGACACTATACTGGAATCATCGCATTAGTGTTTACCACCTATGGAAATGAAAGAGGAAATATAAAAGGAAGCCAAAATCACTTTTCAGCAAAGTTAGGGAGACTACTGTGAACAGGGAAGAATCTTTCAAATTGTATTTAAAACAAGAAAATTAAAAGAATATAAGCTTTAATTTATTAAATGTCAAAATATGATTAATTTGTCAGAATGGAAAAAAGAATTTGAGAATCAACAAAATAAAAGCATCAAAATTAGTCATAAGATATATTTGAAACAGGAAAAAAAAAAGGCCAGCGTTCATTGCCCCAGCAGATAGTTTGTATGAAATGTACTCAGAGAGATTAACTTTCTCCATCAGTATTTTTTATGAAAAAGAAATGAAGATGTTCCCATGCTAAAGTGCAGTCCTCTGGGTGGAGAGGGCTCAGTGGACAATCTGTCTGAATTTGAAGTTATTGTGAAAGTAGGTACAGATAAAATAATAAAAAAAAAAAGATAAAATGGTCTGATAAAATACATAGAAACCAGCACAACCACAAAAACTCTAAAAGAGTTCAGGAATAAAGTGGTTCATCTACTAGTGGTGTAAATTCTTACTTGACTGGACAGTAAATAAAGTAGAAGATGAAATTCAATAGAGAAAAAGGCAAAGGAAATAAAGTGCAGTATAGATAATGTAAAGAAACCTATGCTTCTGAAGACAAGAAATCCTAGCTTTGCACATAAAATGATGATCTCTGAATTGACTGCTTTGACTTAAGCACAAGACCTTGGGATCATTATAGTTTTATGGAAGTGTCATTTCCGTGCAGTCAATGTTCCCTTAATGCCCCAAGAAAAAAGAATTTTAAAAATCACATGGAAGAAATAGAGAACAAAAAACAGACAACAAAAGAGAAAACATTATTATTAAACTGAATAAATGCACTATTTGCCTGCATTCCAGTGCTCTCCTCTCACTACCAAAAGGCTATTTATATAGATGGGAAAAGCTCATTGAAGGAACTTCAAGGCATTGGAGGAATTGAAGTCTATCTCAGACATAGAATTGACTGTGTTGGCTGGGATTCTTTAGCTTGGGAAAGAGATTACTTGAGAGGTATAGTAGAACATGAGCCAGGTTCAAAGCAAACAAAACAATGTTTTCATACAGAAAGTAGTAGATTCTGTGTAATAATATTGAGGTATTAAAGAACTCTACATGGGTTACAAGGGAGAATGGACAAGTTCTTAGAAGAAAGACCCGTTACAGGCCACTAAATGGACAAACTAGAAAAGAAGCAAGACACTCACAACATAGAAAATAACTAGAAGTTGAGAAATTACTGTATAATATCATATATACTTGCTCTATTCCTACTTTCCTCTGGCTGTCCACTTAGGATAGATGTACCTTATAATCTGAACAAGAAAAACACCTGTAAAATTTAAAATTTTCATAATACTTCGTTGTTGTTGTTATTTAGTATTCTAGTTTCTTTATACAGTGTCCCAATATTTTGGGACATATTTATATTTTTAAAACAAGAAGAACATGGCTTACTGGATGAGCTCGTTGTCTGAAAGTCACATTATAAAATTATTAATATTCCTCTTGTAGCTTTTATGTCTGGTGTCTAGGTTTGGAAAGACAGGAGTCTGCTAAGGAAGGCAGGAGCCTCCCCTGAAACTGAGAATGTAAACCCTCCCCACCCCTCCGAATTGCTACAATTTTAAATTAAGGGGCTCTCAGGCAAAGATATGGGAGCAGGCAATAACAGTTCTTTAATAGGGAAGAAATAAAAAGAATAAAATAAACAATACAGTCCACTGGAACAACACTGACAGAGTCAGAACCCAACCTGACACCCTGTTGGTCAGGGTGCTGGTGGCAGTCCGATTGAAAATGTGGCTGCAGTCCTCTGAAGTATCAGGTGTGGTTCTGTTGGAGCAAGGGG
>NW_005054307.1:3568864-3573582 GCF_000277835.1 Geospiza fortis | reverse complement strand
ATATATAGCCAGGGGAATGGGGGGGATATGTATGCAAATATATCTATATAGTTCAGAAAGCTTTTCTACTGAACATGCATACTGTTGGGTTTTACTGTTTTTTTCACTTTTCCTGGACTCTTTTACATGTGTACCATGTAATCAACCCCCGCCCCATAATTAATTGACTGAGGCTGAGCATTACTTAGGAATGCAAGAAATCTCTCAGTGTCTGATGGGAACTTTTCCTGGTAGTGTTTGACTGAAGTAGACCTTGTCTGCACTTTATTTCAAAGTCTTATTGTTCAGAGACTGTTCATACTGAATTTTCTCCCCTTTGTAATTTAAAAAGCAAGAACATCTGATTCAGTCTTTTTATATTTTACCATATAATACTAGACAAAGAGATCACTGAAAGAGTTTGCTGTAATGGCATAGTTAAAGTGTAAAAGCTGTAAGATTTCTCTTTGGAAAGACATTTGAAGAGGTCAGTCTCCATACTAAGCATGGTGATGTTTGGATAGACAAAAAAAGAGTCTGCCATTTGGATTCAGACAGGTAGGTCATGGCTTTAACTATCTGCTCACTGAAAGGAAAAAAATAGATACAAGATTTCATACTATTATTCTCCATTTACAGTTGGCAGATAAGTTTAAAACAGTCTTACTTTTGAGTTTATCCCCTACTTGAGAAAATACTGCACTTTTTCCTTTGAAAATTCAACGTCATTTAACTAAGAAGAGTTTATTTGAGTGTGACTGTATTTTCTGCTGACTTGCTATTGTGTAAGTCCTTCTAAAATGCTCTTTATTGAGCCACAACAAAGATTCCTTTTTCCTTAAGGCAAAAGTACATGCAGAAGATATTGTTTTCTCTCCTTCTCCAGCAGTTGAACAGCAGCACTGAAATGGAGATTCAGATACCTACTCTTGCAACAGGCTGCATACTGAAGGCTCAGCCTGAAGACAACCACTGGAATGCTGAGATAATTCAAAGACTTGATGTATTGGACATGACCTGAAATGCTGAAATATTCCTAGGCATTTTTTTTAGGTATTATGTTAGTGATGGAGCTCCCATGACATTTTCATACTATTTCAGCTCTTTACAATTTTCCACTAAAAATTATCTTTTGAGATGAATTTTTGTATGTGCATGAGAGTAGTACTTGAAGGTGCTAAACTGGCAACACTTAAAATCTATTTAATGGATATATATAGCAATGTCGGTACAGTACCCAGCTCCCAGCAGTGTGCCAGTAATACCACATTTCTTCTACCAAAAAGGCAACTGAACATTTCAAAATCCATGGTTTTCTGCTGAGACTGGCAAAGGCCTTGCAGAAATAAGAAGATCAGACATTCTGAATGTTTCTTTCATTTGGATCATGAATTCTCCCTCCTTTTTCCCTTACTTGAAATAATCTGACTCTACTAGCATCTACAAAGGGGGAATTACCTTTTAATAGTTGTTTTAATAGCCAGAAACTTTCAAAGAATGATGAACAAAATATAAACTGGTAGTTCTACTTAATTTCTGTGCTGTATGTTTATTTACTTCTAATTACTACATTGGGATGATTTGTTGGTAAGCCCTATCTTTGCAGTGCCCAGAAGGTTAGAGAGACAGTGAATAAATTTTAGGCACTTCACAGTTCTTTTCATTTTATTGATGTGGGTTTTTTTCTGTTGAGGAATGAGGGCAAGTATGCAAGCTGACTACAGAAGATAACAAAGAGTGTGTGCATGTTATTTTCAGAAATGAAAGTGTGAATATGCTTTTGGACAGGGAAAAAAGGAGAGGGAAAAAAATATTTGGGACAAGAAAAAGTAAGACAGAAGGGCAAAGAGGTCTTGAGTCATGGGACAGAGTACAAAAGGGAAAAGGAGGAAGGAGCAGTTGAGGAATGTGAGGTGCTAATGAGGAGCAGAGGCAGGCAGCCATTAATTAACTTCTGTTTGATCACCTATTCCTGCCAGAACTATATCCGTAGAGACTGGAATAATCCTAGCATTGCAGCCTATCCCAGAGGGTTGAACTAAAAGTCCATACATCTGCTTTGACATTCTTATTTAAAGGATTCATAAATTCTTCTGTTGTTCTACAGGGTGCTCCTCTCCCATTCTCTGTGCTGAACGCTCTCATTCGTTGAAGCTGTCTGCACTGCTCAGCCTGAGCTTCCCTCAGGGCCAAATTTGGAGGCAGTTCTTTTTACTGTTCCTTCCTGTTATATGTGATTTGGGCTGTCCTGCCAATCACTGTGTATGGGACTAAAGCAGGGGTTTGTCCATTGGCAGGGAGGAGGGTCAGCAGAACGTGCTGCTGCACAGTACGTTCCATTACCATGGATCTGAAGAGTCTCAAAAAAGGATCTGAGCCCTGCCACTTGTCTTTTAAGACTGAAATGGTGTGTGAAGGGAAATAGTAGGATAGGGATTGCCAGTCAAAAGGGAAAAAAAAATACCCAAGGAGTGAAAAGCTGACATACACAACTCCTTATTGAACAGGGAAGCTGGTCAGAGTTTGGAAAAAAATACTAGAGTTCATGGGCCAATAGCATATTTGGGTAGGGCTGGCAAAACCAGATTCAGGAAAAGAATTCACTTTGCAGCCACTCCTCCTATGTAGCCAAAGAATTGATGGAGGAAACAGGAGCAGTGTGAACACCTCACCTATGGATGTGGTAATATGCTACAAAACCACCAAGAAATTCAAGCACAGAATTACAACAGAATTCACACTTACCTTTGGAATTTTCTGTCCTTTCAAAATACTCAAAATCAGAAACAGAAAATTATTATTGAAAGTATTTCAGCTGCATAATTATGTCATATACTAACCAGCCATCTCTGTGCTATATTTAAAACTTATATGCCACCAACAAAGTACCCATCTTTGCAATGCCAAGAGGAGTTTTGGCTCTGGTACATGAAGCACTATGTTAAATGTAGCCCAGGCTCTGGCCACAGAACATATACTTGCCAAAATTTATGTCCCTTCCACTCTTCACCATGATAGGGAAGGTGTGTGCTAATGTCTTTACAAACAATTCCATGGATGAAGGTATAGGTGTTAACATCTTTGAAATGGGTCTTAATGTCTCTACTAACTTCAAGCACAGTTTTGTTACAAAGCCCATCCAGCTTGGCTCCTGGAATAAGTGGGAGTTTCTGAATTTTGGGCAGCAGATTTGTTACAGAGCCCAGTTTGACTCCTGAAACAGAGAAGTGGGTCTGCACAAACCTGAACTTCTGAACTTCGGGGTAAAATGACAGGTTCAAGGGGGAAATATGTGGTAGGCAGTTGTACCTCCCTAGTACCTCAGCGAAATGGGGAAAGGAACAGGGCAACACACAGCTGGGAGTTAAGGATAAAAGGAGGCTGCGCCCTCTGAAACCCCAAGAGAGAAAATCCTATGGGCTTGTGTGCTCCAGTGGACTCTCTCCCTTTATTTGAATAAAGTTACAGGACTCCTGTGTCTCCTTTATGGACACTGGCTTTTCATAGCGTGATTTTCCGTACAACCACAGAACGAGTTTGGCCCTACATTCATCCATCATTAAACATGTTATAGATGAGTAATGAGGCAGTCGGCTCTCACAATTAAGGGGTGAACATTAGATGATGTTAAGAGAAGTTTTGTAGATGTACAGTTACGTTAATGTAATATGTCTTTGCCCCTTGCATTGTTATCACGGGATGGCTTTGGTGGCAGGGCATCTGGGGAGGGTTGGCTTGCTACTATAGTAATAAATGACCTCCAGTCAAGATGTAAGAAAGTGATTTCCCCACTAGACGGCAAGGAAGGAGTTGACTGACAAGACTTTAGGAGGGCTAGAGGTATAAAAGGCGAAACATCCATTTTGAAGAGCATGCGGCTGAGAGTCACAGGAGCTCCCAGCATTGTAATTTTTCTTCATTTAGTCTTTTTGTTGTATTTTTGTTAAGGCTTAAAAAACCTTTAAAATTTTAAAAAGTGAGCAGTCGTTTCTCACAGACACACATTTTCCAATTTTAAAGCCCTTACAATCCTGTTGGAAGCTTTCCTGTTTAGTACTATTCTCAATCCTTAAGCTCTTAAAGTACCTGTGAGCCAGAGCATCAATTCCTTTAAAACTTTTGTGCAGGTGGCTCATTTTGGTTGTGTGGTGGGGAGAGGCGAAGGGAACTCTGGAAAGTGCTATCAGGGGCCAGGGACAGCCCTGGCAACCAAGGCAAAGCTGGGACTCTTGCAAAGCTAATGGCCCAGCATTGCTGTCTTTGCTGTCCACCTCTCACGGTTTTGTGCTTTTGAGCTCCCATACTCATGTGATGTGGTCAAACAATTTGTATTGTCATGGAATCACAGAGTGGCTTGGGGTGGTAGGCACATTGAAGGTCACCTAGTTACAACTGTGGGCTAGGACACCTTCAAATACACCAGGTTGCTCAGTGCCCCATCCAACCTGGCCTGGAACATCTCTTCCCAATTTTGGTTTGTTTTTTTTTTTTTTTAATGCAATGGATTGCTGTTCTTCAAAAGTTCAGGAATGAGCTTGACAATGCAACAGAGCCCATGAGAAACTCAGCTCCTCGAGCAGGGGATAAATGAGAACAGCTGTTGTAACGCTTTCTCGTTTCCACACGGGGTAATGGAACAGTGCCTGGGTGGTTTTTAGAGCTGTTTTTTACAGGCAGTATCCTGAGAATGAGCAGTTCCGCGCTGAGCGTGTGGAATCAGCGCCGGTCACGGCGGCCCC
>NW_005054307.1:3522187-3568403 GCF_000277835.1 Geospiza fortis | reverse complement strand
GGCTGTCCCCGGACCCTGTGCGCTGCATCTGCCGGCTGCTCTCGGGACTGCCCCTGCCTGTCACGCCCGTGCTGCCTTTAATTTAAATGCCCTTAGCGACGCTGAGTGCTCTTTATGCCAGCCAGTAACAACACTGTTTTTTTCCCTGCAGTGGACCGCAGTTCGAAGAGGAGACAGGTGAAGCCTTTGGCAGCTTCGCTGCTGGAAGCTTTAGATTATGATAGCTCTGATGACAGTGATTTTAAAGTTGGAGATGCTTCAGGTAAATATGCTTTCTCATCTCCTCTCTTCAGAATTATCTCATTTTTGGTTTATGGTGTTCATTTAATATCATATAGGAGGCAGAATGCTTGTAGTGAGTCTGCTGGGACTTGGAGCCCCTTTAAGGGAGTGACTTGATTGGATAACTGGGAATCAATACTTCAGTTGTGATTATTTTTTTACAACAGAAACCTCATGATTGTGAAGCAAGTTTTGGTAGAAACATTTGAGTAGCTTTTGTGCAAACTGCCTTAACTGTATTTGCTGCTTTTGAGTTCTTCAGTGTAGGGATAGTTTTTGGAATAGTCACTGTATTTAATATTGAAATAAGAATCTAAAGCCATTTTGTTTTGAACAAGTCTGGATAATAGTTTGTTTTGGACTTACAAACTTGACTTTTTCTCAAGGTTAATTCTACTCGGTGAGTAAGAACCTAAAGCAAAAAGATAATCTGTTCTGGGTTTTATTGTTTTTTACAATAGACAAACTTAGAGTGTCCATTCAGGTAGAAATATGCAGAAAAGTGTACATGTTTCATACTAGAAGGAAGTCCTTACCACAGAGAGTTGTTGCTTTGCTGTCTTTTCTATATGTGCAGATTCCTATATCTGCAGTGAACATTCACAGAAACTGAAAATAGACAAGATGGCCAAAATAAAATTAGTAAACTCAAGTATATTGAAAGAAAGGGGAAGAAGGGATAGGACCATGTTGGTCAATAAACTGCACATTAGATGTTCTGTGGTGTATGCTGAGGGAAATTAAGAAGAAGATGCAGGATGTGTAAGATGTGAGGGAAGCATTATGACAGCTTATCAAATAACTTGGCTTTGTTATTTCTGCACTGGGGATGCTGGTGTATCTTTTGTGTGAATGTATAGTGCAAAAATATTCCCATTTAAAGGCTTATTCTTTAGCATTTGGCAAGTTCCTCTGCATTGATGAACTTAAAAATTCTTAATAATAATTCACCCAATGTCAGGTTTAAAGTATGCCCTAGTGCTCCTTGTTTGTTTTGGTTTGGGTGGTTGGTTTTGTTCTTCTCAGCACCTCTTCCCCTAGACTTAGACATATTTCCCTTGGTTGTTCTGGTAGAGCAGGCTGCAGTGGCTTAAGAGGGTAAAACTGATGTCATCTTACAATTTCATTGTCAGACTTTTGGGGGCTTCTTTTGTCTACTCTTTTAATTCTGTTCTGAGGCTTGTTGATCCTTTCTTTTGAATAAGGATATAATTTACCATGAAAGAAAATGGTTTATAAGTACTAAAGAAAATCTCTGTGCTTTGAAACAATAATGTAGGCAGGATTTAAGGGAAGACAAAGATTGGAAAGGGAGTATGGGTGATGAACACATGATACAGAGCAGTATATTAGTTGGTCAAAAGACAGTAATTTATTAAAAGTAATGAATACAGCTTTCTGGCTCAACATTTTTTGAGTGTAGAAGATTCATTTGTAATTGCTGTCCTTTTTGACTTTCAGGACATTGTATATATACTAGAGGGGGCTGGTCAGTATCTACCCCTGAGTGTATTTCAAAATCAATTTCACTTTGAGGAAGTTGAATGGATTTTCCTTTAAATATGCAACACTGAATTGAAACAAGCATATGAGGAAAAAACCAAGTTCTGCTAAAAATGTTTTTTTCTAATTGCTGTTTTGTGTTGCTATATCTCATGAAGTGTTGTTTTAGCATTTCCAAACTTCTATCTGTCATTTGTAGGAGAAATTAATGTTCTGTTTAATAACACTTTGAAACAGCAAGAGAATTTGACATCTTACACTTTATATGGAGATCATCAGTGTGGAAAAAGAAATTTGTGAGGGCTTGGAGAAGTTGGGGGATAAAAAATTGCTACAAATAAGAGTTTCTTACGTGTAATACAAGTTTAAATGAATAGTTGCAGGAAATCAGAATCAGAACATCTGTACTGGTTTAAAATGAAGCTGGTATAACATACTTTTAAATTTGATTGCACTTAGTCCATTTCAATTTGGCTGGAGGAAATGATTAAATAGAGGGATTTTCTTACACACACACATACATATATACACACACACACATATACATATATAGGACTCTCCATGAGCAGTCTGTTGCAAATCAGTATTTAGAATTTGCTTGAATTCAAAATGACATTGTATAGTTTGCTTACAAAAGGAAGTAAGTGTGTCAGAAGTAAGAACCAGTCTGCATTGAGTATGAGCATAAATTATACTATGGTAATTCCACAGGTCCATGGCATATCTTTATGTTTATTTCATTCACAAATGCACGTATAGGTGTTTAAAATAACAAAAAAAATTGAAAATTAGGTTAAAGAATTATTTAAATATGGATTTAAAAGAATTCTGAAGTTGTTTTCTCCCTGATGACTGTGTTGTGTCCACATGTGTGAGCTTTAGGATCTCCAGTGATATGTACTGTATGTACTATATACTATGCAAATATATGGGGACTGAATACAGAAGACCTCAACTTTTACACACCTTCATTGTTCTCCCAGATTTCTGGGAATAAGCAATGCAGTAAGGATTTGAGAAGTTGGTATTAAATGCTTTTGGGAAGCAGCTGGCATTTCTGATTTTTTGTTTTCAGAGTCCTGGCACCTTGGTACATTTTTTCATTATAAAAAATATTTCAAATCACCTAACCTGTATTTCCACCAAAAATTCCACCGGCAACATGGACTTTTAGTTTCAGTGTAATTTATTTCTTTTCTTTTGGGTTTAGGTCATACCAGCAATCAGTTGACCTTTTCTGCTTAAAAGATCTCAACATTCTGACATCTCTTTAGAGAAATTGATTTTAGAACTGTTGCATTCTTGTAAATTTACTTAATGTAAATAGTTTTCAAGCCTCCTGGATTTTCATTGTGTTCATAGTGAACAAAGTAATTTTTAATGGCTTCTCTGTTTCCATTAGGGATGCCATTTTCTAAAGTACTGTATTCTTTTCGTTTCTGTAAACATCTTGAAAAAATTGTTCCATGAGAGAAACTGTCATATGTAATCTTAATGTGGGATCAATCAAAAGTACTGTCCCTTTCGAGTCAGAGTGTACAAACATGTGACTTGAAATGATGGTGCTGAAATATACTCAACCTAAAGCTTTTAATAGTATCTTTTACAATACATGTCAGTTATTTGAAGTTTTTCTTGTAAGTAAACTAAAGCATGCTTTGGGGAGTCCTTTTTTTATTTTTTTTTCTGCATTGGAAGCAGCTGGAGATACACCAATGTCAGAAATCAGAGTACTGGTTTAGAGTAATTCCCAGCAGGATTCCAAAGCAAGAATTTACTACTTTTCTTCTCTCTCATCGGTGAATTCAGTCAGTTTTGTCAGTGCATATACTGAAATTGAAATCATACAGAGGAATGTAGTGGTCCCTGAGCAGCAATCATGTGTGAATTTAAGGACTGGTTGCTATTTCAGTGTAGCTGAGAAGAAAATAACTGAATGTTGCCTGTGAAGAACTCAATCCTGTCACTACTTGTGCTACTAGTCTTGTTGACTCAAATTTTTTTTTTTTGGTGTTGAGTGTGAAGCCTGACATGCATATATATTATGTACTTAATGTACTTTTCTTGCAGTTGAAGTCAGTGGAAGATCTGTTTTTAAAACAAGAAATGATCTACATAAATGCATATATTATCTATTTTAAAAACCCTGTGTCTTGATCTAGAAATAAAAAGTTGCAAATATCATTATCTTTATGTAACTTTTTTCCTTTTAGCACAATGGAGATTACACTTTTGCTTTCCTATACAGAATATTGTAATATAAAGAAGTGATTGTGAAGGATCAAAATACTGTAGTGTTTAACAGTACTGAAATCTTGATGAAGAAACAAATATATTTGGTTTTTTAGACTAAACTAAAATGTTAGGCGAGAGTAAAGTTGCAAGATGTTTCAGTAGACAGTGAAGGTAAAAGAAAATATTGTCTAGTTAATCGTTATTAAATGATGATGTATTTCCATATTAATGTGTAGTTCCTGAGACTGGAATTCACAAGAGTTTTTTCTAATTGAGAAAATGGAAAATATCAGCAGTATGTTGTTTTGGAGTATCTTCATCCCAGGTAAAACTTTTGTCTGTACCGATGTCTGCCACTCTTAAGTAAAACTTATGAGTCATTGACAAGATTTTCAGCTTCCATTTTCATTGCAAACACTGGGATTTCTGTTATTCCAGGTGCTTGCTGACAAGCAATTGGTAGGGCACCCAATTTCATCAGTGTTCTAACCTTGTAAATGAGGCACTTCCTAATGACTTATGTCAAAATTGGCAATCTTTAGTTTTGAGTGGTTTTCAGTACATCTACTGAAATGCCATATGACATAATTATTGCTACTGTAAAAGTGAGAAAGCTGCTTACTAAATGACTTTCCTTTGTTCCCTTTCCATCATTTTTTCTATAAAACTAAATGCTTGTTTTCTGAGATGTGTAATTGTGGATCAGTGGTCAGTTTCATGTCCTGCTCTGCCCAGTCTCCATCTGCAGTTAATACATATTAGATACTTCTTTTCAAAACATTATTTGAGAAGAAAGTTTCTCTCTGTAGGGCTGTAGCATCTTAATCTATATTGGTTTGGTTTTGTGTGTTTTTAATCATGTTATTTTGGACAGTTCAATTTTTTTAACTACCAGCACCACTGATGTTGAATTGCTGGTAGTCTACCAGCAATTTTAATCATCATATGCAGCAAAATAGCGTAGAAAGCCAGGGCCCTATATCTAACTGATGTGTTAGATTCTCTTTCTTGGAATTATGTTGCAAGTGAGGTATTAAGCTTTTAGTTCTTGCTTATAGTTTTATTGATTGTAGCATAATGGACCTCTGTGTCTAATAGTCAGATGTAGTCACAATTTTACCAGTTACACAACTCTGCCTTTGGTAATTTAAAAATTCTTATTTTCCATACATGACCTAGGTTTTTCTGCCTCTCTTTTTACATCCAGTTATTAATATTATAGCCTTCTAGTTAGTTTAAGCATTTCCTTAAGGTGTTATAGAGTCTTTATTTGTGATATCTAGATCAGATATGTGGGAAGTACAGCTGCTTTTGCATGTTTGGTATGGCACCTGTGCCAAGGATATTTTGTGGTACTGAAGCTGTTTTTCTGTAAGGAAATTTATGGCCAGAGGCTGTTGACAAACACTTCCAGTAGTGCTTTCCACATTTCCCATCCATCAGGATGCACCTGGGTGGGGGAATTGTACGTGGTGCTTGACGTGGTGTTTTAGCAGAGATCACTAGGTAATTTCACATATCTTGTCAAAGGGTAGTTGTTTGCCTTGTGATGGGGTTTTCCCCCAGGGAGGGTAAAGTTCCAATAGATAAGATGGTGTGGTGGTGTGACATTAACCTCATCTGCATCCTGGTTTTTGTCACTGCTCTCAAAAAGAGGGTATAAGGCCACTGTAGGCTATTTGTCACATGATAGCTCGATTATTATTGAATAATATTATTTAGCAGTGATAACTTGGTAGTTGCTTTCTGTGTTGCATGATCAACTTTTCAATGTTCCAGGACCCTTGATTATATTTGTTGTAGATAGCTTTGAGCACTTCAGAAAGGCTCAACCACGTAGGATTTGGTGCCAATAAAGGAACTTTCTAAAATGATTCCAAATGCTTCTCGTCTATTATTTGGAATTTGTTAAACTTTGTTAGTGGAAGAGCCAAGTCCAAAATTGAGTCCATGATTGCCTTTAACCAGCTTATCCTTTAGAGTTCACTTAAAACGATCAATAAAGCTGTTTTTCAAAGAGCTGCTTATTAAGCTAAATACTGCATTGAAGAACCAAACTGTCTCCTGTGAGTGGTTGGCCAGGTACTTTTGGAGTGCAGCTCTTGCTCTCTGTATGCATTAATTTTCTTAGAATGTTGAAAAAATACCTGGAAATTGTGGGGTGTCGTATTTAAAATTGTAAAATGGTCCTGCAAAAAACCCTGGGAGGATTTTTTTTTGTTGACTCATGTAATGATTTCGGTAGGTTTACCCTGAAGTCTTGTGCCTCATACATGTTATATACAAGACTCGACAGCTGAGTGGAGTGTTTCTTTATTACACTTTTCTTTTTGTTTGTTGATTCTGTAGCATAATGTTCGGTTCTTTTCAGAATTATCCTCTTTAGATTTGAGTGCCACCTGCTGTTGTGCTTAGTACAGCCAAAGATACAAGGTATAGAGGAATAAATGATGTCTTTCTCCCAACTGTTATCTCTCCTATTTGTCCTCAGTGGAACTCTGTATTCTTCGCTATTTGATGGTGTATCTAGCCCCATCTTTCACTTAGAGCAGCTTTACTTCTCTCCTATAGGGAATGACATGATATGGTTGCCAATTTGAAAGAGCCATTCTTTAAGCATTTCTTTCAAGGAGAAAATTGTATACTGCAGCCTCTTCCTCAGTAAAAGTGCAGCTGACAGAAGAAGACCTGTAAAAATTGCTGTTATCACAGAATAGCTCTTTCTAGAAAAGCACATATCACAGTGGATGCATTCAGATCAAGGAGAGATATCTCTTACTATGGATATCTCTGGTGTGTATATGAATGTATAAAGGAGAGTAGAAAGCAAAATGTGCAGGCAGAAGGCAAGAGAAATTGAAGGAGGGAAGCGAGTGAAAATAGTGCTTATTTGCTCTCTGCTTTAAGTTATTTCATTGTGTATTGTTGATGTACATGAATCAATGTTAATAAATTAGAGTGCTGTTAGAGGTCAAACTATACCAAGCTATTCCCTCCAAAACAAAATGAAAGCTTAAATTGGCAAGAAGTCTAAGACTATTTAGAAATGCATCAGCACAGTTAAAGCATCAAAACAAATGTCTGTCATAGATTTACAGTGGGGAAATAATGAAAGCTAAGTTAAATATTTCAATTAATTTTGTATTACTTTATTTACAGTAAGACAAATAGTGCACATAAGCCCTTGGCACCTGTGAAATGAGATACAAAATACATTTTGCTTTAAGTATACAATCTGTGATATGTCTAGTATGAGAGTATAGCTTTAGGAGTTACTTGTAAAATGTTTATGGGAACTGGTGAGTATCCTAGAATTTTAGACTTGTGTACTCTGGAAGAGACTTTTTGAGGTAGAGTCCAGCTATTATCCTAGCACTGCCAAGCCCACAACTAAATCATGTCCCTAAGTGCCACATCTACACATCTTTTAAATATTTCCAGTGTGGTGACTCAGCCATTTCCCTGAGGAGCAGCCTTTTCTGTGAAGTTTTTCCTAATAAGCAACCTAATCCACCGCTGTTGCATCTTGAAGCTGTTTCATCTTGTTTCATCACTTGTTACATGGGAGGAGAGACTGACCCTCCCCTTGCTAAGCCTTCTGTTCAGGTGGTTGTAGAGAGTGATAAGGTCTTTCAAAAAGCCTCCTTTTAGCCAGACTTCTGCTCCAGACCTTTCACCAGCTCCACTGTCCTTCTCTGGACACACTCCAGCATGTCAGTGTCTTGAATTGAGAAGCTCAGAACTGGACACACAACTGGATTTGAGGTGTGGCCTCACCGGTCTGAGTAAAAGGGGACAGCAGCTGCCCTGGTCCAACTGGCTTCAGTATTGCTGGTACAGACTAGGATGCCACTGGCCTTCTTGGGCATGTGCGGGTCTTGTTCAGCCAAATGTCAACCAACACCCCCCACGCTTTTCCACTGAGCAGCTTTCCAGCCCCTCTGCCCCAGTCTGTTGTGCTGTATCATCTTGATGGCATTCAAGATGATCTGCTTCCATGGTCAGGCTGGCAGGACTGACTGGAGTTCCCTGGATACTCCTTCTTGCAGATGGGTATCACATTTTTTTTTAACTTCTAATCATGTGGAGTCTCCCTGGTTAGCCAGGATTGCTGGTATATGACTGAATGTTGCTCATTTGGGCCCACAGATGTGTGTGCATCTGAGAGATGTAGCAGATCACTGACTATTTCCCCTTGGGTTGTGTGCTTCATTGTGCTCCCTGTGTCTGTCTTCTAGTTTAGGGGGATGGATATGCAGAGAACAATGGGTCTTGCTGTTAAAGAATGAGGCAAAGAAGACATTAAGTATCTCAGCCTTCTCCTGATCCTTTGGCACTGTTTCCTTTTTCATTCAGTAAAGGGCAGAGATTGTCTTTAGCCTTCATTTTGTTGATTATGTATTTATTATCTTTTATGGCAGTAGTCAGATTAAGTTCTAATTGGTCTTTGGCCCTTCTAATTTTTCCCCTGAAAAAAAAAAAATTCTCTCTCATATCATCCCTGTAGTCTTGAGTTGCCTACCCCTTCTTCCAAAAGAGCCAAATTCTCCGTGTTCTTCTGAGTTCCAGTCAAAGCTTTCAGCTCTCTGTTCAGGCAGATCAGTCTTCCATACTGCTGGCATAGCGATGGCTTGCTCCTGTGCTTTTAAGATTTTCTTGAAGAATGTCCAGCCTTCCTGGACTGCCTCCCAAGAGACTCTGCTGACCAAGCCTCTCAACAGGGCATCATCTCTCTGAAAGTCCAGGATAGAAGTTCTGCTGACCCCCTTCCTTGCTTCTCTGAGAACTGAAAATTATCATTTCAAGTTTGCTCTGCCCAGAACACCCTCCAGTCATCACATCACCCACAAGGCCTTCTCTGATCACAAGTAACAGGTCCTGTGGGGAGTCTTTGCTAGTAGGCTCCTTCATTGTCTGTGTCAGGCAGTTACCTTCCACATGCTCCAGGAACATTCTGGACCAGTTCCTCTCTGCTGTATTGTGTTTTCAGCAAACATCTGGTAACTTTAAGTCCACTATGAGAATGAGGGCTAGTGGTTGTGAAACTATGGACTGCTTATAGACTATTTTGCTTTCCTCGTCATCCTGGTTGGGTGGTATTTAACAGACTCCCACCAGTATTGCCTTGTTGGACTTTCCTGAGTCTTACCCTTAAACAGCCACATTGTCCTTACACCCTAGACAATCAAAACACTCCCTAACATATGGGGCTACCCCACCACCTCTCCTTCCGTGGCTGTTCCTTCTGAAGGGTTTATAGCCATCCAGTGCAGCACTCTGGCTGTCCGTGTTATCTCATGTCTACATGCGGGACAACTGTGTCATAGTTTTACTGCTGCTCAGTGGCTTTCTGCTCCTCCTGTTTGTTGCCTGTGCTGAGTATGTTGGTGTAGAGGCACTTCAGCTGGGCTATTGATCTCTCCAGCTTTTTGGGGGAACAAGCCCTAAGTCTTACCATGACCATTTTAAGTCACGTCTATGTTTTCTAACACATAATAACCCTTGAGTCTTTACTGCTGAAGGGATCTCCCATTCCCTACCTCCACTGAGGTGACAGTCCGTGCTAGACCTTTCTAGCATGTTGTTCCCCAAACATTGGTGTGCTGTCCTCAGGCATATCTCTAGGGAACTTGGGTTTATTCCTTTCCCCCTTCAAATCTAATGTAGTCTTTCTGTGAGCCCTGATAACTCTTATGCAAGGATCCTTTCCCCCCTCTTTGTATCTGGTATGCCCTGTCTGTTGCCAGCAGGCCTGGTATCCTATAAACTAACCCATGATCAAAAACCCATTAAAGATGATCTGAGCCAACCCCCTGCCTTGGTTAGAAACTTATTTCACTGACCAGATTGTTTAAATCCCCATCCCACCTGACCTTGAATATTTTCAGTGATAGGGCACTGTTCCAGTGTCTCACCATGCTCATTGAAAAGTTTCTTGTGTCCAATCTAAACCCTACCCTCTTTCAGTTTAAAACTGGTTCCCCTTTTCCTGTCACCACAGGCCTTAGTAAAAAATCTCTCTCATAAGCTCTGTTCTCTCTGGAGCCTTCTCTTCTCCAAGCTGAACCACCCCAACTCTTTGAGCCTGTCTTCTTGGAGTATTGCAGCCTTCTCACCATTTTTGTGGTCTTTCTGTGGAGGTACTCTCTCTTCATGAGGAAAGGCTGAGAGAGCTAGGCCTGTTCATCCTGAAGAAGAGATGTCTGAGAGGGGCCCTCATCCATGTCTATCAGTGTCTGAAAGGAGGGTGTTGAGGGTTGACCAGGCTCTTTTCAGTGCCAAGAAATAGGACAAGAGGCAATGGGCAGAAATGATCCATAGGAAGTTCCACTTGAATCTGAAGGAAAACTTCTTTAGTGTGCAGGTGGCTGAGCACTGGGCAGATTGTCCAGGGATGTGCAGTCTTCCTCACTGGAGATACTCAAGAACTGTCTGGATGCAATCCTGGGCAGTGTGCTCTGGGATGACCCACTGTGGTCCCTTCCAGCCTTACTCATCCTCTGATTTCGTAGCCAAACAAATTATTGTGACTTGAAAACAATTATTTTGGATTGCCTGTTAGTTAATACTGGTTTTATTTCTTGTGCATGCCTGATTCATGTTCTACTCGTTCAAAACTTCAGTTAATTATCTTGTACTTTGATTACTACAATTAAGGCTAATAGGTGTGGAGAAATGACTGAGTTATGTTTTTCTGAAAGATGTGAAAAAAACTTGTGGTTTTTCTGGACCTCTAAAGGTTAGAACATATGTTGGAAACTTCTGGTTTTTATTAGGTTGTAAGGGGATGGATTGTTTTGTTGTCCTAATCAGTAATAGTAGCACTTAGGGCTTTTTTTTTGTCAGTAGTTATATAATCTCCTCACTGAACACTTCCACATGCAGGTATATGCAGAAGAAGGCAAAACTGACCATTATATTGAAGTAACAACTGGCTAATCATTGGCAATGTTCTTTGAGGTGGAAAAAAATGCCATAGGAAATGACACACTGTGCACACCTACCTCAGTGTCTATTTGGATTTATACAGAGCTGAGTGTACAGAGAAATTCTCTGTGTAAGGTGATACTGAGTGGTGGAGATTTTTGGCTTGTAACTAAAGAAGTCAAGTTTTTTTTTTTTTTTGAATTTGCGAGCATCGACAAGATGTGTTCCATCTTTGCATCTGCATGACAGCGGATCAAGAACTTGGTGCTGGCTTTGAGCAAACTGAAAACTGTAGCCACTGCCTAATTGATCTCTGCATTGGATCAGGAAACTATATTTTCTTTTTAAAATTAAAAAAAAATATTTTCTGAGTTTTCCTTCATTAAAACAATACTATGAAAGAAAAGCAGTAGATTCATATAAGATTAGGGATAGCAAGGTGGATGCTGTTTATGAAGTTTAGCAAGTTCACATGTAATTTTTCAATATCTTTTACATATTCTTTGTAGTAAAAATGTCTCTTTTTTATATAAAAACCTTTCTTTTTTCTTTTTTGTTGCTCATGTTGGCATGTGTTAATGAAATAGTGAGTACATGCAGAATAGTACCGTATGAGTAGTGTAAAGTTAATGCATTGTAGTGCAGCTGCAATGCTGAGGGAGGCATAGTTTATGTGGGATTAATAAGTGAACTAACCTTAAAAATTAAAAGAGCCCTCAAACCCAGAAAAACAAAGATGTATTAAAAAAGAAAGTGTGGGATTATCCATATTATTATTAGAACTAGCTATGTAAACTTTCATTTTGTAATTTCAAACCTCTTCTATTGGAGAGCTATTTTATTTTGAAGATGTAGAAAACACCTCCAGAAATTAAAAACTGGAATGCTCTTTCTTTAAGATGTGACTTCACATGGAAATTACTGTGCTACTGCTTTTTGTTAATATGAGCTACAGTTCAAAGGAACATACAATGCTCATTTAATAAGTTCTACCATCTTTTTTTTTGGCATCTTAAAGTGCACACATGTTTAACAGATTCTCAACATAGCACTCGAAATAGCAATATTTGGACATCAGCTGAAAAAATAGGTGGAATACCTTATGAGGGAGGAACATGCATCATTCTTTTGTTTAACAACTTGCTTCAAGAGATTTTATTTTTGGGGGTTCATTTGTGTCGGAACTTTTTTTAAATTTTCATATGCTCAACAGATTCTGAAGGAAGTGGTCATGGGAGTGAAGATGCATCTAAGGACAGTGGTGAAGGTTCCTGTACTGGATCAGAAGAAAATATCTTGGAGGAGGAACCGGCAGAAGAGAAAGTAGAAGAACAGCAGCCGAAAGCCTCCACTGAAGAAGTACCAACAACAGACAAAGAGGTAATTAAAACTGAAAAGAAAGACCAGGAAGATGAAGAAGAAAAGCCAAAAAAGAAGAAAGAGAAGGAGAAAGCAGCTGAACCTGATGCTGTGGCTGATGAGCAAACAAATGAACCAAAAAAATGGAATTTGCGCAGGAACCGACCCCTGCTGGATTTTGTATCGATGGAAGAGCTGAATGATATGGATGACTATGACAGCGAAGATGACAATGACTGGCGGCCTACTGCTGAGAAAAGAAAAGGAAAGAATGCGCTGAAAAAAGAGGGGAGTGATGGAGATAACGAAGATGATGAAGATGACGGGAGTGGAAGTGATGAGGATGACAATGATGAGGAAGCTAATGAGGAAGATAATAGCAGCACGGCTAGCGATGGAGGATCCAAGAAGAAGAAGAGTAAAGTTCTTAACAGGAATAATGCAGATGATGAGGAATTGACAAATGATAGCCTGGCTCTTTCACAAAGCAAGAGTAATGAGGTAGTGCTACCAACTTTCTATAATATATCTGTTGACAAATGGAAACTACTCCCCAGTAGCTATTCTGTTAATATTAAAAGTTAAACTGATTAGCTGGGCTTGTGTTCACACAATAATAAGTGAATAAGTGAAGCAGGAAAGATTATGCTAAATAGGCACAGCATATTAAATAACCTTGCTTGGACCATTTGACCAATCTAATGCCACTAAAGTCGATAGTAGAACTTCTCTTGGCTTTACAGAGATTGGATTAGTACTAAAACAAATAGGAGGTCCAGTATGCAAACCAACATATGTAAGCAAGTGTTCTAGTTCTGTTTTAGTATAAATGTTGTATACGAAAGCTAAAAGCATCCGTGACATAATCATAAAATAGATGAGTGAGGCATTATTCTTTGCGACAAACATCAAAGTCTGAACAAAGTTCACTTATGGAAGAATGCACACTAGGTTTAAAATCAAATAGAATAATTATGATAATTTATCTTGGATTTGCTTATAATAGTCGCAAATGAACTAATTTCTTACCATACTAAACGCATTTGGGTACTAGGAATATTATGTTAAATATTTTCTGATTGCAGAATGTGAATATTATATATATGTTTAATAAAGTAACCTTTTTTTCCCTATGCACAATTACAGTTGCCTTGAAGATTGTGCCTGTGGAAAAATTAGGATACCAGGTTGTCACTGTGGCTGACTTCATGTTCTGCAATAGCAAAATTCTGAACAAAATAAAAAGATCTGCTATAAAATCTATATTCAGTTTATGGGATATAATCACAATGTCAACATAACATTTGAGAAATGATAGTGATATGATATTATTAAAAGTTCTGCTGTTCCCTTTAAACTTTGTTTTAATATGTAAAATGACAGGGGACTAAACAGTATTTGGATTTGGTCCATTTTCGATAATTTGATAGGTATTATATTTATATTTATATATTATTGCAAGTGAGCTGTACTGTTTTAGCTACTAGTAATAATTGGGATTGAAAAAAAAGCATGATTTGTTTGATTTTTTTTCCTTTTTAAACTTTTTGTATAGGCATCTTCTTTCCTTATCAGGCTCTGTGATTCTCTTATTATTACCTATATTTTCTTGGTTCAGGAGCTGAAAGTACTCTACCAATACTAATGATCAGAACTTGTAACAGAGAGGGGCAGTTTTCTTTCAGAGTTGCTTCCCATATCAAAATGGAGATGTGCAGCTGCATTCCTAGTGATATATTCTTCAGTTGAATTCCCATTGGCTTGGAAAAAGGGACCTGTTTGAGAAACCCAGAGATGTCTCTGATGTATCTTCTTTGAAGCTTCTTAGTATGCATGGATATCATATTCTGTTCATGCCTTAGATTTAGAACAGTGATCAGAACATAAAATCAAAATTGCAAATTTGAAGTTCAGATTATAATTTTGTAACCGATAATTTATCCTTTTTGCATGTACAGTGCTGTACTGTGTATGACTAGGTCTTTATCAAGAAGTTTTGCAGAAGTATCTGTAGACTGAATTATAGACTGGAAGGTTCAGGTTTCTGGTACTCAATATACTGTATTGTAACAGTATACCCTCCACTGCTACAATATTTTAAATTAGTAAAAACAGAAAAAAGAATAAAAAAAGTATTGTCTAACAGATGCATCTATCAAAGTCTCATCCCACTGCAGAAACTGAGTTCTTAGAAAACTGGGTTCTTCGATGGTCAAATCCATAATAAATTTAGGAAAGAATGTCCAGGTAATTCATTCCGAACATATTGTAGTGTCCTTTATATGCATTCTTCCTTTCTTTCCTTCGCTTATTTTTGGAGGATGGAAACCAGGGAGGGTGTTGGGGAGGGGTTGTTCAGTTCTTGTTTTCCTGATGTTTTTATTTGTTTACATATTGCAAAAGTATTTTGAGGTCTGCATATGCATTCTTTTAACATGCTGTGATTAAATACTACACACTTTTCTATTGTATTATGCACAGAATACAAAGTTAGCTTTCTTTCCTGAGGTCAAGCATCATTAGTACGTAAATGGTGCTTTTCTGTTTTTATAATTATGACCACTTTATAGGACTATTCTGTTCTCAGTGAGGTGGTGGTTTTATTTTCAATTTTCCCCTTTAAAGTTAAAAGTCTATGGGCATATAGGTTGAAATGCTCACTTTCTTCATTAATACCACAGAAATGGGAGTTACATAGTGATCCAGCTGAAATAATTTCTCCCAGTTCAGTAGGGAACAGGACTTGCTCAGAAGTCACAGCAGTTACTGTTATATGTAAAAGTTGCCATGTTTTGGATGAGTCTCTCAGGTGCTTACATAGACTAAAAGCAGAGGAGAGCAGCACACTTGCCAGTCACTCCCTCTCCGTGCCTGCATAAAAAAATAAGTTGCTCATCTGCTTTGTTTGACCTGGTAGCTGTTTTCCCATGAGGTGAACCTTAATAGTTGGGGATCCTAACATTAGAACAAAAATTTGATGCCCTTTCATCATTGCTTGTTTGTTTAGGTTTTTTGGTCCATGTTTTTTGGCCCATGTTCTCACTGCCTATACAGCTGGTGTTATTTCAGTGTTTTTACAATGCATTGCTGTTTCTTAATTTAAAGTAATACTTTGGGGTTTGTTTTGGTTTTGTTTTTTTTTTTTTAATTACCAGACCTTGGGCTTCTGTAACAGTAGAGATTATCAGTGTCTCTTAAACTTCTGTCAGTGAAGCCAAATGACAGTTTAAATCAAAGGTACTGTCAGAAAAAGCTGATCTGAGTTGTGATATGCATCAGAGAAATCTGTGCCGTAGCACAATTAATCTGCCAAAGTTAGGGAGCATCCACTCCCATTTTCCCATCTGTAATGTGAATGTAAGCTAAGCATGGGTATTTTGGGTAATGATGGGCTACAGTAATGTCCAGATTTATTTCTTTCCTCAAAATGCTTTGTTCTAAAAGCAGGATGTGGGAAGAGATGCTCTATAAGTCTGAGCTCCATATCAGGGAATCCTCTATTTTTCACAATTAGTTGCCTTCTGTAAGCAATGTGACTCTATGAATGTTCTTTTCTACTTATACATGAGCTCCTGTTCCCTTAGGCATAGTGTTGGTGCTGTATTTTATAAATGGTGAGTTGGAAACAGAAAAAAATGTTAGAGAGGGCATCTTTCACCCTGATTTTTTTTTTGATGCCACAGCAGTTTTGGAATATTTTCACACATTTGGAATGGTACCATTAGACTCTCAGCCTCTGCTTTGAAACTATTGCTTTTTCTTTGTACCACAGTGTTTATTTTTCACTATTGTGCTTATTTTCATACTTCCTTATATGTCTTCATATTAACAATAAAGGTAGCTCAAGCTCAAGTATAAAAATAAATGACTATGTATAGAGGCCATGAAACTGCAGAGGAGACCATGGCCCTGTCTCACAATGGTAATAGTAAGAAGACAATGTTCATTAAGAAAACTAATTTTACATGTAACTTTGGTTTATGAAGCATTTCTCTGTGTTTTCTTAGAAAAGTTCCCCATGAAAACCCACAATCAATTTAAGACCTGTGGTTCATATTGTAGGTTGCCAGAACAGGGCAAATCCTCACTCCTGTATATAATCAGAAGAACATATAGTTTTAATAAATTATATGGTTTTGCACAGATATGCATAAATTTGCATTAGAACAAAACCATACGGAGTTAATTTGTTGTACTTAAAGTGAGTAAAAACTTGGGAGGCTTGTATTAACTGTGTATTCTTGGATTTTTCAGAGCCATGTGATTTTTTAAATTTTAAGAAGATGAAGCAACTTTTCTGAATGTTGGAACATTTGAAAGTCACCTTTGGCCTTTTTTTAAAATTTGATTTTAAATGGCTTCTTAGAAATTCCATTTTGTAGACTATAAATGGTTCAAAGACATATGTTTCTGTCTTGAGGATTCTGTCTTTATGATTCTGTATTGAGGTTTCTGTCTTGACTCTCCTCTGACCTCTCGATCTTAACAGGTCTATAGGTTGTATTGACATCCATGCATCTCAGCTCTTGTATTCATGGAGGAAGTGTTTGGGCATTTTGACAACAAAGAAGCTTCTAGCATTTTGAAAATAATGTTCCATGGTTTTTTGATTGTGTTTCAAAAATTGAGCAAATAACAGATCTTCTGCTTGCTTTAAATAAAATTGCAATTCCTGGCTTAACCCATGTGTCTCCATTTTTCAATATCAGGACTCATTGATCCTTGAGAAGTCTCAAAATTGGAGTTCCCAGAAAATGGACCATATTTTGATTTGTTGCGTTTGTCTTGGAGATAACAGTGAAGATGCTGATGAAATAATCCAGTGTGACAACTGTGGAATAACAGTGCATGAAGGTAATACAACCATTCATTCTTGTTGCAGAAGGAAAGCATATGCTTTGCTTTTAATAAAATTTTGACTTACTTTCTTCAAACAACACCTTTCAATGCTGGGGGGGTATTTTTTTGTAATACTGCCTTGATATTTTTTAGTGGGGTAACACCCATCTTCTACTTGGCAATGCAAATATAAGAACCTGCGGTATGGGACATAGTCTACAGATACTGACACAATGAATGACAGTGTGCAAATATTGGAGCTATACACTGTATTTTCACTTTAGGATATTCTATTAATACATTTTGTCTTACCTATTTCAGTATATGAATTTGATAGCATAATTACAAAAGATAGTGAGAATAGGAGGCCTTCTTAATGGAAAGGTTATTTCACCTATATTTTTGCTATACTAAAACGGCAGAGAGGAGGGGAAGAAGAAGGGTATTCTCCATGGCGTGCATTTATAAGTGAAAACAGCTAGTCTTCATCTTCCTCATAATTTTCACTGACATTTTAAAACAGGAGAATTTTGAAGTTAGAACATACTCAAGGTGGTGTTTTGCTAATTCCTTCAAAATCTGGACCATGTGTGTGTAATAAATGTAGGTAATCTGGTTTTACAGAAATACTCTAGAATAATAATTTAGATGAATGTATGAAATTTTAACAGCTTTACGTGGAAGGTCAGACTGTATTGTGTGTTGTTGCTCTTTCTCTTGAGGTTGGAAGGTAGGGGAGATACTAACACAGAGAGGCACGCCTTTTTTGTTAAAAAGCAAAACCTTTTTTCTCCATTAATCAGGTTGGGGCTTTTTTCCTCATATCCTGTATATTTCAGGCCTTCACCCCTTTTTTTAAGTTTTCCCGGGAAAATGAGATTAAACTACTTCAATTATTGAAATAAAAAGAAAATAGGCTTTTATTTTTCTGGAGCATACAAGGCATTTATTTAATGTGACTCGCTTAATTTAATTTTTTATTAGAATGTCTTTCTAGGTAGGAAGTGGTTTTATAAATCCCATACTCACACTTCACTTTTCTCATACAAGATAGAAAACTGTTTCAGAACAGTAGTTGTCATGCATTGGGATTTAGTTTGGTTCTTTGCTTGGCGTCACTTAGGAAAGCGAGGATGGAATTTCTGTCCTGTCGTTCACATGCCCTACACTGTGTGTCCGTGTGTGCTTCTAGCTCTTGAACCTGTTGTGGTCTTTTGAAGAGCTAATCCATACTGTCAGTGTTACTTAGAGAGCAGTTGACACCTAATTTATGATGAGCTGGATCACACTCCAAGTGCCTTTGAGGGCATTAGTCAGGTCTTACTGCCTTCTAGAAGTGTTAGGCTCCTAAATTTATGTGTCGTGCAGAATTCCTTCTTCTGTATCCATGAAGTTTTTTGGAAAGTAATGCATAGAATATATTTGATTTGAGATACAGTAACTATCTAAAAGTTAGTTTTATAGAATCTTGATAGATCTTATTTTTCCCCTAGCACAGTCTAATATTAACTCACAAGGAACAAAAAAAGGATCTTTTGCTGGTAGTTATAAATGCATGCTTGAGAATTCCCCGAACATTACATCCAGTCAATACATCCAAACTTTAAAGCTGTGGAGCTCCCTGAAAATTTTTCCATAAGATTTATTTATTGATTGTAATGATTACTAAAGTAAAGAATAATTGTGATAGAAAAATGATCTTTTGCCACTTTAGGATGAAATGTTGGCAAACTTTTTTTTTATTCAAGAGGAGTATTTTAAAAATCTCCAAAAGATCACATCCTCATTTTACTTAGTTTACTAAACTTCTGTCCCTACAAAAGTAAGGTTATAGCTGGCTTTTCTCTAGAGGAAAGTAGTTCCATAGTTCACAAGTCGCTTGAATTTAAGTATTTCAAAATCTAGTTAAAAGTAATTACTGCTATTCTTTTTACACTGTTCCAGGCAAAGATTCCCTGTAGTCCCACTACAAAGAGTGCAATGTGTGCATTTCTTTTGTTGTCATTGCAACAAAGTAAAATAGATTAATTAAAAATATTTAATTTTAGTTTGTTCTGATAAGTTCTACAGTGTGTACCAGGTAATTGCCTATACATGTTGGTTAATTTTTCACATTTGTGGTCAAATGTTTAGTTAGGTCTTTGCAATTAATTTTAATAATAAATACTTGAAAGTGTATATGAAGTAGTTGTGAAGTTCTGTTTGAATAGGTGAAGTCTTAGAGAAAAATAAGCAAGCCGTGTATGTGAAAGTAATTGATGACTGTGATATAAATGTAAATTTCCACAGCAATAATTTGAAGCTGAACAATTTGGAGTTTTACTTGATACTTTATGTGTGTGTTTCATTGCTACGTATGCATGAATATAGTTTCAATAGAAATGGACAGTTATTTTGCTGTGTTTTTCTGTACTTGAATATTTTATAAGTAAGGGCAAGTGTTATTTTAAATCTGAGCATTTTTCAGTAATATTTTTGAATACTTGCTTGCAGCATATAAAAATATTGCTGTTGTGTTTAAACCCCTCTCAACCACCAAGCCCAACACAGCCACTTGCTCATTTCCCTGCTGTCAGGATCAGAAGAGAATGTGAAGGGTAAAAGCTGGAAAATTTGTGAGTTGAGTTAAAGACAGTTTAATAGAGAAAGCAAAAACCATGCACACAAGCAAAGCAAAACAAGGACTTAATTCGCTGCATCCCATGGGCAGGCAGGTGTTCAGCCATCTCCAGGAGAGCAGGGCTCTATCACATGTAATGATTACTTGAGAAGATGAACTCCATCACCCTAAACACCCCCCTTTCCTCCTTTTTCCCTTCACTTTGTATACTGAGCATGATGTCACGTGGTCTGGAATATTCCTGTGGTCACTTGGGGTCACCTGTCTTGGCTGTGTTTCCTCCCAGCCTGTCATGCACACCCAACTTCTTTGCTGGTGTGGCAGTAGGGGAAATAGAAGAGGCAATGTGCACATCTTGCTCAGCAATAACAAAAACATCTCTGTATTATCATCACTGTGTTCAGCACAAATCCAAAACATAGCCACATGTTTGCTGCTGTAAAGAAGATTAATTCCACTCCAGCCAAAAGCAGAATAGGTATTTAAAAAATTGGAACCTTTGAAGCTTTAATTTTATCCAGTGATCTTATATATACACATATGTTCAGTGACTTGGAAATTTCTGCACTCCTGCCCAGTGGTCACTGACTGACTATTTACTTCTGAATGCACGAGTAATACATGAAGACAGCCTATCATTAAGAAGTTGGAGTCCAAGCTAAAATGCAATGCAACAAGTACTCTTTGGTCCTGTTTGCTTAATCATTCAATTCTGCTGATTTCCAAAATAAATTGAAAAGTAGTTGAAAAGGTAATTACTATGTAATCATATAAACATGGCTTGCAACTTTGAGAATTTTTTTTTTTTATGTTAATAGAAGCAAGGTTTACTCTTAATAGCGTTGGCTTTGATCTGTACTTTGGAAATATATACCCAGATCACAGACATAGACTCTATTTATAGTCCTTTGTATTCTCATATGCAACTGCTTGGTAGTTTGAAAAATAAGTTCCAGTAATGAGCGAGTGTGTTTTGTAAACACATTGAAATCCAAGAATTTGGTTTTATTTTTTCCTTTAGTAGATATTTTGCTGTGGCTGCAGGTATCATGCTGTGTCCAGAAATTTGTTAAAATATTCGAGCTTTTGAATTTTTCAGAGCACAGTATTGAAGGAAGAGTCTCCTATTTATGAGTTGGATAGAAATCAATGTAGTGATCTTTACCTGTATGTAGGAAGAGAAATATGCCCATTTCCTGCAATCTGATTTATTCCAAAATGCCCAAAGCAAGCTGGTGGAATACCACAGGGGTTTTCTTCATAGTTTTTATGTGCAATTTCAAGTGGTATTATGAATAAGCCGTTTTCTCTTCTTCCCTATAGCATGGTAAATAATAATGTGCACTCCTTTCACACCCTACTGGTGTCCCACCCAGGGTCCCACATAGTGGTGATATTGACAATTTGGTGTTCTTCTCCTGAAGACCTTATTTTCTCCTTCTCCTTGTTGACTACTTTCTTCACTGGGAGGGGGTCCTACATCCTTGACTTATGCCTTGGTGCTCTGTTCAAGTGGAAGTTTAGTCTGCAGAACCTTTCTGGTGACTGAGAGAGGTTTTTCTATGACAGCCACCTCAGTTTTAATGTGAAGTTATTCATTAGCTGAGAAAATACTCCTCTGAGTCAAACCTACTTCTTCTGGACACCAGGGCTCCCTCCTGGGTATTTGATGCTACCACCTTTTCCTTTTGAGGGCCTGGTGCAGCAGCTGCCTGTTGAGTTGTGACTTGTGTTCCTGTTGGATTGCTTGCTTGCATTAATGAGCTGTTACATAAGGTCTTCCATGGAAAAAGAGGGATGATAACTCATCTGGGAACAATTGTGTCAGAGCTCAGGTGGAGGAGACAACATGGCCAAGAGTTAGAGGGGAGTTTTCATTCAGACCTAAAGTCATGGGCCTTTAATAAATACTTTTACTTGACTTGCTGAGGAGTTCTGAGTTGAGAAATTCAGTTTACTTTCTAATACAGCTGTTTACTCTGTGAGGTTCATATCACTTGCATGACCTCCATCACTTGTCCAAAAGCTGTCTTTGCACTGCAGACATGTGTCCAAAAATCAGTGGTTAGTGGAGTAAATAACTGGTTTGAATTGTAACTGCCTTTAAAACTGCATAAGTAGCATATGTCTAATGCTAATTTCATACCCACTCTTACACAATGCATTCGTCTGTTAGTTTGAAAAGCCTGTAATTAATTAATAAGTCCATCAATTAAAAATGTGTTATCATTTCACATATAAGGCTATCCCTTTCACATCCTCCCTCTCTCCCCCCGACAGATGAGAAAAAAAAATCTTTCTTACTGAATTTGTATAGTTGCTTTTCAGAATTTTTACTTCTGTATGAAGATAATTGTAATTTCTTTTTATAAAAGTCTTCTTTAGACACCAATCTGTCATTTTGGATACATGCATTTGTGCTAAGATCTTGTAATAACAGGACACCTCCAACTGTGTTGTCAGTTTTTTTGACATATTGATTGCAGTGTGTCTGAAGATGTCTGGCACACATCGTAGCATGTGCCACAAGTGTAGGTAGCATGCTTGCTGGTTGTTGTCCTTGGGTTAGTTGCTATGAGTTAAATGAGAAAAGTTCTACATTTTTTGAGCAGTTTCTTTTCCATCTCCTATCTTTGTTTCTTGCTGTACTTTGATGTGTATGTCAGAGAGTAAAAATTCTCATGCTAAAAGTGACTGTAGTTGACATATGCTCTACAGTGTAGTAAAACATTTTTGCATTTTAATTTTTCCCCTTACTGTGGTCTGCTGCTGTCTGGTATAAAAATCCATTTTTCAAAATCACATACTTTAGTACTCTCCATTTACTAAATAAAAATATTGTTCTGAATTTATGATGCATGAAATTATTAATGTATTTATTTTATACTGTTGGTCCAATTAAAAATTGAATTAAATATATTTTGAATGCTGTGATCTCACAACATTTAATTCTGCAAGCATAGGGTTTACCATATAGTTTGTGTTTCAGAGTATATATAAATGTAGTTGGTGCATGCAGATATTCTCTTTGGCAAAAAATTACCTTCCCAGAGAAACAGAGTACCAGCTGCAGCCACAAAAAGAACTCGGTCTCTATTTCTGCTTCTCTCAGCGGTATAAATTTCAGAACAATTGTTTTAATGGTATTATTTTAAAGTGTGTGCAATTTCTTTTTATTGACAATCACATGAAAATATAAGCTATTGGCAGAGTAAAATGACATCAAAATCAGGGAATAAAAAGGTCTGTTTTCTGTATCTAATGGCATACATTCAACAGACAACTTGGCTGTAATTGTAATATATAGATGCCATTAATGGAACAGTAAGTGGTGTGAAAATTTTACCTTCTTGAATTTCGTGTGTTTAAATTCATAGGTTAGTATTACACTAAACTGGATTTATTGTTTAGTGTTAATGGTGTTCAAAGAGGTGTCAGAAATGGATTTCTGATACAGAAATCTAAGAGTATACAAGCATGAGGATTTAATGACTTAAGTTCAAAAGGAGCTCTTAGGGGTATTCTGAAGATCCAGACTAGAATTTTTGCAAATGTTAGGGAAAAGCAGCATGCATTTTAAGCAAGGTGTTTAAAAGTTACTTGATTTTCTTCAGCATATTTTCCAGTCAAAGGTGCAGCTGGTTGACTTAATGCCAAATAGGTCAGAAGTGCAGTGATAATACTTGGAACCAGAAATATCCTTTACAGGTTCTGTATCCTTCCCCCTGTTGTCCTTTCAGGCCTGAAGTAGTCACACTGTACAATTGGAGTACTTTTAGAGGGAACCTAAAGGTTACCTCCTGATGCTTTTACTAAGTGAGCCCTTAGGTTGCTTTCTGTTCCAACATCAGCAATTTCCAATAATTCATTCAGAATTGTTGGATTGATCAACTTTAAATTGATCTTCAGTATAGGATGAAATGATTTACCAAGTAGCAGCTTTGTATTTGCATATCTATGCATTTTGAAGTAATGAAAATAATACTTTTTAAAATTTTTGTTAATTGGTACAAAATAATTTTTCCAGCATAGCAAAATAAGGCAGGTAGTAGTAAGTTGAACCTTTGTTGTACTCAGCATTTTTAAGGCTTCTAAAATGATTAATTTAATTTATATTTATATTCATGATTTAGACTTTGGAGTATACTGAAATTGGCTCTTACCAGAAGTCAAGAACAATTACAAAATATCTTCTGTGAAACCTAGATTCAGAGCCAACAAGGTTTTGTATTGCAGCTTTGATTCAGCAGCTTTATTGGGCAGCATACACCAGGTCAGCAACAGTCTTACAGACTAGATTTCCCTTCCTTCAGCTTTGTGGTAGACCAGATTGTTTTGATGTTTTTATCAGCAATGATTAATGGTAATCTAGTTTGTTTTCTACAGCTAAAGACCACTCCTTTTAGTTGTGACAATGTGGTGTTTAGCTTTTACTAAATGCCAGGTAGGTAAAAGAGTAAATGTCTCCTTATCTGTCAGATACCTTAAACTCTTTAAAGCTGTCACTAAGATTTATATACAAATTGGGGCAAAAAAAATGGGTTAAAAAGATGGTCTTTTTTTCCCCCCCCCACTTTAAAAAATGACATATATTTGTATTGTTATAGAAATAATGTTTAATGCCAACACATGTGTTAAGGATCTAAATAATTGCAGCGCATTTGTGTCATTTTCTAGGAGGAAGGATAAAAAACGCTCAGGTATAAATGACTGATAAGTATTATAAAGCAACTATTTCAGAATGAAGGTAAGACAGTTTGGGGAGGTCATCATTCTAATTTTAGTAGACTGATGGCATTTAGGCTAGAAAAGCAAATCTAATTACTTTCAGTTGGTGAAGAAGCATCAACTTTTGAAAGAAACTGATTATATTTTGCCATGTGGATTGAGGACAGAATTGCTGCATTGGTAATGTTAAGAAATTTGCAGTGAGTACTTTTAAGAAAATGTTAAAATGTTTTGAAGTCTAAAAGAATTACTAATAGGTTCATTAGCTCTGTGATAGCAATGAACCATGTGTTTGCACATTAGTGTTATTGCTGAAAAGGAGATTTGCTGGCATCTATTCAAAATTGTGTTATTAGAATTAAAAAAATACTTTGTGGAATGTTGCTTTAAGCTGATATCACATTATAAGGAAGATGGAGTGACTCTATGCATGAGCTGTATGATCTTGTATATCCCTAATGAAATTTGTCTGTGAACGCACATCTGCACATGACTTGTCCTTTCATTCAGTACACTTTTTATTATGAGAAGAAACATTCTGTCATTTTATATTAATTCTTATTGATGAGGCTCATCCTGTAATGGAAGACTATGTTTCTCAAGTGGTTCCTGCAGTGTTGCTTATTTCCTGAGTAGTTGCAGTATATTATGCAGACCTCTGTTTCTGTCACGAGGGGAGTTGGAGCACTGTTGCTATTTTATTACAGCCAGCGGGTAATGAAACAAAGTAAAAATTCATGTTGCTATTTAATTGCAGAATTGAGTAATTTTACTGCTTTGAAAGCACAAATTTTGACTTGATTGCTGCATTTGATAAATAGCTGAATGTAATTTTTTAGTAAAGTCTTCGCCGTGTTTTAAGTGTTGACAATTAGACATTTTTTCTCTTATTGAATAGCAGCTAAATGTTCAAAATGTGGGATATGAACAAAACAGTTTTGTGGTGATTAGCTTTAGTATCTTTCTTTTTGTCATTTGTAGTAGTACTAATACAACACTTGCTCTTGTGCAAAATTTAAATAACAAACCACTTTAAAGACACTGTTTTCCTAAATTTGTGGTAATTGAGCATGCACAGGCGCCTTAGCAATCATAAAGAAGACCCTAGTTGTACTGAAGAGGAATGGAGAGAGTGAATGATTGAGCCTAGCTATAATTTAAAACCAGGTATAAATGAGAGTGCTTAAAAAAAAATATATATATATTTCATCAATCACCAGTGTGGTGTCTCAGAATTGTCAGTTTGTACTCCACAAACTGTACTGTGGTTTTGCAGTTGCACAAGGGTTCTTAAGGTCAGTTCTACAACTCATAAAGTAGGTAAATAGTCTTTATTTCATGTGTAAATTCTTTAGTAGTTGATTTGCGTGCTGAATGCAAAGTGGAAAAATGGAGTGTATATTTTTGACTGGATTCTACTGACATAATGAACCTCTAGGAGAAAATCCAAGCACTCTTCCTTCCCTCCAAAAAAATGTTCATTTTCAGGGAGAAGAGCTTGTTGCTTTTATCTTGAAATATATTTCTTTACTCAGAAAAATGCATTGAGTTTTTTTTTAATCTTTAGTTGCTTCAAGTCTTGTTTTCTTACTTTTCTTCCTAACGGATATTCTGTAAGAACACAAAGTGTAGCTAGAAGAATAAAGTGAAACAATCTTCTTTCTCCTTGTTTTTTAGTTGTAATCTAATACAATCACATAAAACAGGTGACTTTTTAATGTAAAGTAAAATGTAAAATCGCTTTAAAATGTAAATTTTGCTCTAACCATAACAATTTCAAAAGTAATTCTAAACTTTCTTGAGTATCTCAGTATTTCTCTTGAATTGTTCCCCCGAATCTGTATTATGTGTATGTTTCCTTCTGAAGTCATAACTGTGAGTGGCTGCTTGTATAATTGTCTCTTCTTGTATTGATCTTCCATTTGTTCTGTGTGTAGGTTGCTATGGGGTTGATGGAGAGAGTGACTCTATCATGAGTTCAGCTTCAGAAAATTCCACAGAGCCTTGGTTTTGTGATGCATGCAAATGTGGTGTCACACCTAGCTGTGAATTGTGTCCCAACCAGGATGGGATCTTCAAGGAGACTGATGCAGGCAGGTAAGACTGAATAAGTGATGTTTTGAATTTGCTGTCATCTTACCTTTAAAAGATTGGGTTTTTTCCTGTACCTTGTAGAGACTCTGCTCAGTTCTATTGACTTTCAAGTAGGATGTAAGTGGGAGGAAAACTGCATGTTTTTATTTTAGTAGAGCAAAGGACTGGATCAGTAATGCCAGGCAATGAGAAAAAGTAGCATAACAAAATTATATTGAGGATGTGCTAAAGGTATTCAGACAGACCTTGTATAGTATGATTTTTTAGAATTACGAAGATTTTATTCTTGATTTTTAAGAATATTCTTCTTTTTAGCATTGAATTCATGTCTAATTTGAGAATATGCAGATTAATTCTCATGATGTCTTCAGTTCCTGTCACATTCGAAAATAAGATATACATGTTAGTGATAACTAATTATCTGTACTAAAGGCAAAAGCTGTCTTATCAGTGCTGACTGATTTATGTGTTGCTAGGTTTTGCTGCATGGTTTAATGGGTTTTGTTTTTTTAGGTTTTTTTTTTTTTTTTTTTTATTGTCTTTGTTTTCGTTTGGTTTGGTTGGTTTTTTTAAATAGACCATGAAAATGAAGGTTTTTTCCATACACTTTCTGGTTGTATAAATTGCGTGTGTGTGGTAAAAAGCAAAGTTTTCAGGTGCTGGGCTTTTCATAAGCTTAAAAAAATGTTACACAAATGAGTCAAGGTTTGTAGTGAATAATTTTGAATCTTGGAGGTATTAGCGCTTTTTTAATACTTTTAGGGTTCAGATCATTGTTTCTGGTCTGTAGTAGGTTTAAGAGTGTATGTGCATCTTCCTTATAAAACCTTTACACAACTAAGCAAATTGTGCTTTTCCAGTTGTTTTCTGTTTTGATAATAATGCTTCTATAGGCAAGAAAATTATCTTAAAGACTATAAGTCAATTGTGTAACAGGAAATGTGAGACTTGATATCACCTGGCAAATTTTATTTCAACTTTTTTATTCCTGTGTTCTGCAAACAATTTAAACCCTATAAATATAATTTTCCATGCTATCCTAGTAGAAGTTATAAGTCAGCATTTTAATAATTGCTTAATTTTTTTCTTGTGAAGGGCTGGTATGCTTTTAGTTAACCTGGAAGTATTTTCTTTGTTACATTGGTTGTCTGTGCAGAAGCACATGCCTGCCTTGGTGACAGTGGGCATTATCACAATATTTTATTACTGTTATTGTATCTTTATTTGCTGGATAATAATGATATTGCTATTCTGGATAAGTTTATTCTATCAGAGGAAGAGGTTATATACTAGAAAAAAACAAATGCCAATTGCTATTTACTAGTTGACATTATTAATATGTGAGAATTCCTGTGCTCTATTTTTATTATTTATCTATAAATTTGAATTCTCAAGGGTAGGGGGGCACTATAGACTAGGAGTGGGGTCTTGGGGCAGTGTCCATTATGTTTCCATTGTACTCAGTTAACAGTAATCCAGTTCAGTGCTATTCTTGATGTGTTAGCAGAAAGGCACTACTGAGTAACAGATTCCTTTGCCTCACCATTGCTCTTCATCCCCTTACCACCTTTTAAAAATAAATTCTCCATAGCATCAGTGCTCAAAATAACACAAACCAAACCTAGTCAGTTTCTCTTCATAATTGAATTGGAATAATTTCTCTCTTTTTACATGAAAGGTGAATCATGAGAATAATGAGGTGCTTAATTTCTTAGCAAAAGCCTTTTCACATTAATCTCCCAGTTTCACAAGTATAAATGTGAATTTATGAAATTTTACTTCTCGAAATGCTATTATCCAAAAATATAAATTCTATCCTTGTTTCAGTATGGAGTTTTTCTTCCTTCCTAATCAACATCTGTCATCATTGCTCCAAGCTAAATGGATGGTAAAGTAACAAGGAAGATTATTCTTCTTTGATTACCCAATTTGTCTTAATTACAAGCTTCTAAAACATGTGCAGCTAAATAAATGAGCAGGAAAATATTTAGAACTGGTATTAAAAGCAGCTGAAGCTGCTTCAGCTGTGAACTTGACTGACTTGTGTATGTTTTTTAATAAAGATTCAGGTCTGAGTTCACATATAGGTGGTTAAAGAAATGAGGCACTTGTGTGCCAATCACACAGAAATGGCAGTTTGAATCTGTAGTACTGCAATACTTGGGTGACATGTACAAAACATTTTGAGAAGGTCAGTATGAAGCAAGCAGCCAGCTGTTGGGTTTATCATAGATAAACTCCTGCAGAGTGCAGCAGCATTAAATACACCAGTGGAGCATGAAAAAACTGTGCAAATTAAATTGAGAAAGCAGCTTCTTGTAGATGTGTATCTTTATATTGAACTTCAGAGAGTATGTTTAGTAGGCTGTATTAAAACTTACTGTCAAAAATCTCCAACCAGAACCTTGGATTTTTGTTAAGAATAATAATTGTGGAGTTATGTAACTTCTGTTTATAAAGATTTGTTCTGTGTTACACACCTTAATTTAAAGAAGAGTATAGAAAAGAAGCCATACAGAATTCAGATGTTTTTGTTTACAAACAAGAAGTCTATTTATCTCAAGGTTGCAGGTCTCATTCTGTGTGTTGTATTTTGCCTTTTTTTTTTTAATTTCCTTTTAAAAACAAGTACAATGTGCTTAAGTCAATGAGGTATTTATTTTAGTAGATCATAATGTTTACCAGAATGTGCATTTAAGCACATACATATGCTTTTTTTAGTGGAGGAATATTTCATAAAAGTATAGTAGTGATTTAGGCCAAGCTATTGCCACTCCTGGATACAGCATGGAAGGGCAGAGGTGGTACCTGGTGCTGCAGGGTAGGTTGTGCCTCCACTGATTTTCTGGGGAGTCAGACAGAAGATGTACTTTTCATATACTAATGAGAAGGATCTGATTTTTTACATGTAACATTGTATTAAGTTAGAGTTTTGTGGTGGCGTGCTGGAGTGTTTCTGCTGTAATAAAACCAGTGATGAGGTTTTCTCCCTTTCTGAGCAGCAAGCAGTTTGGCAGAACACTTGAATGTCTCAGCTTGTTCTCTGGCAGCTAGCAGGCTGCCATATTTGTACTAGATTGTTTAAAGACAAGGTTGTAACTCATCTTTAAATTTTCTTTGCTTCTTCCTATGGTAGCAGTGCTGTGACCAAATAATTTTGTGGATATGAAGAACACTAGTAAAATTTATGGAGGCAAAACAATGCAATTCTTGCATATAAATGTGTATTTGGGATATACATCATGCTAATTGTTTTAAGTTTATATGTTTTAAAAGGAATTTACTACTTAGCATCCCAAGTCTGAGTCATTTAACTGCAGGATAAATACTTGTTTTTAAATACACGAGTGAAAAGAATCTTGTCAGATATGACACAATGGATCAGTCAATGTTGTGGCTTGTTAGATTTACTGGGAAATTTCTTACAGAGTGAAGCAATTTAATGGCTTTTAAATAGTTTCTTACTGTTACTGGGATTTTTCTGTTATCCAGTTAATATCTTGGACTGTTTTGGGGGAAAATGGTAAGTAAATAGTCTGTTCACCAGTTTTGTGCATTGAAAGATCATGGTTTTCTTTTGTAAAGACTGAAATATAGATGTATTTTTGAGCTTGCTACCAAACCTTTCATATTTTGCTTTTTTTTAAATTTCTGATGGGATATATGGTTCATAAATAACATGAAACCTAATAAATCTGAGTGTGATAAATTCCGGCGTTGTAGGTCTAAGGACAATTGATGAAAAGTGTGCTGCTTTGGGAAACCAGGGCTACATGGAGCTCCTGAATAGTATAACCATAAACTTCAGTATTTCTCTCATATGTAAGCAGCTAGTTAATAACAGTATGTGTTTTAAGTGCACTTGAACCCCGGATGTTATTGTTCTGGTATAACTGAATTTTTTAAATTGACATACAAAGGAAAGTGGAGGGAGAGGAGATAGGCTAAACCGTGGTAGAAGATTGGGAAAAACAGCACAGCAGCATGGGTGCAGATTTTAGCAGGTGGTAACAGGTCTGTACTGAATCCCTGGTAAAAGAGACAAGGGAAGAAGTGTTCCTCACATCATCATGAGTCTTCTTGAATACAGGGAGTAGATTCTATTATTTGATTAGAACAGAAGAGAGTTTTAGTCTTCACTAGTGTTACATTTACTGTTAAACAGTAATGACTGGAAGATTGTAAAGTGCTGAATTAACACACTTGCTGAGGCTATTTCAGCTCAGTTATGTCTGGAGTCTCTAGTTGTATTATATATCATGCGGGACTTTATAGGTTCAGAGTGTTAGCTACAATCTCTGCAATTGAATGGCCATTTTCTTGCATATCTTAAGATAACAAAAAATAGCAGTCTTGACCCTCTGTCTATCACAGTTTTTTCCCACCTGATGCAAGGAGTAGCAAATACTTCCTGAATTTTGATAAAACAGTAAGATTATTTGCAGTAGTTTGTCTCAGTTAATTTGAGTCATCCATGCTGTGCAGAACAGATTTTGAGTTTGTTGCTAACTGATGGTTTGTGACAGTGGGAGCTGGATCTTTTAGAAAGTGTTCATTACAAGAACAATGGAAGAAAAAGACTAAGAGGAAAATTTGTCTTCTGCTGCAAGGCTATTTTTGAGTAGCTGAGAGCTTCAGGAGGTTAAGAAGATGCCTGTCAAGAGCAGTCTTGAGGCTGAAATCTTTACCATTGTGTGGCATTTGGTTACTATACTCTGAGGTCCAGATTCATTTTCTGCCACTCAGGGCTGGAGATTTAGACCTCCTACTCTCTAGGTTTTTTATGACCAGTGAAGAAGGGAACAGCTAAGTAAACTGAGTGTGTTTATCTGAGTTTCAGATAGGCGTTTTGTTATATGACTCAGATATGTTTATTCCTGAATGCAAGTCCTCTCGATGTTGCTTAAAACTAACTAGTTTTGGTGATACTAACAAGTGCAACTATCAGTGGAAAGTCTGACTGATACTGTGTTGTAAGCGCTTCATGGCTATATGCTCAAAGCTCAGTGTTGCTGTGACTACCTGTATAATTTTGTTCGTTCCCTTCCTACCCCCTGCCACATTATGAAAACATCTGTCTGCCTTAGCTTTATAAGTAGTATCAAAATCTTCATACACTTTCATGTTCCTTGAAAAGTGTGTATAGCCCTTGGGAGAGCCATCAGAATGTAAAGGTGGTGGTAGCCCAGCCCTTGATCCAGACAGGCAGAGCACTCCCAGTGCCTTTGAAAAGCACTACTCCGTGGTTCAGTGTCTGAGCTCCTGAATTCCAAATAGGCACTCCATCCCTGCTTTTAATCTACTTTCCTTCAAGTGTTTCAGCTAGCTAGCATCTGCAACATTTACAAGGCACTTGGAAAATGGTGAGTATAATATAGGATCAAAATGTTGGTAACAGTAACCTAATTTTGTCCGCTGTTTTAGGTGGGTCCACATTGTTTGTGCCCTCTATGTTCCAGGAGTGGCATTTGGAGATATTGACAAGCTGAGGCCAGTAACACTAACAGAAATGAATTATTCCAAGTATGGTGCAAAGGTAAGTTTAGAAGAGATGTAGTGGCAACAAGTAACTGTATTTTATGTTTTTACATGTAAAAGAATAAAATGCGTCTTCCCAACTTTATTTTTCTTTTTTGTAGCAATTCTGTAGTGAGGTTAAGGACTAAAAGTGAGATAAAGTTTATTAATGGTTGTTATACCTACAACTTACATGCTCTTCCCTCCATCTTTCTATCTGTTCCCTTAGCACCATTCTCCATAATTTCTGTCACTGTTTTTGCCCAGTTTGCCTGATTTTTTACAGAGGTGCTAATTTCTTTTGAAGTCAGTGGCAGATTGACAAAATATGAATGGAAAGTGAGGAGGATTCATAAGATGAGAGATGGGATGTTGATTAAGAAAGGGGCAGATGTACCTTCAGTAAGAATGACTTTAGAGTTTATATGTAAGCCAGTATGCATACAACAGGCTGTTCCAAAGCAGTGTTTACCAAAATCCACAGCAACATAGGACCCTCAACTTGAACTGATACATGGTTCTAAAGTTAAAATTGTTTTACATGTAAATGTTTTCAGTCCAGATCAAAAGTAATCATGAACAAACCATACAGAAAACCATTGTAGTGGGCAGAGGACAGCACTCATTAGTTTGCTAAATACAGTTTGTTTGGCTAATGGAGACAGTGTGGAGAAGTCATGTCTATCAGGCCAGTGTGGGAGAATGTGGTTGGCTCGAAGTCTGCAGCTCTAAAGCTTCATTTCTGCCAAGTCACTTTTGTTTTCTTGAATTTTTTCTACTTGTTAAATGGAATACTAAATGAAAATGTGTAGTGCAGTTTTAAAAATGGATACAATATATAAAACAGGCTAAAACACTTTGGATAGCCCATGTACAGCATACCTGTATCAGGAGCCTGGGCCTGCTGAAGCATTTAGCCTTGTTTAGAAATGTTTGTAAAAGGTTGGGGCAAGCACTCCAGACTCTGCAAATTGTTGCTGAAATGAATCATACTCTTTTTTTAAATGAGTGATGTATACGATCAGGGAAAAGAATTGGGGCATCTTTTTTTGCTGTGAGTAAGGTGAAAGTGACCTGTACAGGTGAGGAATACTCATTGGTGTTGGAAAGCTGTAAATCTTGTTTGCTATATGAAATATGGAAGTTACAGCTTATTTTGCTAATTCCCCCTTCAAAAACAGCTTAATATAATAGGTTTTTTCATTTAATTTCTTATCTGTTAGGTGTTGCAGCTACACAGTTAAAGGGTGCCTTTCTAGTGTAGCATATGTGATGTATTGAGATTCTTCAGTCACTGAGTTTTCCTTACCACTCCATTCGGTTGTTTAACTTTCTGCATGGAGATATTTTCTCTAGGTGATAGACAGCTTTGCTCTCTATTCAGCAAGTAGAAGTCTAGGAAATGCATGCCTGTATAATTTTAGATCATCTTTATGCACTGGATAGCAGCACTGCTCAAGCAGGGCGTGTTCCCATTTCCTGCTTATCTGCTCATTTCTCTAGATTGCTGGCACAGGGATTTGGTCTGAAATTGTGGAGAAAGAGACTGAGGAATTGATCTGACTGAAAAATAAGTTGTTTTTTTCCAGGTCATATTTGGGGATGTCAGTTGGTTGTTTTTCAAGTGACTGTGCCTAGAATGCACATATCTGAAGCCACGGTTACTTAATTAAGTGAATTACATCCATCCTTATGATATTTATGATTTTTGAGTATTTGTTTCTGCACTGTCACATGTTTACTCCTCTGTCATTGCTTATCAAAGGACATGTACATAATTATCTATGGTTTCCAGTCATTCAGACCACTGCTGTTTTATTGTTGTTTGTCCTCGGAACTCGTTGAACATTTGCTGAGGACTGTTGTTTTTTTTATACCATGGTTATACAACTAATTGTGCTTGAATTGCTTTGATGGTATTTGGTTGTTTTGTTGAAGGGGAAAGCAATACATGGAGGTTCATATAAAAATTCATCCAACATGCTGTTTAGATTATTTAGGCACTTTACTGTTGTTGAAAATGAAATTAACAGTGGGACTTGAGAAAGCAGGAAGCTTTAAGTAGTGTCAGCTGTTGGGAGCATACTTGGTTTCTGTACCACACAGGAGTCACCTACCAGTTTGGTTTTTATATATATAAGTTATCAAGTATTAGGCAAATTGCACCTGCAATATTTACTGTGGCCTTTTCCATTCTTCTTTATGAAGGAGTGCAGCTTTTGTGAAGATCCTCGTTTTGCCAGAACTGGTGTATGCATTAGTTGTGATGCTGGGATGTGCAGAGCTTATTTCCATGTGACCTGTGCTCAGAAGGAAGGCCTCCTCTCAGAAGCAGCAGCAGAAGAGGTAGGTATGGAAAGGATAGAATAAAAGATTTCTATTGAAAGCATATGGAGATGACCTGACATGGTAGCTGTTTTGTTCACAGGTCCTGAACAAAGTTTTTAAGTAGGTAACAAGTAAAGGAGTAAGGGAACTGTGCAGGGAGAGCCTTCACCAAATTGTCCAACTCTGAGCATCTTTTGAAACTGACTGGAAAAAAGGACAGAGAAAGTTAACACAGAAGTTGGCTTAACAGACTGTCAGTCAATACAAACAGGCATTCTATTTCCTGGGCTTCACATAGGGTGACATACTTACCTAGCTGTTTGTGTCATACAGGAATCTCTGTTTCATACCAAATAGGAAACTTGAGAAATTAAAAACATTTCTGATGCCACTTTTTCATGCATGTTTTCCAGTATTTACTTTAAATTGTAGTACATAAATATGACTTTCCATGTTGTAACATTAATCTTTGGAATCAGAATAAAAAGCAAGTATTTTTAACCTCCTGATAACTTCTTAATGTATTTTCTTAATGGTTTTTCCCTGTAATATGATCTAAAGCAATTCAGATTTGAAGTTCCTACTTCCTGATTCATTTTTATGGTATAAGTACTTTTAGGTTGTCCAATTTCATCCTGATACGTATCATTTGGATTAAGCCTGTTGTGTTCATAGCTTCACAATTTAGTTTTTTGCCTTAGGAAGTGGCACAGGTAACACAAAAACAAGCATTACTTTCACTGTTGATATTGACACTTTTGTTTCTGAAGACCACTAAGGGATTCATGAAGAAATCACAAAATACTTTCTTCTGTTTGACAAATAAATAGGAAGATATCACATTGCCTTATCATTGTTATGCTTAATAGATTATGTGTAAGGTTGAGTCTTTAGATGCCCTATGTGAATTCCCTCTGGATATGTGTATCTGTTTACCTTTCCACCTTAAAATTTTGTTACATGTTGTCTGCAGTCAAATTTTTAATCAAGGTCTCACACAATCTCATTTTAGGGCACAGCTAATTTTTGAACTAAGCTGTCTCATACTGTGAAAATCTAAATTAAAATAAAATGTGCTTGTAAGGAAAGTCAGAGTAAATTTTATTACTCTATGTTTTATAAGTGGAATAAAAGAAAATTTGATATGTAGGTAATTTATTAATATTTGTATTACTTTATGAAGGAAGACTGCCTTAAGTTTTTCTTAGTCTGTAGATTTATGATGTTGTTTGTACACTTTTGAAAGTAAAAAGGCAATTAAATGCGTTTCTCAAACCATGTCTCCTCATGGCTCAGATACTTGTAGTCTGCTTGCAGGGTTTGCAGATGCTGAAGTTGCTATAAAGTAGCCATGATAGTGTGCAGATATGATGGAATGAAAAATGGGAAAAAAAATCATCTGAGAGATGATAAATCATGTGAGGGTATAGCCACCAAAATGGTTCGAAAAACATTAAAGAAACCAAATACAGTTTGATAGTATTCAGAATTATTAAGTACTTTTAGGATTTTATTTAAAAGGCACAACGAATCAACAGGAAATTAATACATGTTATCTGTTAAAGGGATTTGTATTTAGGAATTTATTTTACTGGTTTTTTTTTCCTGGAAGTGCAAATATAGTACAGAGATTGACTAGGAGAGAATTGAATCATTAATGCATTTAGAAACGTTTAGGATCGTGCAATGAAAACAGTGGAAAACGCCTTACATTGTAAATTACATCAACATGACAAAATTGATTTAGAAACATACTTTTTAGTTGTTTCTAAAAACAGCCCATTTGAACATGTGAACTGATTGCCAGAATGTTTGTGCTGTTCAGAGCCCTTTGGCCTTTTTTTGTCTCACTCTATCTTCATTCCTTCCCCTTTGTTTTTTTTTTAAACAGGATATAGCTGACCCTTTTTTTGCTTATTGTAAACAGCATGCGGACAGGTTAGACAGAAAATGGAAGCGGAAGAACTACTTGGCTTTACAATCTTACTGTAAAATGTCCTTGCAGGAAAGAGAAAAGCAGCTTTCACCAGAAGCTCAGGTATTGTATTCGTGACACAAATGCCTCTGTATTAATAATCCATGTTAAACAAGACAGAAATTAAGAGAAGGTCAAAGTGTTATTATAGTAGAAAATTAAATGTGGAATATATTGATAGTGCATGGTCATTTAACAGCACACTGAGCTGTTTGTAGGGTTTGGTCTCTAAGAACAATTATCTCTATATATGATATAGTTATATCTCTTTATATATCTACTTCAATAAATATCAAATATCTCTGCTTGTCTGAATTGAAAAATATTACTTTGCTTTTGAGGTAAAAAGTTGGTAATTACTTTTTCGTTGTAATTCATAGATTTTGTTTAATATTTTCTTCAAGATTCTGAAGACAAAAGGCCAGAAAAACTTAGGCATTTCTATTTCTATCTAAATTTCCAATTTTTTAGGTCTAAGTGGAATTCTGTGTGCCAGGTGTTTTCATAGTAAAGACTTTCTAGGAAAAGAAATAATGTATGCAAAGAAGTGAGTCTGTGCTACTGTGTGGGAGTTGTCTGAAAGCCTTAGGCAAGTCTATATCCCTGTCTAGTGACAGATCCATTTAAAACTGTTTAGTTACTGCGGAAGCTCAGCTGATAAAAGTCCTGTGGATACAAAGGTTTCAATTCCTCTGTGGGAATCTGCATACTTTCATGTTTCAATGTGTGTCTTTTATTGATTTTTTCTGATTCTGAGGAATTTCTAGCATAGTTTGCTTCACTGCTTAGGCTGAACTACATTCCATGGAAAAATCACACCTGTGTAGAAAAGCAACTTGTTACCTAAACAAAACCTGCCTGATTTATTTGTAGAAAGTAGCAGATGCTGTAAATAATGGAAATAATTTATGAGAGAGGACGATCTGCCTTTTTTCTGAAGTGAGAATTATAGCGTAGTGATAAGAAAATATTGTTTCATATCAGCAAACTTTTTATTTAAAACAATCTTGCCTTTCCAGTTCTTCAGAGATCTTTGAATAGGAGAATAGTAATTTAAAATTATCTGTGCTGTTAAGAATGAGCATGAGCAAATTTGTACTGTAGAAGAATTGTGAATGAAATATTTTTTGCAATATTGAACTTCATGTAGCTTGATTTAAAACTGGTTTCATAATGCTTGCTGAATATACTCGGCTCTCAGTTATGTGAAATGCACCCATGTAGTGGAGACATTACAATAATATGAACACTGCCCAATAAAATGGTAAGTGCTGGTTGTGCAATATCAGTTTGGATCCATCAGGGCATATTTGGACTGTTTTCAGGCATATATTAAGCAGTGCTGATAACGCTGATAAGTTCCCAGCATTTCCCGTTCTCTTTCCTCTTTTCCCCAAACCAAAAGTCTGCAATTTTTTAATATTAATTATTTAGATTAAATTTTTTGAAACTGAAGAATGCTGAAAACTGCAGGTGCAGTTACTTGACATGGTGTCATAGGCACCTTGATACAAGTATGACGACTTGCATATGTTTTGTACAACCACATGTTTTCACTCTTGGTGGCTTTGGTGTTGTACAGCAGTGGCTGTAGGTGGACCTGTTGTCTGCTGCTGTGGGTCCAAGAAAAAAGCCATTGGGGTCAGAGCTGGCCAGTAAGCTATGTTTGCTTTGTTTCTTGATCATTAATGTTCAAGACCTAGTGAGGTAATGTGTTAAACTGTCTGCAGTATTATCTTCAGTGATTCTGTTTGAAATCAGAGATGTTCCTTAACCATAGTGTGTATGTATATTGCACACCTTTTACTTTTGTCTCAGGAGTATCTTACACCATATGGTGGGGAAGTCACATTAGTTTAGTTTCTTCTTCGTGCAGGAAAGTAAACAGCTTCTAACTGATAGTCAGCTGGAGTTTTGCCTCTGAAGGTTTGTATCTTGATGTCAGTTTCTGCCAGAATTGCCACTTCATAGAGTTCCCTCAAGACAGCATTTTCCAACTGTCAGTAACAGCTTGATCTTCTGGGGTAGATCTCCCAGATGGTCACAAATATACAGATGTCATCAACAATATATATTGTGAGCTTCTCTTGTCTGCTTCACTTCTGTTTGGGTTGTGTTCTTGACAAATTATAATCAGCAAGTTTAACATTTATAAAAAGAGAAAGGAGTTCCTACAAAAGTATGTCAAATATGGTACAAATGCTCTTCATCAACTTCTGTTGCTCACTAAATATCAATTTAATGTGTATCTAAATGCATATGTGGTAGGTCAACCAGAGCTTCTACCAGTTGTGAGTTTTCACAGTCCTATCAAATTATCATTATTAGAAAGGGTTGTCTCAAAGCCAGCAGTCATCTGTTGCTTTCATCAGTGGGGAAATCTTATCAAGAAATGTGTACATAGCTCAAAACTCTAGTGAAAGGAGAATGTCGTTTGTGTGTGCACTTTGAAGTAAAATGGAATGTCTGTATCAACATCTGTTTCTTGAGTTGTAGAGTTCTGGAGTGAAAATGGCATTGATAAGATGGTGCAGCTTTTAAAATGAAAATAAAGTGCGGATGTGTTCCAAATTATAACTCAAAACTGATTTTGAATCGTTCATTGATGTTTTTAACTGGTGGAATTCTTTGCAGGCTCGAATCAATGCCAGGCTCCAGCAGTACCGTGCCAAGGCAGAGCTGGCGCGCACCACCCGGCCCCAGGCCTGGGTTCCCAGGGAGAAGCTGCCGCGGCCGCTGACCAGCAGCGCTTCAGCCATACGGAAGCTCATGCGCAAGGCCGAGCTGATGGGAATCAGCACAGACATTTTCCCAGTGGATACTTCAGATACAAGTTCCAGTGTTGATGGAAGAAGAAAACATAAACAACCAGCTCTAACTGCTGACTTTGTGAATTATTACCTTGGTAAGGGTGAAAATAGCTTATTTTTCTCAATGAAAAGGTACCACTTTGCTGCATTGTGCTATGCTATTTCATTGGCTTTTTTTTGTCATTGTATTTAATTGTTTATAGCAGATAAATATGGATTATGACTTCATTTGAGGTCAGATATATTATTGCTTGGAATCTGTGTTTACACAGAAACCTTTTTTTTTATAGACACTTCAGAAAAGAATAAAATCTTTCAAATATAAACAGGAGACTAAACTGTCTTTAAGAAGAGAGTAGGTAACTTTTGGTATAATATTTTTTCCTTAAATTCTTCTCCATTTCTATGTGGAATAGCATGACTTTTTGACTGTTTGCTAGATGCTGATCAAAGTTCATAATTTAAACAAATACAATATTTATGCAGCAAAATGCAAATATTAGGACTGTTCATTCTACTCAATCTGTGTATTGAACCTCTAGGCCATAGCTTTGTGCCTTAGTATTGTTATAATTTTTTACTTTAGATTGCATCACTTTTTTTTAGTGCATAAAACTTGAAAATGTATATTCAAGAATAGGATATAATGCCATTTTCTTTTAAATAGAGAGAAATATGCGCATGATTCAAATCCAGGAGAATATGGCTGAACAGAAGAACATCAAAGATAAGTTAGAAAATGAGCAAGAAAAGCTTCATGTGGAGTATAATAAGGTAAAGAAAAAGGGGTGATAAACCCTTGTACCATTTTAGTATTGCTGCTATTAACTTTCGTAGAATTTTTCGTTCCATGGAAAAAATTTGGAGAAAAATGTAAGATGGAAACTACTAATCTTTTAAAAGTAATATTTAAAAACTTATTTTTTCTTTTAAAAATATTCAGTAGTCTGTCTTCTCCCATACAAATAATATCAATTTCTAAAATGTGATATGTTCACTGGACGCAAGTTTTTTAACTGGCCCTACTGAGAGCTCCAGTAACAAATTGCACATGGATCTGTTTGAACCTGCATGATTCTCTGCTTGTAGCCCGACTTGGTAACTGGTAATCTGTGATACTCATGAGTGTTATTTATTTATTTATGTCAACTACAACTCCAGTTGGGCTTAGGTTTAATGACTTGACTAATTTTTCAGACAGAAATAATCAGTATTCACACCTCCACAATGTCCTCTGCATACTTATTAGGGTATAACAAATTTGATGCCCATAAATTATGGCTTTGCTCCCCCAAAATGTTGCTTATGTAGTTTTTATGAACTCATCATTATGATTAAAAAAGAACTTTTTGCATTTTACCAAATATTTTAATATTATTTTGAAACATAGATATACTGTACCTTTTGTGACAGATGACATGCTGCAGTTCTTGCTGAATTCAACAGCCTATTAAGTGATAGTTAATAATGTTACTATGATGTTACTATTAATTCTTAAGCTGTTTGGTGTGTGTTTTAAGTGAGAACATAGGGAAAATGTAGCAGCAGATCCTTGTGAACTGCCCAGGGATGATAAAGGGAAAGAAAATTGTGCCTGGGACTTTTAACCAAATTAATAGTTACCTTCCAAAATACACAACCTAACAGTTACTTCCAGAAGGAAAAAAACCCCTTTTTTTTTGCTTGCAGCCTTTACCTTTACATTTTCTCTTTCTGTGAGCGAGGCAAAAGAGAGTTTTGATTCATTTATATGTTTGCTTGTTACAATCTTACTGTGTAAATAGTGTGGACATCACATATAAGATGTTCCTGTAATTTAGTTTTACTTTCTATTTGACTTTATGAAACCTTATTTCCATGCTGAAATACTTCAGGTCTTTACAAAACAAGTGGTTTCTCTGGATTCTTGTTTTACTTCTGTTAAATTAATGGTTCTACTGATTTCAGCTATATTGATATGAGTTTCATTGTTGTTCTAATCCCACAATAAGTTAATACACCCTTGGTAAGTAAGAGGCCGAGTAAGTTTTATTTAATAACTCTAAATGGATTTTCATTCCTGTTGCCTATTTTTTTTCTTTAATTTTTCAGCTGTGTGAGTCCTTGGAAGAGCTACAAAATATGAATGGGAAACTGCGAAATGAAGGGCAAGGAATTTGGGCTCTGCTGGGTAGAATCATTGGACAGGTTGGTTGGTTTTTTGCCCCCCTTCACAGAAAAAAACAGCAGAACAGATTTTCCAAGAATAGGCCTTTTAATTTCTGCCACTTCTATGGCTGAATAAATTTATTTGATTTGATCAGACCCAGGCTTTACTCAGGGGATAATGCTTCCTGATTGAAGTACCTAGACTTCTGCAAACCACCTACTAGGAACATGTAGCTAAATTTTGTTGTTCTAATAGTGTGCTTGTTTGCAAAATTATTTCATTTGGTATAAGTGATTGACCTGTCATTTGTGATGAACCTTAGCATGAAGCATGAGTTAATCCTACTGTTTTTGTCTCCAGTTGTCTTTATTTACTGTAGGCTTCAAATGATAAGTTAACTCTTTATGGCTTTTATGAGATAAAAATCCTTTTAAGTGCAGTATGTATGTAATGATGTGTAACTAGGCAGAGGAGAATATTTTGATCAAATGAATTTAAATATCTAGAACAACGGAAGATGTGGTTTACTTCCTGTTGACAGCAATTATCTTTGTTCCCATTGATACGGGAAAAAAGAGAAGTGAAGATTTTTGCAGTGTTTTCATACATGTTTATGTCAGAGATATTAAATGTTAATGGACATTTTGGATTTGAGAGGGAGATTGCAATGATTTCCAGTAAAGATTTAAGACTGAAGAAACTGTTCACTGTGGAAATGCAGACATACAATTATTCACAATTTTGGTACACCCTTTGTTGCTGTTGAGTTTGTGCTGCTGTTCCAAAAATGAACCTTACGCTTTCTTTATGCAGTAATAGTTCCTAAGATATGCAACCTTTTAGTAGTTCCATTTGTCTGCCTACCTCTCCTACTTGCAAAGAAGAATTCTTGTATAACATATATTTTAAACTAAGATTATTTTTCCTTCCTTTGAGTAAGTATTCACAAATATAGTTCCTGATGCAACTGTTACTCAATTTGAAAAAAAAGGAAAGAAAAGCTGAGCAGAATTCATTTACACAGCTTGCATGACATTTTTTTCCAGTTGGTTGAACAGATGCAGACCCATGGGGCTGCTGAGAAATGACTTTGATAGATGGTTGCTGTCTGAGAAGCCAGCACACTGTAGATAGTAGAAACTCAACAAGGGTCTCGTCTGCTTTGTGAAGATTTTGGTCCAATAAGATAATTTTTCTAATTAACCTGTCGAGCACCAGTGTAGCTGTGATGCTGGGGAAAATAAACTGCCTGAGTATTCTGCCACTTCCATGAATCTGCCATTGCTTGTTTCAGCTTCCTAGAGAAATTCATCCTTGTCCATTCCTATATTGGAAGCTTGAAGAAAAATTCTAAAAGCTAATCTTTCTGTATGTTTCTTACTGACTTGAAAAAATGACTGTAAGACTACTTTATATTACAGAATCATAGTGGGATAAATGTGTAGTCTGTAAAATAGTTAGCTAAGCAATCTCCCACTTGTTATGTGTCTTGTCCTTCATGCATTGAGATGAGAGGAATATTCTTTAAAAGTGTCAAGACTCATGTGTATTGCATTTCTTCAAATCCATTAGAAATTGAACATACCAGCAATTTTACGGGCTCCTAAGGAAAGGAAACCGAGTAAAAAGGAAGGAGGAGCACAAAAGGCATCTACACTTCCGGCAGTACTTTATAGGCAAGTAATTAAATTTTGACAGCATAGATACAGTATCTAGTAATTTATAGTTTCAGAAAAGTGTTCTGAGGAAATTGTTTACTTCAGTTTTTAATTTAAAAATGCTTTAAAGTTGTTGACACATTTTACTTATTTTTGAAGGCTAAGTTGAATATTAGTCAATTCTTCACCCTGTCACACATGAGTAAAGTTTGGGTGTTTTTGCTAATTTGACAACAGTGCTTTAAGGACAAAACTGTCTCCTTGCATCTAAAGTAGAAGAGTCCTTTGGTTTTTTGATGTGAAAACTACCTGCACTTTGTTCTTTGAATGCAGTCATCTGAGTGGATGATTTTGAGAACAGTGATGATGCTGTTCAGTCACGATTCCTGGATGCACAAATCACTTGTCCATGTAGGAATTCTCACTTTTTGCTCGTGCTAAATTTCCCTACTTCTATTTTTTTATTAATTCCCAAGGTTATGAAATGTATTCACTTACTCTGTTGTAGCTTTTTTCCTCTTCCATAAGCTGTGAAGCTACTGACTGGGTTTTTATTAAATGTAATAGTGGGACTCAGACTAGGATCCCAGACTGTGACTGTGCAAAATACATGGATGTCATCTAGGATCTTCTTTTCTCACCACAGCTGAGGAGTGACATGGTCTATTGCTTATTTAGAGAGCAGCAGCCAGACATCCAGCCACAGCAAGTAGTGTCTTGCCCAGCTAGAAGGCTAAGGGGAAGAGGATGATTTTTACACAAGCAAAAGTTAATTTTAGTGCTGCAAGAGGTAGAAATCTTGAAAATGTGGCAGTGGGCTGAGGATTTGGCAATTTTGATGTACACAAATAATTGGAGTCATGCTTCACCATTTCTGTTCCATTCAAATGCACTCAGTTCTTCCCATGTTGTAGTGCAATCAGTGAACACCTATCTTTTCAAAATAACTAAAATTTCAATTACACTAAAATAATAATAAAAAGGAAGTGTAATTTCTAATGAGTAACATAGCAGCAGCACAGACCTGTTTCAGGGTGGTTACCTGCATAAGTATGTGATTGATTATCAAGATTGGTACTAGCAGCATAATTTTCTGTTTAAGCATTTGTTGTATTTTTTTTCACTTACCACTGGTATATTTTGGTGAAGTATTGAGTGATTACTAACTTATTAGAAGTCCTCAAAAAATTAATTGAAAGCCATTTTTTGCTTACTCTGACTAGTAGCCTTTTATGCTTTTACTGTACACAGGTAGAAGCTCCTTAAAAAAACTTCTCCAAAATTAATCCAAAAAGTAATTATGCACTTAAATAATAAATTCAAATTGAATTTGCCACATGTTTGTATTGAAACTGGGGAATGTGCTGGGGTGTATAGTTTGTTCTTTATGAGTATGTAATTGGAATGTTTTTCTGCTGCGTGCATGAAAAGTTGTGGAATTTGCAAGAAGAACCATGATCAACACCTGCTGCTGCTGTGTGACACTTGCAAACTTCACTATCATCTTGGTTGCCTGGATCCACCTCTTACAAGGATGCCAAGGAAGACCAAGAACAGTTACTGGTAAGAACACAGTTAATGTGCTGTCCTGTGCTGTCTCTGTACTTAAAGTAGGATGTGAATGTGAACACACTTGCAAATTCTGACTGGATTACACATTGCTTTAATGCAGTTTGAGCAGTTTTTTTATTTTCAGGTCATTAGCAGTGATGTTTCAAGGTTAAAAAAAAGGAGTTCTAAAGATTTTCTCATTATTAGCCACTGTGTAAAAATAGGTTATAGCTGTAATTTTCTTGGGTTTTGAGTTCATCTGTGATTGTTATTACTGCAGTATAATAGCAGTAGGAAATTATAGGCTAATACTTTTGGGAAATGAAAGACTTGGTTTTCTGTTTATGGTAGGACTCAGATAAGCAACTCTCTGTTGAGATCTTCAGGCAAATACTTGCAATATTTTTAAATAAACTTGTAAGCAGCTCTGTTTATTGCACTATGGGAAGTATTGGGTTTATTGCTGTCTTAGGACTCCAATGTGCAATGACAGATGTTCGTAACTGTACTTACTGCAGTTACAGTTTCACAAATTAAAGTTCTTTCATGCTTGTGGAGCAGAACAAAAGCTAAGTTGTACAGTGGAGAAATGATAAGGTGGCAGAGAATCTGATTTCCAAACTGTCATAAAATTAGCTTGCTCTGCTCTATAGTGTTAGCAGTCTGCATGTTTAAACTGCTCTGAAATGTGTTACAGCACACTCAGAAACAGTTTGTAGCTGGCAAGAAGTTAGAGTACAGCATCTTGAGGAGTCATTCACCACCTTGTCTGAATGTTAAGGTACAAAGTCAGAATAATATAAGAATTTCTTCTAAAACAGCAAAACTATTTTAACAGAAAAAGGTTGGTTTAAGCATTTATTTTTAGCATTTCTGTTTTTCTTCATATATCTCTAAATTTTTTATAAAGAACTTGCCTAAAATATTTACTTCAGCCATCTTTTTGGCTAGTTTTGAAGATTGTGTGCAGAACAAGATGGCCAGTACATGAAATGGGAGGCCTCTCTTTTTTATATCTTATTGTTACAAAACCTGGATTTACCTCAGTAATTTTTCTTAGCAAATTAATAGAGATTTCATTTAAAAGATGAAAATCTCAGAACGGTTTTCACCATCACTAATACTTTCCTGAACCTAATTTTCTTTTAATTATTTAATGTATTGTGTTGTTAGACTTTTGATCTTTTTAGTCAAATTTGCCAAGTAGTTATTTTATGTGGAAGCTTTTTTTTTTATTTTAAATTTTTAGGTAGCTTCTTCATTTACACAGGAGATTTGATTTTTATTCTGCTTTTTAACAAAGTTGAAAAAGCTCACTAAAAGCTATCAGTCCAAAAGATGTAAGACTAATTCTCAGTAGGTGTTAAAGGAAGGATGGGTCAGGTTAGGTAGTAAAGCTCTTTCATTTCAAAGCTATAACTTAGCTTTGTTGCAAATTTCATGCTTCAGTTGTATCTCAGATCACAAACTTGGCTTTTACTTCTAATTAGCTCAGGTATATTCTGGAGTGTGAGATGATAGCAGACAAATTGAGCTGCATTGATTGCATTCTTTTCATCATTGAACATTCCTTTATGTATTCTTTTCAGGATCAGTAGAGAGCATATAGAACAGACCCTTAATCCAAGTTTGAGTTCAGCA
>NW_005054307.1:3519921-3522099 GCF_000277835.1 Geospiza fortis | reverse complement strand
TCCCCTGCTGTTTTGAATACAATTTTTATCTTTTGATTAAGATATGAAGAAAAGGACATGTATTTTTTAGATGAGGGCCATGTACTTTTCAGATATTTGTATAGGATGTAATAGGAACATAGCAGAAAAATAAAATTGGTGTAGTGGGAAATTCAGTGAAACACTAGGCAGGTTGAAAGACTTTATTTAAGAGTGGTTTAAAACATTGAGTTTAGTTCTTTTTTAAAATAGTGATCAAGAATCAATTGTTTCTTTGTATTTTTCTTTCTGTTCCATTATCACTGCTAATAATTTACTCAGAATAGCTAACTTGAGCCCTTGCAAAAGTTTTTATGATTACAGTCATGTACTTTACCAATTTATGTTTATTTAAACAATGAGTACTTCAACATGAGTATTCCATCAGCTTCACCTTTTATATTGTGTATGAGGATGTCAGGTAATACAGGTTGTATGTGTGATGTTACACAGACTAATTTGTAGTTATACTTTTTATCCATTTCATGCTCAGCATTTAATAGTTTAAATTACAGTTTACCAAAAAGGTTTTGAAATTGTTAAATTAAATCCAATACTATATGTTTATGGTAAGAGAAAAAACTTAAATATGTTACATATTTAAAAGCTAATTTGTTGAAGAAAGCACAAATTATATTTTGTTATCTCAGTGTAAAATTTAAAATGAATTAACAGTTTTAGTCTTAGTGAAATCATAGTAAGAATTTAGACCTGGTGAGCACCAGTGTTTCATGGCTTACTAGTTTAACTGGTTTAAAAGACTTAACACTAAGAATTCTCCGTGTTCGGAGGCGTAACAGTTCAAGGTAACAGTTAGAACATCTTCACTAGTTTATACCATAGTAAGTTCAAAGCCTGTCCTCATTTCAGATGGATTTGAGATGAAGAGCATAGAAACTATTTTATATAATAATACATTAAAGCATTAATTTATGCCTGTTTTGATGCTGTGCTTTCAAAGTAGAATCATAGGATATCCTGAGTTGGAAAGATGGAGTCCAACTCCTAGATCAGATTTTTTAACCATACAATGAAAGGCTATGGTTTCCTTCTGTTTAAGAATTTGTGATTTTCAGTTTCTTAGAAATTCTATTCCTTAACAATTGAATATTTTTTTATTAGCTTGTTATCATAATGCTAAGTCTTATCATTCTTGCTGACAACTTGTGTGTTTTTTATACTCCTGGCCATTCTGGATGTGTTTTCCTGGTAGGGAATGGTCTTAACTGGTACTAAAGCAATGCACAAGTGTTGGCAGACAATATAATGAATCAAAATCTAATTGTAAAATATTGGCATTTTCATTAAGAAAATACTTGGCAGCTACTAACAAGGATTAGCTTCTTATATTGGAATGAGATTGCTGGATAAAACTGATAACTTCTGGTAGCATATGAAATATTGGGGACTGAGATGGACAAAACAAGGACTAATGGTTGTATTAAGGCTGGTTGGTTTTATTTTTGCTCTAGAAGGCCAAGTTATTTTAGTGGTGACTGCTATGGGGAATATTGGCCATAGGACAGAATGAGCTGTAGAGTTCCTGGCCAGTACTTCCATGAACACTCAGGCAGTAGCTGGACATTCATTCATATTCCTGACTTTGTTCATTCAGTACTGATCCAGCACCTCTTTATCCTGAGTCACTGCATAATGATATGAAATTATTAACTTGTATAAATGTGAGTAGAATATGACATTTTTACATACATTTAATATAATATACATTTTTATGTATTGTCACTTGTCCTAATTGAAGGATGTTTAGGTTGTTGCAAATGGCAAATTGTCTTTTTTTTTTTTAATTCTGTAACTTTACATTCTGTAAGGTGCTCTTTGAAGCTTTTTGACAATTGTATTAGGTTCATATATACTGTCTTTTGTCTCCAGAATAAAATATCTCCTATCTTTTTTCCACTACGTAGATCCACTACGTAAATCCACTACATCATTTACATGTGTAATTTATAGAGCCTGGGTGTCATCTTGAAGCTGTGCTCCATGTTTCTTGAGTTCAAAGTGACTTAATTCTTTGTAAACATTGTGAGAGATGATCTGTCAGAGAGCATGTCTGTGAGACCTGTGTTTTCCTTTTGAAAACATGCCCCACTTATTTTCCTTTTTAAACACGAAGGACAGAACTGTTTTCTGGAAGCACTG
>NW_005054307.1:3508990-3519897 GCF_000277835.1 Geospiza fortis | reverse complement strand
TGAGTTGAGATGTTTGTGAAGTGGGAAGTTATCTCTGATTCTTGTACCAAGTTAGATTGAAAACACAACAAAATCACACAATTTCTTTTTTTCTTCTGTAGGTTGTTAGTGCTTAATCAAACTTTCTGTATGATTAAGAGATTTCAAATCAGTACTGAGAGTTCTTGATGGAACAAACTTCCAGTAATTTTAGCAGTAGTCACATTTTAGAAGTTGGCATATTATTGCCTGCTACTGATTTTCCCTGTGAGTCTAGATTAGGCAAGTCTAGACTAAAAGCAAAACAAAACCTGTGTACTGAAAGTTGAATCTTTGGCACCATTTCTCCTGCTGTTTTGTTTGTGCTGCATAGCAATGCTTGCTAATTTGGAGATAGTCAAAGATTGTTGCAGTAGTTCTAAAGGTGACCTGCTGTGACAGGTTCTCTGTTCACTGCTTGTCCTTGAACAGCTGTAATTAAGTGAGCATGACTGTGGCACAGCCAAAAAGAAGTCATGTGGCTGTTTTCTATTACTATATTGGGATTAAACAGCAGAATGGGAAGAGTACTTTAAATTCAAAAACTGTGTTGAAATAAACTATAAGAAGAGCTGAAAAGAGATTGTTTCCAAGTCAGAGTGTGTACCTGTAATAGCATTTCTGTGGCTCTGTGGGAGCTAACGGACAAACTGCTTTGTCTGTTTTGTAAGAGGGACGATGAGACATGGTTGACTATAACAGTAGAGCCTATTCCAGTAGATCAAGAGGTTGCTTGTAAGTTCATGTTTATAACTCCTTTCCCCCTTTACCTTTGGTATATTTGTTATATGAAGTTTTGTTATGTGATTCACACAACACCCTCACTTCCATCATAGTATGATTTTGCTTTTCTTTTCTAGATCTAGGCTTTTTGTAATTTTGATTGCTTTTCATTTTTGACTGCTTTCACACTTGCACAACCTGTTTCAGAGCAAGCTTGTTCATAAAAACAGAATTTAAGTAACTTGAATGCAGTACCTCATCTTTTGGTCAAGATGTTTCATGTCTTCCTCAGTAACACAGAAGTTACAATGCTTCACATATATATTTAAATAGGATAATATTGAAACTTCAGGATTTTAGTGATCTGCATGGGTATTTTCTATAGAAATGTCTGAACCTAGGTAGCAGAAAAATGGTGTCTTTCCCTTGTAATAACAGATATAAAGGAGTTATTTAAATCATACAGGCAGAGTGGTAGATCCAAGAAACTGGATTTCCCACTCCAAATAGTGTTGCAAAACCCTATGACTATTTGTTTCTCTTATAACAGTGTCATTTTTAGTGCAGCTCTTAAGTTATGGAGGCTTTTTCTATAATTTATACATGGCACATATTTTTACCAAAATTGCTTTTTAAGAACAGCTCATAGAATTTTTGAGCATTTTCATAGATATTGCTTACATCTGCATAAGCAGATCATAGTAATTACTTTCAATTGTGCTTTCCAGTACATAAATTAATGACATGACTGATGCTGCAGTGTTATGGAGGGCCGTGCTCGCTGATGCTTGCTAAATCAAAATTCACCTTAAAGCTGTGGTTTGGACAGCTTTAAGAACAATGCATCTTATGAAAATAAAGAAACTCAAAGTAACTTATAGCTAAGCAGACATGAAAGATTTGGAGAGAATATTGTTACTTAAAGCTTCTCTCTCCTTCATCATTGGAGTGCTTTTCTCCATAAAATCTTAAAATAACAGGAGTTCAGTCTATATGTGCCCTTATTTACTTGAGCGCATGCGGATACATATTTGTGTGTGTATATTCACACAAATTTATGTAACTGTAAAAATTGGCATTGTGAAAGCTATTGTACCTTATATTTTTCTATATTCTAGTATCTGAAGGCCTAGAGGTGTTAACAAGTACTGTGTGTGTAGCAAACTGAGGCTTGTAAAGAGGAGTGTGCACATTTTGTCAAGCACAGAGAGCAACACCCCAAGTAAGCTACTCCCTTTTCCCCCAACCCTTCTGATAATGGAGGAGCAATGGGGAGAGATTTACTAAAGCAAATAATAAACACAGCAGTATTAAATGCAAAAGTATATGAGAGAGAGAGGGTTTTTCACACAAAAGGCTATTCACCTCTAGGTGCAAAAACAATGTTTCCCAAAAATAATGCTGCTAGACAAAGGCTTTAAGCTGAGGAGAGCCCTTGCAGCTTAGCCTTCCCCTGCCCCAGTGTGAAGAAAGCAGCAAAGAGCTAGGCTGAAACTCAGAAGGCAGATCCCTGGCATTGTGCTTCCCACTGGTTTTCCCAGAGCGCTGCGCTGGGCTGTGTTCAGCAGCGTTTGCCCAGCTTGACTTGGTCCCACGCGTCCAGCATTGGGACCACCGGCACTGCCAGCTCTGCCCGCGGTTTTGGGCTCTGTCCGGCTGTTTCTGCAGCATCAGCTCAGGTGAGGGTTTGGGATGCAAAAGGGGACCAGCAATGGTGGAGAGAGGTCTGGGGCCAGCTCTTGCCAGCACCTTCCCTCTGGAGAGATCCAAGCAAGATGGCAAATTGTCACTTTTTGGTGCTTGGCTCTTGCTGCCGAACCCACACCCCCAGTGATGATATGCATGGTATGGAATTAAACAGTGCTGAAAACCCCATCCCTCTTTTCTCTGTAACCAGAGCAAGGAGGAAGAATACAGGACTATATTCTCGTATGCTGGCCCCAAACTGTTTGAAAAGTATGTAAACTGTCTTCCTTGTGCTTTGGCTTTTCATAAAGACTCCATACTTAGATGAGAGAGGGGAGAAACTTATCTTTCCTGCAATCTACCCTGTTCTTCTGCTTTTCTAGAGCAGCCAATATTTCAAGTACTTTCATGTGTCTTATTCACCCTGTCTTAAGTTCTTTTGAGATAAAAAGTGATGAATGTTTTTAACATTACAATGTAGTCACAATTATCTAAAATTTACATATGGAAAAGTTAAAGGAGAAAGTTCTTGAGTTAGTCAGGATTGCACTGATCTGTTACCCAATCCATGACTAGATTCCCTCTATTCTGACTTGGTAGCCACTGGTCTGTGTAGCAAACCATGGTGACTCCTGGTGACTTTTGGTGTAGCTAGGAGAGATCTGAGATTATACTGCTTGGATTACTTTGAAAGAACTAGAAAACATGGAAGATTGATGGACATGATATTGTGTTAGCCCTCACTGAAGTTCACAGAACTGTTCCTGTTGAATGTGTGAATTGCAACAAATAGGCTCAAACACGTGTATCTGACTTTGTGCTTTTGTCTATACAGGATGGATATGCCTTCTTGTTGCAAATGTGTATTAAAATTTAACTTCAAATAGTTAAATACATGGGGTTTTTGTTTTGTCTCCTTCCAAAGCAAATTTGCTCTATCATTTAGATAATTTTAATGTGCTAATCCCTGTTAATGCCAATTAATAGCACAACATTATGTTGATTTTTTTGGTTGGTATTATTAAAAAAATGTTTAATAAGAGAACAGTGGTGAATTGGACTTTATTTGAATGGACTTGTAGTTTTTTGAATTGGAAGTGTACTGTGAGAAGTAATTAAAACTGGCTTTTCTAGTGAGTATAATGTTTATGTTTTCATTACCATACTTTACTGAACATCTGCATTTATGACTTTGCATTAGATGATTTTTTGCAAATAAAAACAAGTTCTGATGAATTCCTATCTTGTTAATTCTGTCATGGAGCTTATTAATAGCATTACTTTAGGATCTCTTAATTTTTGAAGTTCTGATGGTGATTTTGTATTTTTTTCAGAAACTCAATAGACATTTTTTTCAATTTAGTGTTCCAAGTTTGTTAATACATGTCTCTAGCTTCTTTATTTGTAATTTTCTCCTAACTATTTTTTTCAGATTTAAAACTCACTTCCTTAGGAAATGCATATTAAAATTTATTTTCGTAACAAACATGTCCTCCAAATCCTTGCCACTAAAGCACGCTCTCATTGGAATGAATTGAGCAGTGTGTCATTGTAAAGATTAACAATCTGGTCTAGTGGAGGGTGCCCCTGCCCATGGCAGGAGGGTGGGAACTAGATGATCTTTAAGATCTCTTCCAATCCAAACCACTGTATAATTCTATAATTAAACTGCAGCAGCAGCTACAGTAATTAATAGATTAGAGATCAGTGGGCAGCTTTAAAAATGAAGATGTGGTAGAATGAAAATAATGAAATAGGGGGCATTTTTCTTGAAGATTAATTCCTACCTTCAGAATCTTGGTTTTCAAAGTTAAGTACTGTCAGGAAAATAAGAACATCTTACTTGTGTTTTGCTTGGTTGTTTAAAATGTACATTTTAGATCTCCATTTGATTTCTTGACTTTTGTATTTATCTTAAACACAAAACTTCAATATGTTTCTTTTTCTGCTCTTGTGACTGCAGTCTTAAAAAGAAAATCTTCCACTTTGCAGGCAATGCTCAGAGTGTGACCAGGCAGGTAGCAGTGATATGGAGGCTGATATTGCCATGGAAACCTTACCAGATGGGACCAAAAGATCAAGGAGGCAAATTAAGGAACCGGTGAAATTTGTTCCTCAGGATATGCCAACAGAACCGAAGAAAATTCCAATCAGAAACACGGTAAATGATGGTGGAGGTGATGTGTTGAGGCTCATATTCATAATAATATTGTTTCACATGACCTACATTGTGGACATTTTGAATTAAGGGATTTCAATTAGATTGATGTTCTCTTTTTGTTATGTATTCCATTTTCTCATTTTAGTGCTTTTTTAGTTGTGGTAAATATTGTTTTGCTAAAATAGAAAGCTGAGAAACATGATACTTAACAGAAGAGCTGTACAAGCTTAAGAAAAAACTCAGTTTGCACTTAAACTTAGTTTTAATAGCTGTTCTTCACTGTAGTAGTAAGGACACTTGTTAGGGTAGATTTAAATATATTGAATCATAGCTGTAAAATAATTGGTAATTTCCTTATCTACAGGCAGCCTGCTGACCGACTGCACATTTTATGACTGTCGCAAGACCCTGTTATTTTAGCTTGTTTGGCTTCCTAGTCTTACTAGTCAATGTATATTTTCTTAAACTTCCATGGTGGATAGAATTTTGAGAAGACAAGCAAAACCTCTTGCTTCCTGTACTTATGAAATATTTAGCATCTTTCCTTCCTTTGAAAGCAGTATTTATTATTAATCACTGTGCACTTTTCCTTAAGTTTTGCTTTCCTACTTGTTCAGAAAACAAGGCTTTTCATGTGTGATGTGTCATACCACCTATAAAAAGAACATAAAAATATCAAAGGGCATTTAGGTCCAGGTTATGGGATGAGTAGTGTTCCCGTATCCCTTCAGACATAAGTGGTTCATCTTCCAGTATATTTCTTAATATCAGGAAATATTGCAACCTCTCACATTAGAATTAGATAAGCTTCATCTCTCATGCAGCACAGCTTTATTTTCTTCATAAAGCTTTCTAGGCGTTTTATGATTATACTAGCAGATACCATACTTTAATGTACACTGATAGGATTGAGCAAGTATTTTCCTGACCCAATCTTAAATGTTTGTTTTAATTTTGGGCCACAGCTTGATTTACCTAATGGCTTCTCTTTCCCGGTCTGTGACTCAGAACTTTAAGTATGACTCAAACCAAGCTGATTAATTTAGCTCAAACTGTTAGGAGTGTGAGTAATCCAAAATTAAATTTTGAGAAACTTCTTCTTTATTTTCCTCGTTGAGGGAAAGTACCCTTCCTCCTTATGCATAAGAGCTCATAGAATCTTATGTCTTCCTGGGTAGGTTGAACTTATTTTTATGCTTGTGTTCTCACAGAAAGAAGACTTGCCTGGTGTTCTGCTTGCTGAACTCTTTGTATCTCATGTCCCATTTTTCTTCTTCCTTTCTCTTCTCTCTTTATACCTAATGTAGTGCTCTTAGGGTGTGGAGAATCATGATTCTGGGACTAGAATTATTGCAGGAAAGACATTAATAGTTGTAATAAAAAAGGAGTAATATCAAGCATTGTTCAGAAATCCATAGGAATACAAGATTGATTTGTTCTAAAGCCCATGTAATAACTGCCGAAGTTCTTCTGTGCAAAATGAGAACAAGTCTTGATTGCTCTGAAATGTTCCCCTCATGCTGTGGTGATTTGGTGCTTCATGTGTTGCATAATATATCGACACACATTGAAGTATGTAATAAAGAGATTAATTGACTTTCAGTGGCATACTGTGTTGTCACTGTATGGTGTTGCACTGTGGAAAAATACTGCTATCAGTCTAAGAAAGATTTTGTTCCTCTGCTTGAATTTTCGGTCTTTGTTTCAGTTCTGTCCAGTTCTCTGCTTTTCTTCAACACATAGATTTTCAAGATAACATCTTTGCTGCCCTGTGAGGAGGGCTTCTCTGTAAAAGAGAGGCATTGACCACTGACTGTTCCCCCCTCCACTGATTGGCCCCCTTCTGGGTAACTCCCCCAGTTTATATACTGAGCATGATGTTCTGTGGTGTACAGTATCCTTTTGGTCAGTTCAGTGGGGCTGTCATGGCTGTGCTCCCTTCCAGCTTTTTGTGCAGCTCCTCCCTGGCAGAGCATGAGACACTGAAAAGTCCTTGATTTTAGGTGTACATGACTTAGCAACAGCCAGAACATCCATGTGTTATCAGCATTATTCTGTCAGCATTGCTGATACCAGGTTAGCTCAGCTGGTCAGAGCATGGTGCTGATAATGCCAAGGTTGTGGTTTGGATCCCTGTACGGGCCATTCACTTAAGAGCTGGGCTTTTATGATCCTTATGGATCCCTTCCAGCATAGAATATTCTGTGATTCTCATACTAAATCCAAACCCCAGCGTGCTATATCAGCTACTAATAAGAAAATTAACTCTATCCCAGCCAAAACCAGACCATCTGACCTGTGACAATTGGAGCACACTAGTGTTCACCCCTTCTACATGACATTGGAGACTCAGTTTCTTTCTGTAATTTGGAAGTATGAGAGGACTAAGACTGAAGCAGGTTATTCAGAATCAGGACAGTGTTTCTCCCTTACAGTTCTGTACATTAATTGTGTGCCAGAACAGTATTTTGTATCCTAATGCTATATAAGCTTTTTAAAGAACCCTGTGAGTGCTCTATAGTATTTGTATCTCTTACCTTTCAAATATTTCACAGCATATTTATATAGACTCATACATTCACAGAATGTTCTGAGTTGGAGGGGGCTCACAAGGATCACTGAAGTCCAGCTCCTGCCCCTGCATGGGTCAGCTCCAAGAACCATACCATGTGCCTGAGAGCGTTGTCCAAATGCTTCCTGAACTCTGTCAGGCGTGGTGCTGTGACACTTCCCTTGGGAGCTATGCCAGAGCCCACCCACCCTCTGGGTGAAAAACCTTTTCCTAATATCCAACCTAAACTTTCCCTGACCCAATTTTAGGCCATTCCCTTGAATCTTGTCACTGGTCATCAGAGAGAAGAGATCGCTGCCTACCTCTTCTCTTCCCCATGTGAGGAAGCTAGAGACTTCAATGAGGTCTCTCCTCAGTCTTCCCCTCCCAGGCTGAACATGCTACTCCTTGCATGTCTTCCCCCTCTAGGCATTTTGCCATCTTTGTAGTCCTCCTTTGAACTTTTTCTGATAGCTGTAATAGCTTTATCTTTTTTATGTTATGGTGCCCAAAACTGCACACAGCACTTGAGGCAAGGCTGCCCCAGCTCAGAGCAGAGCAGGACAATCCTCTCCCTTGCCCAGCTGGCCATTCTGTGTCTGATGCGCTCCAGGACACAGTTGGCCATTCTGGCTGCCAGGGCACTGCTGAGTTGTGTCCAACTTGCCATTCACCAGGAGCCCCAGGTCCTTTTCTGTGGCACTGCTCTCCAGCCTCTCATTCCCCAGTCCGTCCATACATTGAGGGTTGCCTTGTCCCAGGTGCAGATTCTGGCCCCTGCCCTTGTTAAGCTTGGTAGAGTTGGCAATTGCCCAGATCTCTTCATTTTGGAACCTCTGCAGGGTCTCTCTGATTTTGAGAGAGTCAGCAGCTCCTCCCAATTTAGTATAATTGGCAAGCCTACTTAGTATATCTTCAAGTCCTGTGTCTAAGTGGTTTATGAAGATGCAGAGAAGAATTGGGCCTAATATGGAGTGCTGCAGAACCCCACTAGTGACAGGTCACCAGTCTGATGTCATCGCATTCACAATAACCTAAGGAAATCAAGTTTGACAAGATGAACTTTCCCCTCATTAAGCTATGATGGTTCTGACTGATGACTTTGTTGTCCTGTCCAGTCATTGAAGTGAGACTGACAGGCCTGTAGTTTCCAGGGTTCTCCTTGCCTTTGAAGACTGGGATATTTGCCAGCTTCCAGTCAACTGGGACTCCTTAGATTCCCAGGACCACTCAAAAATCATCAAAAGAGGTTTTGTAATGGCATCAGACAGTTAAATATTCTCTAATAAGGCCCCATCAGGCCCCATAGACTTACAGGGATCCAGCTGGAGCAGTGAATCCCACAAAAATTCTGGGCTGACTGGGAATTTAGCATTCTCACCGCCATGGTCTTCAGCTGAGGGCACTGGGACCCCCTTAGCCTGTTGTTGGCGTTGAAGACAACGAAAGTGTTAAACCTCTCTGCCTTGTCTGTGCTTCTGTTTGTGGAAAGACAGAAAGCCCAGCCATTTGCACTCCATTGTTTTGGAGACAGTAGCTATCATATTGTGCATTAAAATATAATTCAAGTTTACAAGACCTTTCTGATTTTGAACTTCCCTAGACCATGTAAGTGAATATACAAGGGTAAATTTAAACATACCATACTTTTACTCTGTACAAGGGACAAATGAATGTAAACAAACAAGACATTAGGCTTTATACTTAATTCTTTTGTATAATGGTTGCATTTGCAGACAGAATTTAATGAATTGTTTATGCTTTATACATTTCAAGCCATATCTAGAGACCTTTTAAAGATTTTTTGCATTTCAGCGCATAGCTTTTAAAGCCATGTTTATTTAAAATCGTTATAATTTTATCTTTATAATTCCAGTTTCACACTTTTATAAGCATCACAAGCTATTATTTCTGCTGCTAAATAATTTCACAGAAATTAATAGCTAATGAATAGCAAATAGCTAATAGAAATCAATAGCTAATTGCATAAACCAGATACCTATATAACACCTTCCTTATATTTCTTATAAATCTGAATATGTTTTTTAACATTTGCTTTTCTAAGCTGTACCATTTCTTTCGCTTTTTTTTTCTCATAGATTGTAGAATAGATTATTTCTTTGGAAAATACTCTAAAGAGATGCAAATAACATTTCTCAGGAGTAAATTGAGAGATTAATGGTTTACTCAGCTATGTATGTACAGATTTTCAGTCTTTTTGAGGTGATCTAGTGATCTATATTATAAAAACACAGCTTTTAAAAATCTCTCAACTTCATTTGCTATCCTAGAATAAAAAAGAATACACAGATTATTTTTTTTCTAACATGTCATTGCTAAAACAGTTTTGTTAGTCTGATGTCTTTTGCAAAATAAGGGTTTTCCCTCTGTCCTTTTGAAAAAATGAACTTAAGTATGTTTTTAAAGATTTCATAACCCATGCTTTCCCTGCAAGGTATGCTATTGTCTAGAAGTATGATGCAGTTCCTGTATGTCACATACATATAACATCTTCTGAAGCAATTTTGTGCTGCTGGGGCTGGCTGTGTGCTCTAAGAGTGGAAGGGATACTTGGTGTATCCTTGGAAGTAGTGTTTGTGTTGTTGAATATTCCATCTTCCTATAAATGCTGTCAGATCCTGGTACTCTTAATGAGCATATTAGAGAGTTTTTTGTGTGGCTTGTTTTTGTGGAAATTCCATTTTTTCTTCCTTTTTATTGAGAAGCAGCTATCTACCCAGTGTTATAAAGGTGAAATAAAAGAATTTTGGGAACTTAATTGTTGAAGCCTGTAAATGAAGTATTCTGATGCTCTGATACCAAACTTATTTTTCCTGTTTGAAACCTGAAAATCTTTTTTCTGTAATTACATTGTATATAATCCAGAGAAACACACAGTAATTTTTCTGTTTAACAGTAAAAAGTCTGTGTTAGTTACGGTTTTGACAACTAGAATTTAAAGATTAATTGCTGTCAACTGAACATAAATGCCCTAGAAAAGAATTGGTAGTCAGTCAACTTTCTGAAACTTAAAGTGTTAATTACAATGGACATTGTAAAATAACTTTGTTTTCTTTATCAATTAATAGAGAAGCTCAATTGAGTCTATGACACCATAATGTCACAAATGTATAAACGAATTATTTCACCTTACCAAATACATGGATACATGATAATATAGGATTCTCTTTTGGCTTCAGGTCAAATTCAGAACAGAATGCAGTAAGATCTAGCTCTTCCACGATACTTGAAGCAAATGGAGTGTATCAGTTTTACTTTTTTTTTCCCCTTCTTTGTTTTGTTTTGTTTTGTTTGTTTGGAGTTTGGGGATTGTTTTAGTTGGTTGGTTTGATTTTTAAGAAAGCAAGAAGAAAAAAAAAAAAGACCTGCAGATGAAAGATCACTTGCTTTTCATGCACGAAGGCATGGAGAAATGAACGTATTCCAAATGATATTCCAATGGTGTCAATACTGGTATCTCTGTAAGTAAAGGTAACCAGTGTATCTGTCACTTCTGCAAATAAGTACTCGTAAGTTGAGTTTTTCAGGAAAGAATCACTCGTTTTAGCAGCACCCGAAAACTGAGCCTTTCTGGCCTCCTTGTCTTTCTGCTTCTGTTTCAGTTGTCTAAACATGTGGTTTGGAGAAAATTAGTGTTAAAAAGGATAGAATTCAATCCTGCTCTTTCTCAAATTCTGTCACTTGTTTAAGCCTGAGAAACAGTAGTTACAAATTAATTGATAGACTCAGTGATAGTTTTACTTGACA
>NW_005054307.1:3503863-3508980 GCF_000277835.1 Geospiza fortis | reverse complement strand
GCAGGAATGTTGCAAAAATTTTTGATTTTCTAGGAAAAAAAGTTCTCAAGACAATGGAAACTAAAAAAAAAAATAGAGAAAAATGGTAATTCTATGTAATTAAGTTTCATGGTTGACTTGTTTCTTTTTATAATCATATTTTGATTAACTGCTGTTTTCTTTCCATCTGACAGTTCCTTTTTATTACTGTCATTTTCCTGGAAAATTTAATAATTATTTCAGAGATATTTTTTGAATAGTAGCGATATAAACCATTTAAGATACTCACTTTGATCTGTACTGAACAAGTGTGCCATCTGGTGTCTACATGGCAGTCCTTACCTTTGTTTGAAATTACTTTCTGTCTATGGGGTGCCATCAGTTGAACATTTCTTCTGCCTTTTAACAAAGCAAAGGGAGTCAAAAGGAATTTTTTCTGCAACTGGATTCATCATAACCTTTTAATTGGCAAAGGAAATTTGTAATTTCTAGTTTTTCATAAGGAATGGATGACGTCATTAATTAAAAATTGCTGTCTTGGCAAAATGGTCATGGCTAATGTGTAACAGGATAGAGAACATATTATCTGTGCAGTTTCTACCTGTGTGGCTTTTTTCCACAGGCTTTTGTGGTTTGTTTTGTGCACACTATTCATAGTTGGTGCACTGATTTCATTAAGTCAGTTTTTTGGTAGAGTGAAAGTTTCCCCACTTCCGTTTTCTGAGAGTGTTCTGTTTTGCTTGTGTTTCATATCAGAGTTATCCTCTCTTCTGTAGTAATGTAATTGCCCTGCATTGACCTCTTTGTTTGGAATGATTATATAGCATTCTAATGTTTACTGATTTTTTTTTTTTGTCATTTGGTTATCCTTAGCAGTATATGATAAAGGCTGCGTAAGTGAGATAGTTGAGGTTTGGAAGTTTTGGATATGTGTGATATCTATCTATGAACCATAGTTTGATAAAAGATAAAAAAAACAAACTGTGGAAGTATATCATTAATGTTAGTGTGACAGCTACAACTTGACGTAAGATAGAAATGAAAATGTCTGAAGAATTTAGATAGGATCCAGAATTAAACCATGGTGTAATCTTGTACTGATCCTCTTCGCTGTGCTTGTCAGCATGTGTAAAAGACAGCTGTGTGTCTTTTCCAAGTACTCACTGTAGCCACAGGTCTGGCAGGGAAATACAAGTCAATATGTACTGTTGTTTCTGACAAGAAATGTGAAGTTTATAGATCTCCAAAAATCAAAGCACCTAAAGCTCTTTGCATTTTGCCCTCTTAAAGTTATAACGCACACAAAATAACTCCTGCAGACTTTCTGCAGAGTAAAGAAATTACTGTAGTACCAATAGTTTTGAAAGTCACATGTATCTTAAATATCATTGTAGTCCAATGCCTGCTACATTTATATTTTCTTTCTCAAGGAATCTTTTGAAAAAGCTCAGAAATCACCACTGATCTTCTGAAAAACTGTGACACACAAGATCAAATCCAGAACCACGCTAGTTCAATTTATGTGGACTTGAACCCTTGCCACTGACCACAGTTGCTTTCAGTATTTCATATTCTTTTCCATGTATTGTTAACATTGCTAATGCCTCTATATCTTCTTGTGAAAAACAAGAAATTAAATAGGTGACAGTATGCACTTTTATCCTCTAGGATCACTTCAAAAAAAAAGCTCATGAGGAGCAAATACTTCTGACTTGCAGGAATCACCTCCCCTATTTTGTGCTGGTTTACAAGTTCTGAATCAATCATGTGGGCTTTTTCTTCCAACTGGCGAAACAAAAGTGCTCCAAAGGAACATTCTGCCTTCTATTGCTGTCTTTGGATTAACTGGTTTAAAACATAAGCAGTGAAACATAACAATGAGGTTTGGTGACAGCCATAGTGGTTTTGGGTCATGTGGGCACCTTTTCTGTCCTGTTCACCATTATGCTTTCCCACCTGGAAGCTAACATGTCAGCTTGTGGCATCTCTTAGTGATGCCAAACAGACTGTTTCCTTTGCAGCTTTGCTTTGCTGCTTTGTTTCCTTTTGCAAACATTCTGTTTCCTTTCAACAACTGTAGGGTTCATCCTAGGCTGTATTTGTTGTTTAGAGATGTCTTTCATTTGTCTCATGTATAGAATTTATTTTTCTGAGACTATTCAAAATCTTTTAGTCAATGCATTATCTAATCTTCTTCATTTTATGTGTTTCATATTGTTGTCCAGTTACCTATAAACAAAAATATAAAGTGTAAGCATTCACTTCCAGCTTTTCCAAGTTCAGAATGGAGACTGCCACTTCACTCTTTCTTCTTCTCCTACTTTTAGGTTTGAACCCATTGTTGATCACATTTTCCCTCAGCATATTTTCATTCCATTTTGGACAGTGTTCTTTAATGTTTTTTTTTAAAGTGTCTTGAGTTCACCATTTCCTCTCATGCATTGCCCCGCATCTGTCATTCATTTGATCTGTGTCACATTGTATCATTTATCTTCATCATTCATTATTAATTTATTGTGTTGGTATTCTGTTTTTAGCCATTTAAGTCATGATTCTTTTAATTCCCTATGCCAACATGCAAGTTTCCACTCTGTAACAGCAGAATGCTACAAAGCATATATGGATACTTTTGTGACACAAAATACAATTGCTGAAAGAAACCAATTTTTTATTTAGCTTTCCCTTGGCTATGGAAGTGTATGCTCTCGTTCTCCTACTTTTTTTTCTCTGTTTTTCCAAGGCTTTCTCTAACCTTTCTTAATTGTGTTTTATTTCTTGCATTCTATATTATAAAAGAATACATATTTTATGGGGTATTATAGAAACTGTCAACTTAGATCATTACAAATTAGCTTAGACAGAATGATCCAATGTTGAGTGTTTTCCTGCTGCTCTTTTTTTCCAGATTTGATAGCTGTTTGCATGTGATTCCCACCACTGCTTCTCTCTAGGGACTCTTGTAATGTTTTGTGTGAATTTTTAAAACAAGCAAGAGAGGTAGGATTTTATCTTTTCCAACTATTAAATGAAAAATCAGAAGTTAATGAAATAACTGAAATAACTGAAATGGAGTATGCTTTAATACTGTGGGACTGTTCTCTAACCTCCACAGATAGTAAGCCTCGAACTAAAAGACAAAAAAGGACGTTATTGCCAATCTTTAGGTTTCATTTATTCAGAACATTGCTCTTTGCAGAGGACAGGCATTAAAATTGCTATGAAGGCTAAACCTTTGGTAAGATATTCTTGGAAAAGATGGCTTGCTTTCATCTTGATGATTTCATTGAATCAAACAGCTCAGTTTCTTTACCCAAGGAAAATAATCTTACAGGATTTTAAAGAGTTTAATTAGCAGTTTATTTGATCAGGTGTGTCTTTCCCCTCAAAATGTTATGCTAAAAAAGACTAATAAGAAGAATTTAATCTGTTTTATCTTTTGCAATATTAACTTTTTTATCAAAGTGTTTCTTTTGTTCTTGTTTAAAAATAATTCTGTTTTATGCTGGCATCTTAATTTTAATTCCTTGACCTTTCTTGGTCTGCTCAGATTACTTTGGGTTGTATTGCTAATGAAATAAGGTACTATTTTTCTCTTTCAGTTCACTGTAAGGTATATTCTTTGTGATGCAGCAGCTAAATCTGTTTATTTAAAATAATTACAAGTTTTAACTTGATTTTGTAATGAAAACAAGTTAGTAATTTGTCTACTACTATAGTAGCATTGCCTTTAGTAATTGGTAGACCCATTATTGCAATATTTGATTGAGAGATCTGTATGCCTAAGGTAATTAAGTGTTGGAATGGTTTTTAGAGCAGCTAAAATGGGAAGGATGAGGTCTGAGTATGGAAAAGATAGTTGGGGAACACATGGAGAACTTCGGGATACGTTGGGAGGTACGGTTTGGATGTACTAGAGAAGAAATTAGGTCACTAGAGAAGGGGAGAAATAGAAATATTTGGTACTGTGGTACTGTTTCAGGAGGTCAAATTTTATTAATTCAACTGGTTTTAGTGTCAGTTCATACCTTTATTTGAATTATTTCACTGCCATAACTGTGAAAGAAATTAAATGAAAAATTGAGTCTGCACTTGTTATGACCTTGGCATGTTTTTCTGAGTTTTTGGGGCAGTTAAGATTATATAGAATCAGCCCTTAGCTATAGGCATCTAATTTTAAATCCTCAGTTGCCTGTGTAGTAAGCAGAACTGCATGGTGATTCCATTCTGATGCTGTGGGCTCCAGATCTCAGTGGCTGGAGTCTCACTGTTACTCGTAAGGGAAGTGTCTGAGCACATCACACGCTTTGCCCTTACTGGAATGCCCACTGAATGAATTCCAAGGCTGTGTAAATACAGAATTTTGGATGAGACACAACCAAAGACTTGCCAGTCAGCAGTCATTACATGTCAAATAATTTTTCACAGAAATCTTTTATTTCTATTTGAAAAAAAATTTATAGGTACATATTTTGAGCCACTATACATTGTTCAGTACTATTTTTGAAATTAGCATTCTTGTTTTGAACTGTCATCTTGTCACAGTTGCCTTGTGTGGGTTGTATCTCTCTAATCCACACCTTGCTCTGTTTTGATCTGGACTGAGTTGTCTGTCCCAAATGGTAGAAGTTTTACAGCATTTCTACCTTCTGCAGTAAAATAAGAAAGCTGCTGGGATAGCACTGGCATTAACTGGGATTTTACTTGAGTGCTGATAATATGACTTTGCTTTCCCAGCTTACTGTTTGAACGCGTTGGAAATGCCAGGACAAATTTCACAAAACTGTCTTTCCATTTTATGGTATAGGGAAATCCTCAGTTGAAGGTATCTCTATAGTATTGAATTTCCGGGTGTTTTGATTAAAAAAAAAAACCACTGTCTTTATGGGTGTCTTTTGCTGGATTAACATCATAAGTTTTGAATATGAGCAAGTTTATCTCAGTTGTAATATATGCCATTTAATAGCAAAGTTCCCTTAGCTGCTTTTAAATAACAAATCTTAAATTATTTATGGCAAGTACATGGCAGCATAAAATATAATATTTTATATTTATAATCTCTGATGTTTTCATTCTGAGCCCGCTAATGACTGAAATTATTAAAAGCAATTTAAAACACAGTACTTTGAGGCAAACAGCAA
>NW_005054307.1:3419850-3503798 GCF_000277835.1 Geospiza fortis | reverse complement strand
TATTTAGTGACAACATATTTAAAATTACAAATGTCAAGTTACTGGAGGGCTGTTGCTGAAAATCAAAGAATATTCAATTTTCAGTTGTTAATTTGATCTTATTTTTCACGTTGAATGCTGGCAATAGTAAAATTATCTGAGCAGAAGCATTGGAAATACGTTTAACTATGGAGGTCCATTTGGAAAAAAAAGCATAAAATTGCTATTTTAAAAGCATGTAAAATATCCTACAAATATGTGTACTGAGATGTTGATTTTAATGTTTGTTTCCTAGTGATTATTGAAAAAACTCAAGTATGTTTGAAGGTTTAAAAAACTAATGAAAGCCCAATGAAAATACAATTTAATGTGACATTCCTTGTCATATGCATTCTGCATTATATTGCAAACAGGTGAAAACCAACATTGTCTTGGCAAAAGTGACTAAATTGATTATAAACCTTATGTGTCCATTTTGCTGAAGTTTAAATGTGTTTCATTATTCCTTAAAATTGAGTTATTAATGTGTAATACTTTCTATTTAGAGTCAAAAGTAGTGTGATTATTACCTAGATTTCCAAATTATGTATAAGTTTTCAAGATAGCATTACTCTGATGGTGCAAGGCATGCACTGTTTGTCTCTTGCTGCTTAAACATGAAGAGTGAGGACTCCAATACTGCCTTCATTGGCATGCACCATTATACCTACTTCTTTATAATCTTTACACAGCTGCATTCAGGAGGGCCTCCATAGCTTAAAATTGTCCAAGTTTGTAAATGTTCTTAGGACTAATTCCAGAGGCTGAAAGCAGTAAAATTGGCAGTTAGTGTGCTGCTGTCTGATCAAACTCCTTTTTTGTCTAGTTTTAACTTGCAGTGACCTTGAATTGTGCAACATGTGGCTGACACATAGCCCATGTTACAGTAATACCTCTAATATTACATTGATAAATTCAGTTTTCTGTATCAAATATTTTTTTCCAAATTTTGGCACTGCTGTATGGCTTGTGGAATGTAGAACACTTCAATTACTAGATGCATAGTAAATATATGTATTAAACAGATAAGGTTTTACATTTTTTTATAAATCGCCCTTAGGAAAATGTGAAAGAGAATCCTAATGGCAATTAAAGTTTTCTAAAGAGCCATGAAATAGACTAAAATTTTCCATTCCACTACATTCATTGCTACTACAGTGTTAAATCTTGTCTAAAAATCTTCCCAAATAGAATATTACTAACATACACAGATCAAAATCTGCAGAAGTATAAAGATATAGATGTGTTGAAGTGGCAGGTTTATTTGCAGTGTAGTAGTATTAAATCTGTAAAACAGTTTAAAATAGAGAACTGTCTTTAATTTGAAGCTAGTACAAATCACCTTCAAAGAGGACCCAAACAGGAGAAGCATTATACTGTTAGCTTCTTCGGAATTGAATTTATGATTGTTTTTGCTTCTAAACTGGTCTAAGTCTCATGAGCTGTTTTTTACTTCTTCTGAAGGGAACGCCACCTGCTTCAGAAAATGTTTTAAGAAACCATAAAGTAGACAGTGCTTTTCTTTATCATATGATAAATTGCTTCCTAATGTGGTGGTTTTTTTCCCATAAAAAGAAGAATTTTCATGTTTTTTTAATGCATTTATGTTATTTGTGTCTGTGTGTCAGACATTTTGGGTTAGTGGAATAGTCTCTGATGTTTCTTATTTCCTTCCACATCTCTTCTAATTTACTTTCCTTTTTGTATAAGAAGGAAGGAGTGATATTGTCAGCTTGTGGCAGTTATATAACACTGGCAGGTTAATAACGCTGTTGTTTCAAAGATAAAATGTAGTGACTGAACCGGAACTCATGCAAGTTGTATGTAGTAACTTAAAAAGTGCTTGTAAACCTCTGGTGCTCACTGGTACAGTCCATGGATACCCCTTGTCCTCCACACTATTGGTATTTATACTTTTTTTGCCAACTGCAATTGGCAAAAAATTTCTAGTTCTTGTGTAGAATCATCAGAAAGATCTGTTGTGTACCATTCATATATTAGTATATGCTACAGCTCTATGAGCATTTGCCATATACCCATTATACTGAGCTTCAATTTGAAAGTTTTAATTCTTGTTACTCCTCAAAATCTGTAAGGTATTTTGCATTCCTGTTTTGGTAAAGTTCTTTAATTTACTTTTTTTTAATCTTATCACTTGGCTTATGAATAGAGCACATTTTAGTGCTCAATGAATGATTTTGATACACTGTTCATATCAATTTTCAAATTACTAGTTTTGGGAAGTTTGTGCAAAGTCTGTAAGAGATTTGTAATTCTAGTGACAGTCTTTTTAAAAATAAGACTTAACATGCTCAAGTGTTTATATTTACTTTTTGGCTTGTTCTATAGATTTATATTCAAAATGTGAAGCTATTGTCCTAAAACTGATCAGTGTAGTTGTCTGGCAGTGGTTCTGTAACTAATGCTTTAAATTATTTCCTGTGATATGTTTTTTGTTGTTAGGAATAATAGATAAATGGCAAAAACATTCTGTTACCTAACATTGAATTTTAAATATATTCTCTTCTAGAGAACTAGAGGACGAAAACGAAGCTTTGTGCCTGAAGAAGAAAAAGCTGAGGTTGGAATATAGTGATTTGTTTGTTTGTTTTTTTAACAGTTTCACAAAAAATTAAACTTAGGGCTGAAGTGTTACTTTCCATGCCATAATTGAAAATATTTGCTTTCCTTCCCTCCTTTCCCCCCTATTCCTTTCTTTTTGCCTTCTGCTGTGACAGGAACGTATTCCCAGAGAAAGAAGGCAACGACAGTCTGTGCTGCAAAAGAAGCCCAAGTCAGAGGATTTAAGGACTGAGTGTGCTACCTGCAAAGGCACTGGAGACAATGAAAATCTAGTCAGGTAGGTTTGATATTCTGACCTTATGAGTAGTTAAAGTCCCATCTTTAGCACTTTGTCGTGATTAAAATGAAGAAAATATACTTTTTGAAAACACAATACATTTCCTCCCCTTATTTAGGAGTAACATTACATCAGAAATACTGACTTGATTCACTTATTGATCTGCCAAAAACATTTATATTTTAAATAATTAAAATAATCTGATTTTCTAACACGGGAGAATTAATTTGCTCTCATCAGGGTGAATTGTCAATGTTTTAGAGCAGGTCAGAAAGATAAACCAACATTTTAATGATATTAAAGCTACATGAGCATCCTAAAAGTAATTAAATTAAAATAATCAACAATTTTATGAGCTGAAATGTGGATTGTGAAGAATTTATATTTTTAAAAAGGTATTAGTGCTACCTCCATTAATGCAGATCATGAAAAGGTTTGATAGTCATGTTTCTTATCTGAAACAGAAATGAAAAAAAGTCCATTGAATGATGTTTTAGTAGGTTCAGAAATCTAATTAAAGTATAGAATAGCTACTATTAAATAGCTACCATTGACCACAACTTCTGCAGATTTTTTTATAGCTCGCATTGTAGTATCTTTGCAAAGCTATAAAAACTGTTCACAATTCTTGAAAGAAGAACCATGGACCTTATCAATCAGAAAGTGGGTTTTAAATGCGTTTACAGAGATTTCATTAGGATGATCTTGTAAGTTCAGATTTAAAGAAGTGTATTGTACTTAGGTACTGTATGCTGCAATGGGATTTTTCTAGACAAGTTCTTCTCTTTAGGTCAGATATAATTGTTGCTTTTAACTGGAAGGAGTACTCCAAAATAAGTATTTTAGTTTATTTCTGGGAGTCAGAGTTATGAGAAAGGTCAGAGTCACTGACGACATAGGCAAGCAACAAATAGCTTTATAATCAGGATGTGCCACAGGTACAGATGCCTTGTACATACTCAGAATAGCTGGTTTTAGTATCAACCACAACAGATGATTTACCATAGCAGTTGATAAAATTCCAAGGTTGTGTGCCAGAGTGTATTTGTATTTCCAAATTGGAACCAGAGTGCCTGTGTACAAGCTCATCAGTAACTGTGACTCTCATATATAGACAGGCCGCTACTGCTGGGTAATCTTAGATCCTGCTCAGAACCAGACTGAAACAGAGGGGGGTGTTACAGGGATTGCTCATGCAGTTCCACTGATGAGGACTGGTGGCAGCAGGTTTTTATCTGCCCATGACAAGATAAAGGGCTTTCTTAAGCCCTATAGTTTACAAGAAATAGAAGAGACAGGAAGACCGTTTTGTTGTGGGAAGGAATCCTGGTAAAACATGTGCTGTGTTTTACTGTGAAATTTTTTTTTCTTCAGGCTTTTTTTTAGAAATGTTAAAAATACCACACTGGAGGACATAAATGATAAGAAGAGAAAATAGCATGAGGAGCTATATGTTTAAGTTGCGATTAAAACATAATGGTAGAAAGTACTGTTATGCTTTGTTTACTACAGGAAAAAATTTTAGGAGTAATTTAGATGGGCCAGAAATAAACATATTACATACCAAAACCCAACAGGTTCTCTTTAAAATCACCCTCATAATTAGTCCAAGAAGTGGCCTAATTACTAAGTACTGGACAGTACTCCTGCATAGGAGAAGGAGTTTATGTTCTAATCCTTTGTTCATAATTCTCTGAAAAATATTTCCTTAAGTCTTACTATTTTCTATATTAATTTTTAAAAAATATTTAAATTTAAAACTTGCTTTTCTTCAGATAATACCTATAAATAGCTTGAACTTTGTCCAGTTTAGGCTACCACTGCTTCTGAAGAGCTGTGGAGACTTACTTTTGGTAATTCCTAAATTATGTTAACTCTGCAGTCTAAGATGTAGGGGAGTGACCCACAGAGTGTTGCTATGTCAGAGAAAGTTTTCAGAAGCTTCTTTTCTATTGCATTGTCAAAAAGTGATATGAGTGAAACTGTACCTGCACTGGTACTTTTTTCTTCCTGTTCCATCATGGAGGACTCCTTTGTGGTGGTAGAAATAGTGTTTTAAATGCAAGGCTATAGGACTCTTTGCAAGCAAGAAATGTTAAGGAGGGAAAACAAAGTATGTTTTTAATATTTGTTTGTTTGGCACTATCTGTTAGTAAAGCCCAAAATTTCTCAGATCTTTATTATTATCTTTGGTCTTCACTAAAATTACTGGATTTCATTTTCCCTCTTTCTAACCCATCTGTAACTAAGGTTATGTTATACAGGAGATTTTTCTGAATATAAAAGTTCCTCACTAAGTTAAGCACAAATATGCAACTGGTGAAACTGCAAATTTAGGGAATAGTCTTGACGAGCCTTCTGTCTTTTTCTGCTGTCTGTTACCACAAACAGGGCTGGTTACTTGACACTTGGACAATCTGCTTTCAAAAATTGTAGATTCTTCTAAAGTTTATCTAGCCCTCACTCCAGAGTTGCTATCTGAGTAACAATTAGAGGAAGATAAGGGATTTTTTCATATTTCAAATAATGCAGCAGAAATTTATAATTTATAATAATAATTTATTTACCAATGAATCTGGGCCAAAAAGTATAATCTAACTAGTTCTTACTGTATGACTGTTGGAATTTTTTTTAGTCACAATTTCAGGTGCTTCTGAGTAGCATGGGGTGGTTAAGGGATTATTTGCTATATGTTCGGTGGCTTTACTTAACCTGTTGTTCATATGGTTTAAAACTAATGAATATGGAAGGATTTATCCTTAAAAAGTGCATTTCATTCTGATGAGCCATGCTTCATTAACTGACTGAATTATGCCTTAGTGACTATAGTGATAAAAATTAGGGTATCTTTAATTATAAGCTTTTGTCTAAAACTTATTGACATGTTGTTTTTATTTATGCTAATAGTTTAGCATATATATGTATTATAGACATGTCAAGATAGTGCCTATTTATTCAGGGATGTCAGATAATATAGATAGGCTCTTTCAGTATAGTAGCATGCACTAGAACTGAAAGGTTAGATTTTGTGGTTTTGTCCACTAGAAAGGATCAGCCTTTCACATAAGGATACTTATGTGAAGGCTTTTTTTAAAAAAGAAATTACAGTGAATTTATTTTACAAATTCTTCTGTACATGTCTGTGTAAATTCCGTTGAACTAAGTAAACCTGCAATTTTTATCTTTTACAAGAATAATTAGTGTCAAGATTTACAGATCTAACAGTGAAAAGTTAATTGAAACCACATACTTAAATGAGGCGAAGTTGAATCTGTAACTGTCATTATAAATAAGTGAGAAAGCTATAGCTGTAATTAGAGGAAAGTGTATATTTTGAGTATCTTTTTACTCAAATGACCTGTCATTGAGTTTGAGAGAAAGAGTAGTAAAAGATGGAGGTTTTAAAATAATTTATATTTGACACAGATAGGTTTGATATGGGGCAGGCATGAAGATGCAGCACTTTTTAAAAAGAGAAAATAGGTAGATTTTCTGAGAAACTCAGAAAATAATTTTAAAGATTCTGTTTGTTTTTAGAGCTGACCTCTGCTGTTTGTTTTGGAAAGCATTTAGATATGATGCTTCTGTTTTCATTTTGTGACTCTTTTGAAGTCATATATATGATTTCGACATTTAAAAGGTTTCCTGACTGCTTAATTACAGTCTTGCTTGAATTGCTTAGAATGATAGATCTTGCAGAGGAATTGTTTTATTTGTAAGTACCTCCTGTTTTGTTTTTTTTTTTTTTTTTGGTTTTTTTTTGGTTTTTTTAATGAGGCTGTAATTCACTGATGCAAATCTTTAAAAATAGCTCTCCAATAGTTTTCTTTAGAATGTCACCATATTTAGTAGAAACATGGATAAGAAGTGTCTTTCAGGTGGCTCAATATGTGATAGGGAAAACCTGCCCTCCATATAGTAGTATTGTACAGACAAAGTGCTTCTAGCACAGTATTACTGTATAATCTGCTTTGGTAAAATGAAAAATTAAGATGAACTTCAGTAATTTTAATGTGTAGAACAGTTTTTTAAAGAAGAATCCACAAGCTAATCCAGTTAAAAATTTTTCAAGGGAGGACTTCTAAATTATTTCACTTCTAAAGAAGTGATCTCTTCTCAAAAAATAATCCAGTTTTCAACTGCTCCTGTTAAAAAAGAATAAATACAGTATCTGTTGTTTGCTTTAAGATATGCTTGAGTGATATTTTAGAATGTAGTGCATTAGATAAAATTGACATCTCAGTAGTAGATTTGAGAGAAGCGGAATCGTTCTTGTATGGACCAAAATCAGGTTAAAAAAATCTCTGGAAAACATTTGATTTCTTCATCCAACAATTTAGAGCACGCATATTGTAGTACATTCTTTTGTGGTTTTGTGTATTGAGTTTTTCTGCTGTATTGTCAGTTAAGTTAGAATTTTCTATTTCATTTGATTTGCAGTAACTGAGGCAGAATTATGACTTCAGCATTACAGAGAGAGTATAAAAGATGAAGGTCATGTATTTGAAAGAATAGAAAATAGAATTTGTTGAAAACATAGATTTGAATGCTGGTTATAAAGTATTCAAAAAACATAAATCTGCAAAGCAAATTATCAAGAATGTATATAGTATTTCTTTTTAATGCATATATTTACTAGGAAATAAGCTAAATGTAAAAGTACTTATTTTTTCCAGTATACTCTCACTTTTCAAGCAGTCTAATGTGCTGCACATACAGTCACTGTATCAAGGCAGACAGGGAAGGCGAGGAGAAGGAAAGGAAAAAAAAGAAAATACACGTCACATTTACTAAATTAAAAAAACTATAGAGGTAAATTAACAATAAGGTTGACTACCATATGAGTTATCCAATCATTCTATAACTGAAAAATCTTTTAGAGGTGTGTGACATCTGTAATTCTGGTGCTACAAATGTGCGTATGAAGTTTAGGATGATAATTTATACTGTATAAAGGATTGCATGCTTAGCTGCACACAGTGGTCAGCTTTAATTCTGCTTTTGACAGAAAGTGTGTTCTAGACAGTGTGTTTTGAATCCTCTGGAGATCTTCTGTCCAAAAATGTCTCTCACCAGATTTCCTTAATTGTATTTGTCTTGTATAGGTTTATCTTCACATTTTTATTTCTTACATTTCCATGCAAAGGGGCACGCCAAACTTCAAGTTAAGGATTTCTTCCTTATTTGTTCAGCTGTTAGTTTTGAATCTCTTCATGAGCCAAAGTTTATTCCGGAACAAGTACATTAATTATTCATGACTTTAAATGCATTGCAGCACAATTCACAGTCCATCATAGTGATTGAAAGCCTATTATTTACAGCAGAAGTTCAAGACCACTAACGTAGGGATTAATCACAAGGAAAAGGTTAGTTAAGGCACAGTTTGCAGCAATCTTATGTGTTACAGAGGATTACAAATGCATTATTTTATTGGAATGAACTGAGGGAATGAAAGAAAATGTAACATTCAGTTGTATAGTTTATTTCTGCTGTATAATTTACTGGGATTAATTCTGTGAGTTAACTTTTCTAATTGCTTGAGTTACCTGTTAGATCATTTTTTTCATCATTTGTCATTGTATTGCCTTCTGAAAAGCGTTTCTTTTTTATTCTAGATAGCAGGATAGTACATACAATGACAAATGTTCATTTTCTTCACAGAGGACTTTATTCAAACTGAATTTGCATTGCATTGCACTTTCTATAAATTCATATGCTAGGGCGGACATTAAAAAAAACCTGTGGGCATTCTGAAGCTCTCTTGCCCAGTGCCTACAAGTCAGGCATAGGTCTGGTAATAAAACTTGTGCTGCTGTCATTCAGGGCTTCTCTAGAAGCAGACTGCTGGGTGCATTTGGATTTGGGCTGTTCAGCTGCCTGAAGCTGCTCATGCCTGGAACATTTGCAAAAAGTGCATGGCAGACCCTTGGGTTTTCTGTTGATTAGGCATCAACTGGTATCTGCTGGATTTCTTTAGTATGCTTGTATGTTATTTTCCTGAAATGAGACAACAAAATCTGAATTGAAGCTCAGGTTACTATTTTCCCTTGATTGTTTTGCTGCTTAACTCTTAGGGAAATTTAAACCATCTAAGCAATAGAAGTTCAGGTCTTTGGTTATTGATTATCTTTTGGTTTTTGATTTATATTCCATCTCTGGTTTGTTTCTTGATACTGGCCTGCCATGCTTTCTGATCAAATGCAGGTACAGCAAAGGCTGCTGTAAAATTAGAAGGTGATTCACCCTGCACACTCCACAGAAGGGTTTTTTTTAATTTATATTTTGGGGGGTTATTTAATGGCGTTTCCTGTTAATACACTGGGAAGAACAGAGGAAAAATGGATATTTGTCTCTCTTCAGTGTTAGGAAAGTTTTAAAACATTGTTGTGATATATGGTGAGGTTTGTTGGTGTTCCTCTTAGAATTGAATAGGAGAGAGCAGTGTGAGCATTCCCCAATGGTTTTTCTTCCCATTTTTTTCTGGGCTGTTTACTGATCTGTGAGTCAAACCTTCTTGCAGTTCATACTGGGCTTTAGTCAGTTGAAACTTAGTGAACATTAGAAGTTTATACTCTTCAGGTATTAGTGTAATTGCCCAGAATTCTTAGTACTGATATTGGAAGTATGCAGATCCAGAAGGCTTCTGTACCAGTGTCATGAACTTCAGAAATATGCAACATGATAACCACTTGTAAACAAGAGAATCTTTCTACAGGTTTACTTTGTTTTCCACTAACAAAGAATATTTTACCATTTTTTCATTATTGAACTTTTAATATATGGTTATCCTTTTTTTCCCTTCAGTTATAGCTGCTTGATCAAGTCTTTACTGCAATCATTGGTTTGTAAATTACAGCTTCAAACTATATTTCACAGTTGTAATCTGTTCCCCAGGTAGCTATATATCTCAAGATTAAATTTATTATTTTTCTTCTTGCCCTAGGAAATACATGTATCAGAGACCTTTGCTTCTTTTTTTGTATTCTATAACTACTAGGCTTTATAATAATTTATAAAATTTAAAAATACAATATAGAGGTTCCTGGCTATAAGTAATGAGTGAATGCTTTAGATGAAGCAGTCACTGAGTGAGCTGTTTTTTCAGAAGATTAAAATTATTTCATGAAAAAAGATGCAGATTTTGAAATTGCAGTTTGTGATGGAAGAGGAGAAACTGATGACGTATCAAATTATTTCCCAGTCTGGTTACCAGTAATAGGTTATGACTGCACAAATACCTGCCTGGATGGGGTCAGCAGCTTCTTATTTTTGTGGACATTCTTATGATTTTTTTGTTACATCAAATTGCATGAAATGATTCAATTCTGTTGGGATATGAATGTGTCACTTACTATTTCATTCTGGCCAACCTGCTTCAGTCACTTTCAGTGCAGCAAGCTTATCCACATCAGAATATTTCATAGTACAGGATGCTCAGAAAGCAAATGTCAAATTCATTACCAATTCAGTTGTTTTGCATTGTTAAACTGAGCCATTGCTTCAGAAGCCACAAGACTGAAATTTATAGTTAGGAAATTTATGACATGAGAATTTTCATGTCCAGGTAATAAAATGATGTGGTAGAAGACTGCGGTAGGAGACAATAACCATTTAAATGCTGTGTTGCAGCATCAGTTTTGACTTATCCCAAGTAGTGTCAAGTGAGCATCTGTGCAGTCAGTTTTCTGAATTAAATATCTCTTCACAGAACTGTAGTGTAAATAATGGGCTATTTGAGAAGGAAGTCTTAATATGCAAAAGAATAATGTTTACTGTTACACCTGTGTTTTTTGCCATTTTTGTTACTGCTGCCCAATACTTCTACAAGTCTTTGATCTGTAGTTAGTTACTCTGCGTGGGGTTTTGATAGTAGGTGACCTGCAGTTTGGGTGCAAAACTTCATCTACAGTATTCAGAATTAATTTTGTCTTGGAACTGTGTGAGAGGGTGGGTTTGTGTGTTATGGGGTTTTTTGATTTACCCAAGAAGCCCTTATGTGAAAAGCAGCTAGAGTCTGGTACAGTGAGCTTAAGGATATTGAGTCATTTTTCTCAGCATTAACCAGAGCTATTCTTCACATTATTAATATGGCATATAATACCATTATATGGTTTTAATTGCATTAATGGCAATAATTTCATTAATAAATCAATGCTGCACGTTGCATACAATTTTTTGCTAATTTGGGTGTAAATCAAGAATTTTACATATACTAGTATTCCCTGAGAGGCTGTAGATAATCTACATATATTTGGGATATTATTGTTGTTTTTAGCTTAAGTGTGTTATTAGCTGAGGTATTGTAAAGCTTCTTACTGGAGAACATACTTTTAAACAGTTATAAAAGCTAAAAAGAACAATAAAAAACCCCATTTAGTCGTAAAGCTTTTTCAGTGTTGGAGTGTATTTCGTAAACATTGGTTTTTTTTGGCAGTGTAAATAACAAGAGAAATCTGGTTTTAATATTGAACTTTATTTTGAAACAGCTGAAATTGCATATAATGGGGTCTAAATAGAAAATTTAAGAAATGTGACATTAATATCAATCATCTTATAAAATGTCTGGTTTTTTGGGAAAAGGAATAGAATTGTAGGGTTTATTTCCTGTACTTCAGAATGATTTTGATGTCCACTAGATTTAGTCTACTTGTCTTACCATAGTTCTCTGCTAGTGTGGTCATTGAAGTTACAGATCTAATAATCTAGACTAACGTCTATTACTAACATAATATCTTTTCTGTATGCAAGATTTAGGGTTTTATTTAGGATCTTTCTGCCTTGCTATTAGTTTTGTTCCTTTCTTTTGCAAAATTTTTACATTTTTGTGGGTTTTTTAAAATTCATTTTTGGTTTTTTCATCCATGTCATATACAAGGTTGGATTCAGATTTTGCTTTACTTTCAATTAGTAAAACTGAATCTCCTTTGCAACAGCTGAGACTATTACTATTACTTACACTTCGTGTCATTCCTTAACATTCTTGTCTCAATGAAATTAAATTTTTGCATCTGATTTGCTTCAAGCAATTTAAAATGCAAAGACAAGATTCTGTATTAAGATAGGAATTCAGTATCACTGAATATTCCAAGTAGTACTTCATTACCTCGTAACAATGTCATTCTTCTTGATATTTTTTTCCTAAATATTTACCCTTGAATAGATTTTTTTTATATCTTGTCATTTGAATAAGTATTTTTTTGAATATTGTCTTGTAGAAATGAGAAACAAGCAGTTTAAGAATTTTGCCATGCTGTCTTGAGTAAAATTATAAAGTCACAGATAAATATTTAAGCCTATCACAGATTTCATCTTGAACAAGGCCTAAAAATTCACTTAATTCTGAGAAGAAAGGATGTGGAAAGAATATGCAAGAAAAAAAAGTAAAGCTTATGTTTTCTTCAAGAATGTGAAAAAGCTCTTAGCAAAGACTAATATGTTTCTCTTTTTCATATCGGTGGTTGTAACAATGCAAAGGTCAAGTGTAATTTAATGCGCAGTGCTTTGATTAAGTATCTGAGTTCATCCCATTCCCTCCTGCTCTTTTCCTTACCCAATTGTCAGTTAAAGTACATCAGTGTTACTGTACTGCACGTGCACTTACTGCTGAGGAACAGGAACACTAAATCCCTCTAATTCTGACTTGGACAGATCCCTTGGACATCTGATGTGATGTTGTATTAGGGAAATAGTCAGTAAAGTGTAAGCTGACATTGGAATATGGTGTAGTAACTGACTTTTACCATTGCACATAAACAGAGTAATTATTCTAAATCATAGCATCACTTTCAGATGGATAACCACTAAAATCACTGCACTGTGGTTTCCTGAAAATGCCACAATCCTTCAACTGCCAAATTAAGCCCAGGGAGAGCAACCATTGGTAGTGCCTGCACAGTTATGTAGAAGGATGAGCCCTGAACCAAATGAAAAGATGTTCTGGAAGAACAGTAACCTTTCCCATGATGTGCACATTTTCCATTACATTTCTGACACAAAATGCTGTGAAATGATTTAATGTTGACATTTTGTTTTGCTGACTTTTTCCTTTCTTATTAAAAAGAAACAAAAGTTAGGTTAGGAAAGTAGTGGGAGGGTGGCCAAGCATTTGAATTCTAATACAGAAATCTCTGCTTTAAAGTCAAAACCAAAAGCCCTCTAAATATACATTGGTTCTGACGTTGGATTGTACAGATTTTGGGGGGAAAAGAAATACACTTATCTCCAGCACCAGTATTGAACACCTTGATCTGTAAGATTAATTTGTGTTGCTGCTTTGCAGTAATTACATACCAAGTATGCTAATTCAGTAAAGTATCCTTTCTAATTAACAGTCACAGAAATCTTACACGTCAGCTATATAACACAGCACATGCAGTACACTTATATCTGCTTGTCATTTTTGATGTATATTGCTAGAAGTGATTGTAGAAGGGAGCAAACCATGAGCAGACATGATACAATGAAGGGTCAACACTTGTCACTTGGAAAAGGATAAAATTTTATTGACTGAGGAAGCAGAGAGCTGCTCTCCATTCATGCTGTACAGGAGCTTGTCTGCATCTAAAGTAATACATGTAAGAATACTTGAACAGAAGAATTATTTGTCTAAAGTGTGGTTCGTGCATCCGTTGGCAGCTTTCTATTTCATGTTTCAGAGCTGATGAAAAGCCTTGCTTGTTTCTAGCACAGTATACAATTTTATCTTTGAAAAACACAGCTTTTGCTTTTGTTTTCTTAAGGATGTGTGAAGGTTTGTTGGCACCTCATTTATTTTATCCTTCTCCCATCCAATTTCAATGTGTTGGATGATGGTTCTTGTCACTGAAAGTTAATCGGTTTCCATGAGGGGGCATCTGTGTTTATTTTCAGTGACTTTGCAGTCACTGAAAATAAACATAGAATTTTGTATATACACTAACTTACTTGATAGAAAATGTGTATGTTGGAATATATTTGTCACATTACTTCATCGTTGACCAAAAAGCATGCTGGCTTTGACAAATTCAAATGAATCTTAACTTCTGGGAAGAGAACTTCAGTTTATTGTAATTTAAATATTTCTAACTAAAAGTGAAACACTAGCAATTAGCTCTCTCCTTTTCCTGAAAACTAATGTGTACATTTGGATTTTAAAAATAGGGCGTCTTGGAAAAACTGTGTGGCATCTGGTAGCACTTCAGGACTTTCTAAAAGCTTCAGCGTCCTACATATGCTAAACCAGTTTTGAGGAGTTTGTTTTTGTTTTCGAGGGGAAGCTGAAATGGTAGTGATAGCCAAAGGTGAAAATGGTACCAATACTTAAAAGTTGAAGAATCACTTAGTTTTAGCATGAGAAGTAAAAACAAATATAATTCAGTGATAGTAGTGGACTGATAATTAAATTATTAAATTCTAAAAAATATTGTTGTAATAAAGACTAAAATAATTGCAAAAATCCTAATGGCAGTAAGCTAAACAATAGAATTTGTTGGCATTTATTTGACCATAATATGTAAACAATAATTTCAGAGCTGTTTCGTGCAAAGGACTATTAAAAATGAAATAGATGTTATGAAATTGTTTTGGCAGCCTCTAGCTGTTTGCTAACAATTTAATACAGCAATAAAAGCTAGCAATAGCAGCACCAAAATTGCATAGCAGAAACTTGATTATAATTTGGTAAGAAAATATTGTATGGATTAAAGTGCTCACTTCAGTGTAAACTGTGGCCGGAGTTTATCCTTGGGTTTAAAAAATCTCATAAATTTGAATAGCTTTTTAAAGTGTTCTTGTTAGTAAAAGTCAGAGACAAATTATGCCTTGTGCTGATGTTGCTGCCTAGGGAAATAGAAGAGAGGAGTTAAATCTTTTATTCTATAAGTATGCCTGTATTAAGCCTTCCCAGGACACAAAATGGAAGTCTCTTTGGACCTTGTGATATGGACTTCTTAGTTGGGCATTCCCATCTCTGTTCAATGTTCCACGTGAATAAAACATAACAGCTAATGGGTGGGACTCAGGCCTGCATTTTTGCGTCTAACAGAAAACATGCTCATTAGCACAGCCAAGTGTGAGACTTGTCTCAGACTTGACCCAGACTTGTGGTTTATGCCTGGAGAAAGGCAAATTAAAGAAACAAAAAATTTTATCTCTAAACTCTGTCTTTATGAAATTGTGAGGTCCATTGTAATTGTGAATTTGATTCTCATTTCCTTTGTAGGGCTATTTCTGAGGGAGCAGAATCTATGTGCATTTCTGAATTGTCCATCCTTTAACTTGTATAGAAACTGACTACTGAGGAGACTGTGGAAGAATTTTCTGGAAGTGAAATGTGCTTTATAAGTGCTTACTGAACTTGACACTAAGTTGATGGAATAGAATATTCATTCCGCTGGTTTAATTGGCAGGAGTCTGTGCAAGTCCATGGAAATTTTTACTTGAGAACCTCAACTGCTTTTGAGACATTTAGGATATTTAAATTATGTTTCTATTCAAATTATTTGTATTTCTCAAAGTAATTTTAGAAAAATGGGAAAATATAGAAATGCTGCCCAAGACAGAGCTTCTGGGAAACTGAGAAAAGGAAATGAGACAAAAGAAGGGCGGACAGTAAATGAGTAATGAATGGAGGAGAAACGAGTTTTCAAATTCTGTAAACCTTGAAGTCATGAACAAAGATCTGAAAATGCAGAAATTTCACATGAAAGCTAGAAGAGATCCAGTCCGGACCTTACTAGGGACAGCTTCCTGGCAGTGTGTATTCTGTGTTAGCATTTCATGATGCAGGAATTGGGAAAAGGAAAAGTTAAGTTATTTGAGAATGGTACAAAATGGAACAAAAAAGATCAGCCTTGAAAAAGAATAGTTGGTATTTGTGCATGTTCAGAAAGAATAACAAACAGTATTCAGTAACAGCATAAGAAATAGTGACAAGGATAACCTTATTTGTTGAGCTGTTTACTTCAGGATTGAAGACCATTTCTTAATAAATGACAGGACGAGAAAGGAATTTTAGATTTTTTTCCCTTGATGAAGCTTGTAACTGCCATAGTGTATATGAGTTTGTGGAGGGATGTTTAAAAAATAACTTGAGGAAAAAGTACTTAAATGTTCTCTTTTGAAAGAAAATGTAGTATCTGTTAAGAAATTAAGGTTCCTTGAGTAAAATCACTAGTGCTAGCTTTAGTAGTTTTATTGAGTGATGAGAACAGTAATATTTATTTGAAGTGTCTCTGCATTTTGGAGAGAATGTGCAGCTATGGGTATGTAAAAACTGCAATAGCAGCAGTTTAATGTCTGAAAATGCAGAGCAGATGAAAAGAGGAAAAATAAAAGTGCTACTTTGTCATAGTAAAATTTGTTTAAATTTACATAAAAACAGCCTGTCTGCTAGTATCTACTGACAGTTTTTTTAATGACACTTGCTGTGAAAAAGAGATAAGAAAACCAGTGGGCTTTTAAAACTCTAGTGGTAATCTTAGTTTTTCACATTAAAGAACAATAAGTAAACTGCAGGACTTCAATTTTCTTTAAATTTGAAAGGTTTTCTAAATAATTTCTGCTTTTATTAAGAACAGAGTCACAGAATGCTTGAGATTGGAAAAGACCTCTGGAGCTGGTCTTGTCTGAGCCCCCTAAATCAAAATAAGTCAGATAGCAGGTTACTCAGGGCAGTATCTGCTTGGGTTTGAATATCTCCAAGGATGGAGTCTCTGCAACCTCTCTGGACAGCTTGTTCTGTTGCTTGGTCCTCCTCAGAGTGAAAAAAAAAAAATTCTTACATTTAGCAATCTCCTTTATTTCAGATTTTTGCCTGTTGCCTCTTGTCCTTTCACTGGGCACCACTCAGAAGTGTGGCTGTCTTTCCTTCCCCTAACAGATATTTTACACACTGAGAAGATTCTTGCTGAGCTTTCTCTTCTCCAGACTAAATAATTTCCAGTGTTAGCCTATTCTTGTGTGACATTTACTCTAGCCAGTCATCTTCATAGTCCCTTTGTTGGACTTACTCCAGTAACTCCATTACGTTTTTTGTACTGGGGACCCCAAAATTGGATGCAGTGTTCTTGGTGTGATTCCACCAGTACTGAGTCAAAAGAAAAAGTATATTTATTGTTCTTAAAAGTAAACCATTAAAAAAATTCTATTATATATAACAGGTAGAATTTAGTTTGTTATGAAAGAAACATCTACCCGTAGTCAATATAGCAAGCATTCAGAGCACTACTGAATGAAGAACAAGAAAGTAATTTTGCTTATTAAATTCATGTCTTGGGAAAGTCATGTCATAGCTGTTGGTTGTAGTTGTAGTTTAAAAACTGAATTCATTGAGCAATATTTTGGAGAATTATCAATGCTAATGCTTACAGTTTTCCACTGGAAGTTACATCTTAGTGTGAGATTCCACTATGTAGGTTCAGATAAGACATCCACAGTTCCACTCCCTTCCTCTGCTCTCTTTGAAAAGTCCGTTTTTTAAATGCACTTCTAAATTCACTACATTAGAATATCACCCTAGCAATAGCCTTCAGGGGTCACCTGTCAAATTGCATTAAAAGAGCTGTATCACCTAACCTGGCAGCAGACTGAGACACCTAAAAACTCACAAAACTCAATGGGCTCTTTGCCAATTCTGCCAACCCCAGAAAATCATAAATAATGTCACAGCTAAAACTCCACACTTAGCTGAAAAAGAGTTAGAAGTGTGAGGAGGGAAAATCTAGTGGTGTTGCACTAGAAGGATAAGGTCCCTCATGGGGCATGGAGAACATGAGGGCAGGAGGATTGTCAGCCTTTAAGTTATTCTCTGCATCCCTTGTTGTGGGTTCTGGATACCCCACAAAGTAGGGTAGTGGGGGCAGTTCTTACACACGCTGAGAGTTAAACTTTTCACTCTCTTCATTCCAAGCAAAACTGGGAATACAGCAGCTGGCTTTCTGTGGAGTAATGGAAGAGTACTAGCAGCAAGGTTTTTTCTTCTCCTAGTTCCTTGGAGACCTGATCTGAACAGCTTGTGCCATTGATTTCTAATCTACACTAAAACTATTGTGGCCTCTCTTTCACACTGTAGGTAGAAGCTTATATCACTGTGTAGGCTTTTTTATGCAATATATAATAAGTATTAGTTAAGCTGGTGGTCTACTTACTGTAGAAAACTCAGAAAGTTTTAGCTTAAAATACTTTTATGTTGAAAATTTTAAAAGGCTTTTATTTGGAAAGTTCATGTAATATTATATGTACTTAATTCTACTTAAGTTGAATAAGAACTATTAAGTTCTTATTGTCTCATTCCCATTTTAAAAATACCCTAATATTTAATTCAAATCTAGTTTCACTGTTTGACAAGATGCCTCAAAACATTGCCATGGTTCCTTCATTTTTGTATTTAAATTTGTATAAAGCATATCTATGGGTGGTTCATTTTTTTGTTATGAAGATTGATAAAAGTCTGAAATTAAGTGGCACAGTATTTTTAGTATAGTTTCATCCATGTTACAGATATTTGAAGTAGGTTTCCTCAGACAGTTACATGTAGAAAAGTTCATGTAAAGCTGGTGGGTTTTATAAGTTAAAATGATTAGGTTCAAAACATAACTTTAGACACCATAAACAAAATTTATGAGTAGACAATGAGCTTAATACATATGTTTAATGAGTAAATTGAAGAAAAGGAAAAATTTAATATTGCTGCAGTTGTCTTTTTCAGTTGCTTGAGTGTATTTATGTTTTCTGCCAGCCCCAGACTTGTAAATGTTATTAGATTCTTATGTGTTATTTTTAATTTTGCTATTTTGTGAGACATATGCACCACTGTCATTGTTTATACAAATGGCAAAACAGGCAAAAGAATTCCTTCTGTCTTGGCCGCCAGACCTTTGGGAAAAGCAATGCTTCAGCTTCTCTTGGTCTTTTTGAGACTTTCTGTGTCTTTGTCAACAAGGGGAAAAATCTGGAATTAATTAGAGAAGTCATTGTTGAGTGAGCTAAAAAATGTTTGGGTTTTTTTTCAGGAGGACTTTTTAATGAAAGTTTGGCTCTTCTTTTAGAATGTTAACTTCAATTCATTTGTTTCAAATTCATGCTTTGATTTCTGTTTCTGAATTAGGGAAATCTAACCCCTCAATTCCATCAAGAATGATGGATTATGTGTATTCTATACAGTATTCTATACAATGACTATGTTAGGAAGTACTGACTCACAGACAGCAAAAGTAGAAATGGGGAAATGATCAAGCAAAATGTCCATGACTGGAACTTAACAAAGTTCCACTCTCTGGAATTTTTTAACTAGTGTTGATACAGATGAAAGTTAGCTACACTGGGCAGTGGTAATAATTGTGGTACCAGACCCCATTTTCAGTTTCTTATTTTAAAAGTTGGAAAAACTTGTAAAACTTAAATCACTTGGATTCAGAATTCTTCAGGTCTCCTGTGTATCTTTTAGGCGGGATGTTTTCAGGCAAAATTTTTAAGGTGAGATTTGAGTAAATGTCCTGTCTGCCCAGGTGTCCCTCTCCCCATACCTTTAAGAAGAAAAGTGAATTGAAGTCTTTGATCGGTAAATTGAATTTTGGCAAAGACCTCCCTTTCTTTCCCAAGGACAGAGGAGAAATTTATTCATGTCAGTTTGATGAAATCTGAGAAAAGGGAAGCTTTGAAGGATGAAGTGAGAGAAATAGTTTCCTCATAACTATCAGAGTCATGATATGGCAGGTTTTAGATCATTTGTCGTTGTGCTTAGAGTGTGCTGTGGACTGTTTGAGTGTACTTATCCCTAAAGTTGGAGCTGCTACAAGACTTGCAGGGAACAGTAATGTGGATTGAGAAGATGTTAAGGACAGTATCCTTATGACTAGTAATGCTGCACTAGATAATAAGAGTAAAATGGGGCAGTGAGTGTGGAGACGTGTGTGACTCCCCTTCTTTTGGGTCATCTTTTGTCATTGATAGAGAGATGTGGGCAGAATGTGCAGAACTCAAGAATCCACAGCAGTCAGTTGTGGTGAGGAGTAGCACTTTGCTAGGCTAAGCTTCAGTATGAATATCTCACCCAGTGCTGATGTGTGATATATCTCTGCTGGTCGGGCAGTCTTTGGTAAGGTGAAGATATTTCAGCTGCTGCTGCTCCTTGGACCAGGCTGATCCTTATCTAGCTGAATTGCCATCCTCAGATTCTCTACTCTATTCTCAGAGGGTTTATTGTTCATGGGGTTTTTTTGTTTCGTTTTTTTTTTTTTTCCTCAAGCCACTACTCTGTACCATTTCATATTAACAGGCATGATGAAGTTTTTTACTCATCTACCAGAGTTTAGCATTTGCACTCTACACTTGTTTCTTTAGTAAAGCTAAGCCAAAATCTTGCAGCTGTGCTGTATGAAACAGGGCCTTGGTTACAGACAGACAAACCTTAGAGCTGTGGTTGTCTAGTACAGCCCAGTATGGAGATCATGGTGGGACTAGGACTAGAGAAGGACCTGAATTTGGATGGTAAATGTAAAAAAATAGAATTTAAATAGTGTGCAGAGGCAGCAAAATGCAGACTATTCAAGCTTCAGGACTTGTGCAAAGTTGGACTGATTAGAAAAAGACACTGAAATAAGAAAACCGCGTGGATAATAGTCAGAGGAGGGAGGATACTGAAACTGTTTAAAGAGCCAGGGAGGGGTAGTTGTGGATAGGCATCCCATGTGAAAATGAGAAGTTTGCTATGGTCAAGACAAGTCAGTGACACTGAAATGGAGAGTGGGTGACTGGAAAATGGCATCTTAGTAAATTTTCACTACTTCATTGTTACAGGTAGCAGAAGATATTTATTATGATTGCAAAATTAAAATCAAAACATTTACAAAAGTAGCAAATTAAAAAAGAAAAAAGTATGAATAGCAAACATTAATGAAAAAAAGTGCTAAAGCATAATTAACATTCCTTATATAGTTACAGTTCCAATGTATTTATTTTGTATACTTTAAAACTCTTTATTCTAAATGCAGAACAATGTTGATATACAACTTCATATATTAATTAATTAATCCACAACCCTTCATTAAAAAGCGTTTTTTTTCTGAAGTTCCATGTTTTCTTAGATATTTTCCTTGATGTTAGATGCTGTTGTTCGTCTATCTTGACCTATTAATTAAAAAATAAAGTAGCTGAGTAGTTTGGAATATTTTCATTTTTTCTGTTTTCCTCTGTACTCCAGAAATGAGTACGAATGGAGAGATTTCAGAAATTAGTAAATTATAGTCACAGATTCAAGCACTTTGTAGTATTCTGAAATTGAGTTCTTCAACTTCTTTGTTTCCATCATTTTTACCTTTTGTCTGCCTGCCATTCTAATGGGTTGATAGAGTCACATTCTGTGTTATTTTCTTCTAGAGAGGAAAATATACTGAAAAGGAATATGGGGGAACAAGGGCATTTCAGAATGACTATGACCGCTAATAAGACAAAATGCCAAATCTACTCTGTAGTTCCAAAGTCATGCAGGATGATAAATAATATTCTTTTATTTCATATTTTTCTCACAAATTAAACTTTTAAAGATAGAAATTTATATAGATGCATTGTTTGAAATGCATTTAAGCCTCCTTTTGATTGCTTTTAAAAGTTATTTAATTTCTGCCTGGACTAATGGTCTGACATTTTTTAGAGGGAACCAGTGTTACTGATCTGACTGAAAGTGCCCAACAACAGCAGTAAAAAAAGTTTAGGAAAATGGTGAAATTAAATATCAAATGGAATAATTTGATTCACCTTATGCCCAGCATGTTACAGGGTGAGACATTCCTTCTTCCTACTGGTTTCATTTTGGTTTAGGTTTGTTACATACAGATTTTACTGCCAAGACATAACGCCAAGAATATGTATATCCAAACAAATTATTATTTTTCTGTCTACAAAGGTAGTTTTATCTCTTGATTCAGTTGAAACAAACTTCATGCTTTATCTAGACTAGGTTATTGGTGAATGTGCTGAAAGTAATACTCAAGAATACAGTTGTGTATGTGGTAATGACATTGCATAATGTTTTACTTGACTTTCATTTTTTGTCATGATGAAGTAATTTTCTTAAGGGTCCTTTATTGTATTATTTGAGAAAACTTTTAAGTAAGCATGTTACAAAGGACATAATGGTATTTAATTTCACTGTACTTTTTCAGTTCTTTAGAAAGTGATTTCTTTAATACTTAGCACTGAGTTTCACAAACAGAGCATCTTACTGGTACACTGTTCCCAAACTTCTGGCATGGTGTTAAATGCTATTCATTAATAGATTTTTATATATAATACAATTTATCTTTGTCGTTTCTTTTAATATATATGTATTATGTCTGAATTTTATTTGCATACATTCAACCACGGTATAGACAAACTGTGTTATAACAAATGTTGTTCTAAGTATATTGTTGAAATAGTCCTTTTCAGTGCTTTTAGTGATTTTTAATCAAGCTTTTAGCTTGATTATGATGTAATACAAATGCATCTATTCTTTATACCTATTGGTTAACTTTCTGGCTTCTTTTGGAAAAAAACCTATTACTAAATTTTGCATGCTTAAGGACTAGTGTGAAAGAAAATCATAATTCATTTTTTGTGCATTTCAGAAATAGTCCATTTCCACTTAGAGACCTGTTATCTTTCTAGAAAGTTTTAATACTGAAGACTGAAAATTAACTATGAAATTATAATGGAATATATAAAATGTTTTCTTTGTAAGTTAAGCTTTTCTACATCTGTCAGTCAACTTGAGAAATTTTATGGCCATTAAAAAAGGGCCCAGTGTTAAGGTGCTTATTTTAAAAGACAGGTGTTTGTATGAACTTTTCAAGTGAATGCACGAAATTTTCCCTCCTATTGCTTTCTTACTCTTTATTTTGTTTGTAAACACATCTGTGAAATTTTTCCTTAGGCCATTTTGTGTGTAAAGGTTTTATTGTGGAGTTGTAAATATAAATGAATAATACTAGTTTTCTGTGGAGTTTTTGGTTTGGTTGTTTGTTTTTTTTTTGTTTGGTTGTTTTTTTTGCTTTGTTTTTGTTTTGGTTGTTTGTTTGGTTTTTTTGGATGACTATCAAAATGCTTTAGATATGCTTCCACTTAAAAAACTTATGTGTATAACCTCTTCTGGCTTTTATTTGGTTAAATGTTTATAGTGTCTAGGTTTCAGTAGAATATGAATTCACCTGTCAGTCTTAAGGAAAGGGCCTTTAATATGACTAGTGCCATTGAATTTTAAAATGGCATCAAGGACACAATATTTTACTATTTGTGCACAAGAAGATTGATTATAATTCAGTTTCCAGTGCCTCTTATCGTGCACTATTGTCTTACATAGAGCCAGATACTATCTGTAAGAGGACTGGAAAGGAAATTTCTTATCCCTTATAACTGACAGAAATCCACTACTTACCCATGCACTGGGCATCTCAGGATTTTATTCAGCATCGTGGCTTCCCATCCTGACCACAGGAATTGGCAGAGTTTTCTAGTAGTGGAAATGAAAGCTTTTAGAATATCAAGAACAAATTATCATAGTTTCTTAATTGTTTGTTCCCACAGAGCTGAGACATAAGTATTCTTGAGCTCACTACACAATTCTTTGTACGGAAAAGGCATCTGCTGATGTTCCCTCTAAACCTCCTAAGCTGCAGGTTGTGGCTGTGAGCCCTTGTGGTGAGAGCCCTCCCTCTCTCAACTAATGAGAGTTTGGTAGCACTGTGAGCCACAAAATCAATGAATCACAAAATATGCTGAGTTGGAAGGGACTCTTAAGGATCATCAAGTGCAATCCCAGCCCTGCACAGGACCATCCCCAAGAATCACACCAGGGGCCCAAAAGTGTTGTCCACACTTCTTGAACTCTGCCAGGTTTGGTGGTGTGACCACTTCCCTGGGGAGTCTGTCTCTGTGCCCAACCACCCTCTAGGTGAAGAATGTTTTCTAATATGTAACTTAAACGTCCCCTGACAGAACTCCAGGCCATTCCCTTGGGTTCTGTCACTGTCACCAGGGGGAGATCAATGCCTGTCCCTCGTCTTCCCCTCACAGAAAGTTGTAACTGCAATGAGGTCTCACCTCAGTCTCCTCTTCTCCAGGCTGAACAGACCAAATGACCTCAGCCCCTCCACATACAGCTTCCTCTGAGGGCTCTTCACCATCTTCATTGACTTCCTTTGGACACTCTCTTATAGCTTAATGTCTTTCATGTGAATTGTGGCACCCAAACTGCCCCCAGCACTCAAGGTGAGTGCAGAGCAGAGCGGGACAATTCCCTCCCTTGCCTGGCTGGCAATGCTGTGCCCGATGCACCAGTTCTCTCCCCCCGGGCTCCCTGGGGTACTTTGTTATTAGACAGGATCTAGAGCTCGAGCTGTTTCCTTCTGTCGTTTGACTCCTGCTGGCTTTCAACCTATTCTACCTGCCTTGTTTTCTGGTACAGGAAAATGCTGTACCAGACTGATAGAAAAGCCTTACACTGGACACCTTTTGGTGTGTTGCAGCCATTGCTCTTCCCTCTTTCACAGAGCATGTCATTCATCATTTCAAATATGAGCAACCCCTCTGCCCTTGTTAAATCTTTGCCGAGTGCTCTCAGTTACTTTAATGTATTTGACAATGGATCCCTTGATCTTTCCCAGTACAGGGGCAGGGCTGACCAACCCGTGATTTCCTAGGTACTGCTTACTATAATTTTTTATTGTGCATATCTCACCTCTTTAACATGGGCTCATCTTAGCATTTTTCAGTTTTCAGAGTCCTGCCTTGGCTGTTATGGTGTTTGTTAGAGCTTACATTGGAGTCTGACAGAGATAACAAACATCCATTTCAGAAACACTGAATAATTCCTGTGGACTGAAATATATCCAGATGGACTAGACCCTTACTTGCTGCTTTCCTGCTGTGGGCTGTCCTTCTCTATCCTGTGTCACACTAGTAGGCATGGAGGTCTGAGGCCATGTTTTCACTGTGCTTGCCGATGCGTTGAGCTCAAAGGCATCACATGCATGGCCCCTTCTGCTTTATTTCTCTGAGCTCCGAGTCAATTTTCTTTTAAAAATGCCCTTTTCACTGGGCAGCCTTCCCTTTCATGACAACTTCGTGCAAGATTCAGCCTAGCAGTGCCTTTGACAAGCCAACACTTCCTCTTCCAAAACCATGATAACAGCCTTTTGTGGTCTTCCTTATGGAGAAGTGGTAAATTCTTCTGTAATTTTAAATCATAGCAATGGTAAGAGATTGTACTTGCACCTCATTACGTTTCTGGCTCAGTGTTTCAATAAGCCATAAAGTATCACTAGTGTCATTAATATTTTCAATCTAATTTATAAATAAAATTGGATCGTAATTGATTTCTTAAGCATAGGAACAAGTGCACCACAGGTTTTGACCTGGACTGTGAATATGCAGCAGCTTGATGAAGAGGTTCCCTGTGATCCTGTAGAGACTTTTGAATGTCTCACAGTAGAACTGTTACAGTTTGAAGGTTTCGGGGAGTGAGAGTTTTGAGAGGAAAATATATCTTGAAGAATAATTTACTTTGAAAGGAGGAAAAAAATGCCCATCTCCTAGCTCTGAATCTGTGTTTTATATTTGTGCTTGGTAGAGCAGCAGAGCAAGAAACCAGAATTCCTACTTTGGCTTGTTTTGTAGCATTTGTGATAGTCATGCTTAGATTTTAACATATTGAAGTCACACAGAAGGTTCTAAATGCTTCACAGGTATCAATAAATTATCGATAACTGATGGCTAACTTAAAGGCATAGGCCTGTATTTTCACTGAATACAGTATGAAAACTGTACAGTCCAGTGACTTTGGTGTTGACTGTCTATTGTTGAAATTGAAACAGTGAAGTGAAATTTAGATTTTTCTGACAGAATTTATCCATATCCACTGATAAAGAGGCAGCCCAATAAATTACTTAATTTACTTTTCTGTAAAAATAAACAAAAAATTATAATAGTATTATATAATAATAACAACTTAAGACTTTCATTTATATGCTGAAATGGGAAGCATATCCCTTACACCATTTCTTTTATTTTAAAATACTCTATTCAGGTTTTTTTATTTCAAATGAATGTTATAATCTAATTTCTTTATATGGCTCTGCTAGTTAAAATATTTCTCAAAGTATGTTCTATAAATAATAAACCAGTTCTGCATTTGAAGGAAGTTTAGATTTTTATTTCCAGTAAAATATTTGTAAGATTAATGGTATGCTAATATATTTATAAAGTACTTAAGGGGTACATGATTCTCAAATTAACAGAAACAGTTAGAGTGACAGTACTCATAATACAAAGCTGTGTAACATATAAAATGTACATATTTTTATTGAGTTTATGCTTTTGAATTTACTGATAGATGAAGTCATAATTACTTACTGTTTTTGGAACACATAATTTTACAGAGAAGATACTCTGTATCAGTTACTGTCAACAGAACTGAAAGTGACTGGTACTGAGGGTCAGTTGTGTTTTCTCTGAAAGTGTTTCTGCAGGCATGTCTGGTGCACATTCAGAGTGGCCTGAATGTTGCTGCTGCTGTAGACACCTGAAAGCTCTTAAACTCTGGAATTATATAGACTAGACATAAAAAGTTAAACTGAGCAGAGCTGTTATCTCCTGTGATACAAGAAGTTGGGAAGGCAGTGAAGGACTGGCACCTGATCTTTAACTCCATTTTTGTTGCTCATTATCAGAGGAAAGCTCACATTTATGTCTAATCCAGCGACTCACATTTTGTTAGCCAGGCATGTTTTGTGTGCGCAGACAGCATAAGGCTAAAGCTGGGTGAATAACGGGCAACTTAGCTCACCTGTCAGCTACATATTGCTGGCAACGTCTAGTGCCACATCCCAATTCAGTTTCATTAGCATATAATGATGATTGCATTATTTATCAATACTCCTCTCAAAGCTTTGTAACTCCCTATATATGGTTTTTCCCCTCTAGGTTTTATGCAGTTTAAAATTAACTTAAATTTTGAGGTTCCTAATGGTACACTTATTTTCTGTTAAAACTGTGGAAAACTGTACTTGATTTCATATATAAAGTAACCAATTATTAATTATTATGCTTATTGCATACCAACCAGTTTTTTTTTTCTTTTGAATGTAAGTACTCTACTGAAAATAAGTACAGTCTAATACAGTGTAGATTACATGATATTGTTCAGTTGGGATTGCGTTATACAAACCCTAACTCAATATTTTCAGTTCATAATAATTATGATGATAAACATAATGCTCTATGATCTGTTTTTCTACTTACATAATATGTATGCTGGCAGTCACAAGACTCAGTTGGATTCATGGCTTGGCATTCAGTTGAATGTAATTTTTTTTTTGCAGTGAGTACAGAGATTAAACTCGAAAATGGGCTCCTCATGCTCATTCTAAATAATAGCAGGAGGAAGGAAGGGTTTTGCTTTAAGTGGAAAGGGATAGTCACTCCTTGCAGTTTAAGCACTGAATCAGATAGAGACAGCTGCAGAGGCAAGATATGCATTGCAAAAACAGATCAATTGGAATCAGTCCCATCCAAACGAAATTACATCACTCAATAACCTTCTTTTCAAGCCATTGAAGTCTTCTGGCCCAAATTTCTCTTGTCAAGTCACTGAGTTTTGCCAATGATTAAAGTATCTTGAAATTGCTTCGATAACATCAGGGACCTTGTTGTGACAAGGTCTGTAAAGGCAGTCATTTAAAAGAGAAAGCTGGGTTTCATGTAGGGTATTGAGCGTATTGACTGTGTATTTTTCATGCGTTCTCAGAAGCTGGTATTCACAAAGACAGTACAGAATGAAGGAAAATGACATATCCTATACAAAAGATTAAATAAAGTATTGGTATCATAAATATGAAATGGTTTCAGTTTTCCTCTGAAGTCGTTTGAAAATGTGTTCTTGTTTTGAAGTGGGCATAGAAGTACTTGAAGAACAGAATTCTGTCAGTCAAGACAGTCAACATGTATATACAGTGACTGGCACTAAATGTTGTTGTTTATGTTACCATAAATACTAAGTTACTAAGACAAAGCAGGGCTCTTCTGTTCCTTTGGTACCTCAGATGCTGTCCTGCAGATGACTTTTTTACAGGCTAATCAGTGTGTATATTAACAGATAGAAATCTTTAACTGTTCAGGAAGCATTTATTCATATTTATAACTTGATCAATGCTGAGAAAATTGAAGTAATTAGCAATGTCTAGAATCATTGCTTATCATTGTTTGTGGGGTCTGATTTGGGGCTTTTTTCCCCTCTAAAGAGCTCATTCGCTTAATAGAGCTGCTGGGTACAGATGAATTTCTGAGATGAGATAGCGTGAATTTTAAAAATGCATATTACTTAGCATCTTTACCTTGTGAAAGTTAGTCGCAAATACCCCAAATTCCTCTTCAGCCTTAGCAGACTTAACCTGGTGGGAGAGTCCTAATTTTTCAGAGTTGCTAAGGTACACTAAAGCAGCTTCTTGCCTTCAGACCCTTGAAGATAAACTGATTTTACATTGTAGTTGAAAATGTATTTTTACTTGTGCCCAGTTAGCAGCCAGAAACATTGCCCTTACAACAGCCATTTAACCTGATGAAGGCAAGTATTAAAATGGCTAAAAAAGAACCAGGATCAAAACTGCTGACATAAGCATTAAGTTTGTCTGTGATTTGCCATTTTCTGAGTCTGTTACATAAATGAAGAGTAAAAAGTATTGAAATAACTTGTGGGGTTTCTTGTCCTATAGTCTTTTGAAAACGAAATGTGCACATAGATCTTAGACACCTTCCCTTTACATAATATTTACTTCAATGAGGAAACAGATGACAACCATGTGTGGTAAGGGATGAGGGAGGTTGGTGTGTTTCTTCCTCTTTGTACCAAAATTTGAAGGAAAGTGCTTTTATAATTACTTTTTTTCCTGGATTGAAGGAGAGCTGGGAGAGAACAACTCTTCTAAAGGACCAAATATGCAATTGAGAACCTTCCTGTTTAAAACATCTATTATGGCATTATCTGTGATGCTTTTTTCTTTATTAATATTTGTTGGAAGGCTGTTCAGTTTTGCTCGCCCTTATTTCAGATTTTTGTGCTCACTAAATCCTTTTCCTAAGTTAGGCTATAAATATAAGTTCAGCTATTGCAGACAAATCTGAGTACTTCAGTCAGTATAAATTTGAATGGATGTACAGGAATGGGAGCAGTTCCTGGTTGAGGAGGTGCTGGTAGATGGTGTGTAGGCACGGAAGAAGAGCAGAAGGAGACTAGAGCAGGAGAAATGTCATCAGTGTGAGTGGTCTCAGGGCAGTAGTCAGTTATCAGATGAGTTTGCTGTTGTGTTACAGTAATACAATTAACTACAATAATTACAAGCTATTGTATTTATATATTCATATTCCTTTGTCTTTTAACAATATTTAACTAGCTAGAACAAAAAAAAATTCAATTGTTTAAATAAAGCCAGTAGTGATTCCTTAATTAATAATACTTCAAACATGACAGGGGTGAAGATAACCCTAGAACGTGTAAAATAAATGATGTCAAGTTAAATTCTTAATAGAATAGAAATGGAAAAATTGACCAAATATTTTAAAAATAATTTCCTTTTAATATATGAGTAAACATTCTAATATCCTTTAAATTTCTTGATATGTTGTTACCAATAAAAATGTAATACACAGAAATATTACAGGAATAACTAGTTCAGGTGTAGGTTACTTACACTTCCTACTTGATGTCTGTGTTTCTACAGCCTTACCTGAAGTGCTACAAAATATTAGGATCTTTTCTCAGTAGTTACAGGTTTCCTCTGAGATCCTTGTTTGTACTTAATTACTTTTATTTGTGAGCTTATGAAAATGTAACTGATTATTTTATTGGTTCAGCGGTGAAGCTGTTTTTTTATATAAAAACATGTTTACATGGATAAAATTTTTATATAAAATAATTTATAAATATAAATTTATATGTAAGTACAGTTATATGTAGTCATACATACATGTATATGTGTGTGTATACACATACTCACATACACATTTACTCATTTTTTCTGGTGACCTGACTGAAATGGTGCAGTTGTAGCTACTGACGTTGCTGTGAGAGGGTAGAGGTGGCACAGAGACCTTCATTTTACCTTGATTTTTTCTGATGCTACCCTTTAAGCTTCTGCATTTCAGTGTACACCCATGTCAGCCTCACCCACTGAAGCTGTCAGAGCAAAACAAGTTGCACTCAGTAAGAGAAGGAGATTGTAATGAGATGACTATGAAGAGTATTTGTCTTGCAGCTAAGCTTTTCTTCAGTTTTCTTTAAAAGTTCAAAATTGCACTGTAGATTGCAGTTCAAGACACCCAATTTATAATTTCAATCATGTCTCAAATAAGAGATGAAGTGAGAATTGGGAGTGGATCTTCATATGGTACTTCTTCTTAGAAGTACCCTCTAATTCTTAGACTCCAAATCCATATAATCAAAACTAAAATTCCGTTGCTAAGATTTTTTGTTTGAACATGTGGCAACAAGATGGCTCCTCTTCATCAAACTGTTATATTTTATCAAAGTATGACAGCAGTTTCTTTTTTTATTTACAATATACTTAAATACATTTAAAATTAAAAAAACACCAAACAACAAACCTCCAAATGTAGTGATGGAGACTTTTTATTGGTCTTTCGTTCAAAATGTATCTGCTCAGCTTAAAGACAACGTAGATGTTTTCCTAATTAAAATCTCACAATGCTCTAAGATACATTAATTTGCTGTATGGCAAGTACTTTAAAGAGTTTAAATTCATAGAATCAGCACTTTAAAATTGTATTGATTTTTTAAAAAGTGATCTTGAAAAGTGTGTATGTTATGAGTGTCAAAAGACAGGAAGTATGAGTAGGAAAAGAAAAAGTTGTGAAGGCTTTGGAATTACTGGGTCAAAGACATTTTTTCGGAAGTGACTATAGTCTTTTATGTGCTGAATCATTACAATGCATTTTGAAAGAAACCATCCCTTACTTAGTCCTTCCTAAACCCTAAGACTTGTTTTCTTTCAAGTGCTATTCTATAAAACAAGCATTTTTTAACATTATAACATACCCATGTTTGTGCTTGTAGTCGTTCTCATAGCTGTATTTCTGTGGGTTGCAAATCTGAGTAAAATGCTAGCTTCACAATCAAGCCTACTTCTATTAAATTGTTGCTTTCATGATTAAAAAAAGAAAATTAACTTCTCTGTCTTGTGGTGGACTGCTTTTGTTCTTTGAGCTGTATTGAGAAAAAGTTATAAGAGTTATAAGGATACTATACTAAACTCAGTTTAATGTTTTGACACTCGGAGACTCTTGAAAATTTGGTGTGGGTGTCTAAGTATTTGAGCATAAACATTGCTTAAATTTAGTGTGATGTTAAAATGTTTCATAAGACAGAGGAGAGCTGCTATGATCTTTCAATGTTAATATTTTTTTCTTATCACTTTACTGTGTAGATACCCTTCATGAGACACAACTCTGCCACAACTCATCCTCGGAGGCAATCGTGGAAACGTTTTATAATAGGATTTTTAAATGTGGATAAAGCTCTCAATAGAATACCTAAAGTAAAGGAGAACAGCTACCTTGTCTCAACTATAAGCTTATTATGACAAAACATTGAGTTTGCTTGTCAGGCGTGGATAGAATGTAATTGATTGGTTTGTTATTTGGACTGACAAGGTAGTTAATTTGCCTGCATTTTTTTGCACTATTCAGGAACACTTTGTATGTGCATCGTTGAAAAATCCCGGATAAATGTCTTGTCAGGATTGTCCTATTAAGTAATGTCTCTTTCCCCTGTGCTTCGTTGGCAAATGATGTTGTACAATGCTTGGATTCATTGAAGAGTGACAGAAGCCTGTGGGACTTAAATATTGTGTGTTCCTCTATGGTGATACTGAAAGAAATAAGCAATGGTTTGCCATCTGCCTGCCACTCTACTTATTTACAGTTTAATAACAACATTTCTATATAGAACACTGTGTTGTACATAGACCTTACTGTAAAAAGGATTGTTTCCTAAAAAAAAAATAAATGTTCAGTGATAATGAGACCTGTAAAACACTTGAGACTTACTATTCTGAAGGAATAGTTTTGCCATGGAAAAATTGATTTTATGCTTATTAGTATGAACTAATTGTTTCTGACTCCAGACACTTGAGTGAACAGAACTATACCTATACTTCCGTCTGAAAATTTTTTTAAAAATAAGAAAAAATGGAGTATGTGCAGGCATTTGTTTCATTTGGCTTACCTCTCTGGCAGTGTTCAGTACAAGCTTATCTCCTCCCAATACAAACATGAAATTGTTTTGTAAGTTGGGGAAGGAATGAAGAATTGATCACACAGCGTGACAGCTGAGATCTTCGTCTCCATCCGTATATATCCTGGTAGATGCACACATAGTATTTGATCTTCAAATGGTACAGATCCAGTTCTTAAATCTACAGTATCAGAGTGTTGACATCTTCATCGTTTTCATCTTGAACTTGCTTGGAAAAACTCTGCTCAAATGCAATCAGACTTGTAACTTTATGACCTATAATCTTTGAATTTCTTGAGATATGGTGGGATTTGTCATCTATCGAGGCACGTTTCCATTTGAAAGTATTTTTTAAAATTTAAAAATTAAATGCTGTAATAAGTAATAGGAAAATATCCAAATTTATGTGTACTTATCTACGAGTCTTATCTTACCAGGGCATTTCATGTTTGAATATTATATTAAATAAAAGTACCCTGATGTCTTACACGTCGTTTCATTTTAAAAGGGGGTGGGAGAATCTCAGAGTTAAGATTTTTGTTGGAACTATCAGAAATGATTATCATTCTGTTTTGGCAAATACATACAAAGACACCTTAAAAATAAAGAGATTTGCACTAGGAAGTAGACACTAATGCAGGAATTTGATCTTTGAGGATTCGTGAATCCTTTCTAGGAAGAAAAGACCCAGATTTATTGACCACTTGTGCAGTATCCTGAAAGTAAAAGGTTGTGTCCAAATACTGTGTAAGCAAAGGGGGAAAAAATGTTTGCCCATACATCATGCTGTGTTTATTAAAAAAAAAAAAGGAAAAAGTAATTTTTACTGTTATTTATGATCGTTTATTAAACAAAAACAGTCTAGGTATTGAGGATAGGAGAGAATGATAAATGTGGCTTATCTTGGCTTTAGTAGGACTTTCAAAATAATTCTGTATGTGACAGTCCTTTAAATAAGTTAGAGGTTCTGTTAATTAAGCTGCAATAAAATATGTAGCTGATTGGGAAAGTAAACCAGCTACCATGGACTCACTGTCAGATGATACTCTGCTCACTGGGTTCCAGTCAAACTCTCCTGGATTCAGTATTACAATATTTTTGTTAATTTTTGCTTTAGCATATTAGGTATGAAATAAAGTATTTGGTTACATTTGCAGGTGATGACAGTAAGATGTGAGGAAGTACAGTGTTAGAATTTAAAAGAAATTTTGAGAAAGCATTCAGAAAAGTATGCAGTGCTGAAAGAAAAAGGTAGATCACTTTTGATTGGGTGATTATGATATCAGGAGTGACTACAGAAAAAAAATACCGTGGGGGATTCTGGATCACAGATCGCAGAACATTGATCAAACTGATCAAACCTGATACATACAGAGAGGGGTGTTTCATTTAACACATTGAGGTACTCCTGAATGTTCAGAAGACCAGTATCTCACCCTTTGAAAAGTCTCAGCTAGCATCCTGTCCACTTTGGTAAAAACCAGGGAAGGTCTAAAGCAAACTGAACTGGACGATAAGAAGACTACAGGAGACATGAACAAAAATAGCTTAAAATAGTAATATTTCTTTAATTTAGTGAAGGTAGGAAATCTGTTAAAAAAGCTCAATTAATATAAAAATTTTTAAAAAGGATTTGCTACAAAGAAGGAAAAAAAAAATTTCTTCAAAGTTGATCAGACCAAAAATAAGCTACATTGTATCAAGATGATTTAGCCGACAGAAAGGTTTTTTCTAATAATAAGAATACTTGTACTAGAGTTGCTTGTTAGGGAACTTCTGTAGTCTCTGCTATTGGAGGATATTAAGGAAATGCATGTTAAATACTGTTTCAAGTATTGTTGATATTTTCCTGGGCATGCTTGAAAACCTTAGTTGAATTCCTGCTGTATTTTTTATGTTTTTCCCCAGTACAGATTACTTGTAAAATTTTGTTCTGTCTCTCTCTCTCTCTCCTCCATACCATTAGGTTGAAAGCCAGATGCTAACACTTGATGTTTCACCTTTTGAAAGGTGTTTGATGGCAATATTCAAAACTATAATGGGCTTTTCTAGTAGTTCATAAACAGTACACCATTCAGTAGAGTAAATAATCTGAACACCTGAGAGTGGCGCTATAGATGCAATCATGTATTACTAGAATATAACAAATGCGGCATTTGGTAATAGGTCCTTAAATTTTACACTTTTCAGTTTGTCAAAGGACTTTTTCAGTGTCTGTAATTGGTGTAGCATTCCTTTAATGCATTGTCTATTTATTGTCTTTGAGTCATTGTCTTCGCAGAAATTCTTAGTTTAAACATTAAAACACTGTAAATAGAAGTTCTATACAGTAGCTGTATATTAACAAAAGCAAACACATCTGAAGGAGTGTTCGTAACATTCTATTCCACTTGTATATGTGGGCTATTAATGAATTTTGCAAACTAATTTCACAAGGCCATGTGTTGTGTGGTTTTGCAGTACTGAGAGAGAGAAAAGTTAATTTCTTGCTGAAAGAAAGCTGTTCGCATACAGGTATAGTAAATAAAGGTTTTTTTTCAGCATTCTTAGAATTCATTTTGTACATGGAAACTTAAGTTTCATAAACCAAATTATTTGCAGGCCATTCAGAAAAAATCTTGGTTACATAAGAATGACATACAATGATAGCCCTTTCAGATTCTTCCTTACCCATGAATAATCAGTGTTAGGTTTTTGGATATAAGACGGGGTTTGATTTGGTATTAAAATAATAATTTTAATCAGTTCAGTCAGTTAGGTGGCAGTTTTGGGTTTAGCATAATAAATTTAACTACACAGATGTCTGCCCAGATTAATGCTTGCTTGCTTTCTTTTGCTGTTTTGTGGTATAATTGAGTTTTGGTTTTTTGGGGGTTTTTTTTGGTTTTTTGTTTGTTTGTTTTTTGATCCCCTTGAGATTGGACAGAAATTTAAGTAAACAGGAGATCAGACCATTTCCTATATCCAGAAGCACTTAGATACCTTATCATGGAACTACTCCTAGTTGAAGATCAGTAAGCTCATCATGCTTTGTCAGGCTGTGTGTCCATCTTGCCATACACGGTCTTCATCAGCAGTAGGTAGATATAAAAACCAAAATGCAATAATCATCCCTCATCTGGTATAGTCTCTCACCTTTCAGCAATAGCCATGGCCTCTCTCTTCCAGACATAACAGAAGAGAGTGATAGTCTAACTTGTCATCTCCCATCATAAACTATGTAAATAAGAGATGTCGTTTTGTGTACTTGCATTGTACCTGGCATAATAAAAATTAGAAAGTGACTTTTTTACTTAGTGTAACACCATAGCATTATCCTTCCCAGAAAAGAGTATTTATATACCTATAAAAGAGTATCTATATACCTAAATCAAAATTATGAAAATTGTGAAAATATTAGAATCCAGAAGTCTCCGAAGGACATCTGTTAGAGCCACCCACTCAATGCATGCCTGACTGCAAAGTTAGATCTAACTTTGAAATTGGATGAAGTTCCTGACAGTTTAATGTGGGTGAACTTTTAGCATCTGTGAAGATAGAGAGCCTTTCAGGATAACAAATACCTGTGTACTTCAGTATCTTTCAGGATAACAAGTACCTGTGTACCTGGATGAAGTAACATACTTGGGCTATATCCTGGTCTTCTAATCAACCATTTATGCATATACAGTCACATAAGAATTTTAGTGCAGAAATGTGTCACACTCCTGGTGGTAAAGTCACCTAAAGCTTGACTGGCCTATGTGAGAAGGCTTCTTAAAACTGTTCTGTACAACAGAAACTGCAAGATAACAACTGATTTTTAGTTGTTAGGCCATTTATAGGCAAGGGAGAAAGTGCAGCAATCAGGAAAGGGAGAACCAACTTTTTCTGTTTTATACCTAATAGAGTACTATTATTTTGTCAATTTTTTGTCTAAAAACAAAGGAGTAGATAAGAATCTAGGTCTTACATTTCAGAGTCTAAATATAGTACTTATCACTTCTGGTTTGTGTTTGACTGTGACATATCACAGCAAAATGAAAGTAATTTGTTTTGGAATTAATTGGGCAGAATTGAAGAGTTTTGGTATGGAATGGTAGAGTAAGATACAAAGCCATACCTTCACTTATTTTCACTTTGTTTCAAGAAATGTCAAGCAAAAGATGAGTATTATCCTTATATTCTATAATGAAAACATGCTATGGTTTTGGGCTCCTCCCTCAATAACTAGAATAAATGTACTTTTTGGACAGCATTAATAACAGTGCGCTAAATAGAGGACTATACATTTATTTCACAATTGGATCTTAAATTATACTGTTTAAATGAGGGCACAGGAAAGGGACTTCATTGATGTGACATGTAAGAGTTGCTGCTGCAACCCACCACACAGTGTTCATTCCTGGCATCCAGAATTTATCACTCCTGTGGTCTCGTTGCAGCAAGGTGTCACAGGAGCACTCCTCAGCTGCTCCAGGCTGAAGGTCATTAGTTTTGTTTCTAGAGTTTGAATTCACTTGAGCTACATTGATTTACCACGGGTGTTTGGGAATGCTTATGTGCTCCTTTCTGTTGTATATCGTCCAGCTTCTAATAGGAAACCAACTGACTGACTTACACTGCCATGCCTGGTTTTAAGTTGCTCATCTGAAATCAAGAATGTGCTGCAATTTAAAATGAACCCAAAATCATGCCTACATCTGTTTGCAGTTCTGGAGTGACTCAGCACTTGGACACTGAGGGATTAAAGGGGAGAGAGATCAGGGTCTGAGAAGAAACCTCTGTTCCTCAGATGTCTCTTCCTAGGGTGCTAAGAGCCTTTAGTCAGAAATGGGGTCCAAAACAAGCCAGCAAAGGATGATGCTTATCAGTAGTTAAACCTGCGCAGGTGCTAGAGTAGCCATTATGTTATATGCCTTCAGCAAGTGGGTGTGTGTACATGCATCCCACTGCAGTTCCCTTGGAGTTTAAAATTCTGGATTAGCTTCCTTCTAATTTTTTTCTGACTAATTCTGAGTTTGTCGTAGTAAGGCTTATATGACAAATTCTCTACTTCTAATGGTGAGATATGTATCAATGTTTTATATCTTTTTTTTCCATTAAAGTAAATCTTCCTAAGCTGTTGTGACAAATGGGGAGCAGTATATATATCTTGCAATTTTGTATTTTGTTCACCATGTTACCTCTTGGCACGACACTGCAGGCGGTGTGCAATGATGCGTACATAAGTGAGATTTTTCTGTAGTCTCTGAAGCATATTTGGAAAGTTGTATTTAAAGATTAGCTTATTAATGTTGTGTTTCAGGGACATGTAGGTAATTACTTTTACAGCTATAGATGGGTGATGCTGTCTCGTGAATGCAAAATAGGTTTCCTCACTCTGGCTGAATCAGCTCTTTGTGGTTTTCGATGCTATTAACCAGTGACTTACAAATGTGCCAGTGACGGGCGGGTTTTGCATTCACTACTCCTCTGTAAAAGCACAGGTCTTTTTCCCCAGTGCTTGCAGGAAGACTTCTGCAGGCCAACTGATAAGACTCCCTCCTGTGCAGGTAGATGCAATGTAATGAAATTGGATGTGTGTGCTGAGCTTTGTAAATAAAATGAGATTGACCCCAGCCATTATCTCATTTATCTCATTTACATTGTAAAATCAGTATCTGCACTATTGATTAGAGCATAATTAGTTAATTATGAACACGATAGGGCTTGAGCACAGCCAGCTGTACTGCTAAGAAAACTAATAAAAACAATCCAAGGGCAAGAGCAGATGGAGATCACTCTATTAAAGAACAAAGCAAAAGTATTTCAGGTATTGAAATCCCTAATCAGACTTCCTTGCTGTGAAGATGCAGCTGACCATTCTATACTAATTTAAGCAAAAAATGTTTGTTTGGGGTTTTTTAAACTTTTTTCTTATCATAACTTCTTCAGAATTCACCTTTCTTCTTCACACTCCATTTTCTCCGTATTTAGTGGGCATGTATCTATCCTCATTAATTGCTGGAATGAGGAACACAGTGATTTTTAATTTTGATGCATAAAGTAATTTCAGGCTTGTTATAACAGTGATAGTAAGCAATTACCTGTCAGCTAGAGGTAATTTAGGAGGTTAGGTTAGCTTGTCTTTGTGTGGAGCTCTGCTTTTATTTCCAAAAACAGCAGCTAACCAGGCTGCTGAAGATGGCCTGCCACTTAATGGCTTTTGTAAATCATGTGCTTCACCACAAAAATAGTTATCCACAAATAGCAGCAAGATAAAATATTTGCTAGTTTAAATTTGAATGTGTGACCTTGAATGCACAAGGATAAAAATTTCAACAGCCGGTTATATGGAGGAATTGGCTTCTTTCCCTTTCCCCCCTGCCCATCCCAACAGTTTTGTTTGTCCTATTAAGCCATCTTCAGGATGGAAGCATGATTCTTGTAAATGATGGTGCCACATGACTCCTTTGGTCTGTAAGTGCCTGGAATGTGATGGGTGTGTGAGTGCATTTACTCACAGGCTGTGAGACTGGCAGCGTGACATCTTTTGTGACCCAACAATTTTATTCTCTATAACTAAGTCAAAAATACACTGTATTTTGTGTCACTTTCTCATTTTCTGAATGTGACAGTGGGATTTCTATCATTTTTATGTTGCTAGACAAAAGAACACAGCTAATAGTATACACTTGAGGGATTAATCTTGTTTTATTAGTGCCATTTTAACTTAGCTGCAATGTTTGCTTTTGGAATTAGGAATTAAGAATACCTTTTTTTTTTTTTACTGTGGTGTGTGTAAGCTTCACATTTTGTCCCCAGTCAGTCTCAGCAGACGATGATTGCCAGACAGCTAGAGCATCATCTTTAACCAAGGTACAGTAGTGGTATTCATCCATTTTCCCAGCATCATGCTCTGGGAACTTGAAATCAGTGAATTTCTGTTTTCCAGTACAGAATTCATATTCCAGTAAAAAGCAGTAGGAAGGAAGCATTTAAAAATATTTGGTGTACTTAGTCTTTTATCACCATGCAGCTTTTTATGTTTTGATATCTGAAGATACTCATTTGCATTTCCTCAGCTGTGCAGATGAGGATAGAAATTATTAGTATCTGAAAACCTTCAGATGGATATTTTTAATTCATTCTAGGAAAATGCAAATTTTCTTCTACCAAACTAAACACTCTGAAGTGATAAAGATTGATGACAATAAATATTAAAAACATTGCACTTTAGAATGGTGCCTCAAGATCCATATTTAATTTCACAATGTCGTGGCTATTTCAACCCCGCTCTGCAAACTTCCTCGGCAAACTTTGAGGAAACATGGCTGAAAGTGCAGTCAGGAAATACCACATTCTGGATAAAAAATGGTAAAAATGTAAGAGATGCCAAAGAGTAATTTTAAAGAGGAAACATTTTCTTTTGAACATAGAAATATATAAAGCAATTACTTCATAAAAAAATAAATTAAATCTAAATTGACACTGTTTAAATCAGATGTAGATTTTAGGATTAAACTCTGAAAATACTCTAAGTCAGTCAGAAATAGTATGTTTCTTTATTTTCTTAAGAGGATCCTTAAGTTTACGTGAAGGGAATTCTGATAAGCACTGCTCAAGTGCAAGCCCTTACATGCATAAGATTCCAGATATAGAAATAGGTTAGTAAAAATATACTCCTTTACAGATGAGAACATTGAGGGTCAGAGGAGGCTTAATCTTTTGCTGAAGGTCACATACACTGTTGGGATTTAGGAGTGTGACCTATCCCATCTCCCATTCTCAACCTTTTTATTATTTTAATAGACCTTTCACAGGAAATAAAACTACATGTATTTCTGATTTTAAGTAATATATTTCAACATTAGAACTCCTCTGTCTTTAAAAATTGAGGATGGTTTTCTATTTTAAGTGTTTGCTTTGTGTGGAGTTAGATTGAGTCACCACTAAACAATCCTAAGGATATATATTGCATATCTCATTTTGTATACCTCATATTGTATATCTCATTTTAAAAAAAATTATCAAAACCATGTCAGTCCAGTGTTGAATCCTGTGGATAGTCAGATTATTGCTTTTAATTTCTGTTACATGCCATACCCTTACCAGTGCTCATGTGTTACCTGTGGCTGCTAGCAAGCCCAGCCTTGGCAGCAAGGACAAAGTATTCACTGAAGTTAAACAATCATAATTGAAAACAGTTACTTGTTTTTATTGGGAGACTAATCCTTGGGGCAGCCACATGAACATTTTGTTCTATTAATGCAGCAGTATGTGCTGTTAGTTGAATCCTCTTCCTGTGATGCACAGTCTGTTCTGTTGATAAACAGAATGTTACGTTCCTCTGTCTTTGATCTGATGATGCCTGTGCCATGCTATTACTGCAATTTTTGGACATTTTTGTGTTTGCACATACCATAGAGGAAAAATTGAGTGGCCAGGAAAGAAGAGAAAGAGAGTGGGGGGAGAATTTCTTTTAAAATTTTGATTTTTAAACATATACTCTTTCCTATTTTTCAATCATTTACATTGGCTTTAATTCAGAGTTTAAGACTGTGTAATGAAGAGACTGTTGCAAGGTAAATTTGAAGAAAGCTTTCCTTTTCATACAAAGGAATACAGGGGGATATGCAAATAAAGAGAAATTCAGTAGGGTATATGAAAACCTCTATAATTTGTTTTGAAAAAATCTCTTTCTCATTTTGAGCCTATTATTCTGATTTAAAAATCCCTTCATGAAACACTTGTTCTACTGTAGTATTTTTTCTATTTGTGGTACATTAAAAGTAGGTTAACAATAAATATGCTGTATATTTTGAGCTTTTTGTGTGGACTATGCATAGTGCAAAACACTAATGAAAGGTTTATTAAAGAAGAATATAAATTTGTTGTGTATACACAAAGCACTTTTATAAGTGAAAGATCACAGTGAAATCCTTTTAATGTCCTTTCCAGAAAATTCAGTGTGAATGAGAAAATATTTTGTACATTTGTTTATCAACCACATAGTCCTGGTGTAAAAAATGTAATTCATCACTGGAAATTCTACTTGAGTTATTTAATATGTGGGTGAATTTTTCACAGCTTTTCTTGAAAAACAACATGTGCAAAACTACTTAAAACTATGAAAAATAGATATTGTCACTGTCTAAAAAAAGTTAAAATCTCTGGGAAAGAAAAGGCAGTGAATGTCACTGAATTATCTAAAAATGTAAGCAATTTTTTTCATTCATTTGCAAGTCTTTGAAATGTTGTCATTTATATAAGATGATGACAAAGGTGATATATGAGTGTCTGCATCAGGATATTCCAGATTAAGTAGAACCTATTGAAGTGGCTGTTTAAAATTACCCCTGATAGAAAATAGATTTTCTTTATTATGATAATGGATCAGGAAATCTTCTGCTGAGAATTGCAGGGAAGCTCAGTCTAAAATAGTACAGAAGTACCATTTAATATAAATATGTATTTTGTATTTCTCTTGCAGGTGTGATGAATGCAGGCTTTGCTACCATTTTGGCTGTCTAGACCCTCCCTTGAAAAAATCTCCTAAACAGACTGGCTATGGATGGATTTGTCAGGAATGTGACTCTACGTCCTCCAAAGTAAGTTAATGCACCCTAAAAATAGTTGAAGTATTCTGGTTTTCAGTGTTTTACTTAATGTATGGAGTTTTTTATGAAATGCTGTGCATAGGTTTGTTCTGGTAGAAGGTCATAAAATAAAGATTTCCAATTCTCTTCAAAATAAGTACTAAAAAATCCAGAGTGTATGCAAAATGGAAATCTTCTTAGTCAGTAAAGAAAATTTTACCATGCTAGTTAAATGCTTGTTTTTGATGTGCTGTCTGTGAGAAAGGTGTGAGTACAGATACTGTATCAGCATTGGTGATATTGACAAGAAAAAGTATTTCAGGAGTCCTACAGAATACAAACCTCTAAGGACAGAGAAAATGCATGTGTTCTCTAAACAAAGGAAGGTGATTTGAATTACTAAATCTTTTTCTTTCACTGAAAATTCATATGAAGGTTATCAATACCTTATATTGATTGGCATGCCTTGTTCAAATATAACATTGTAAAACTAGATTTTTGACATGGATTAGCTCTTTAATAATACTAAAAGTAATAGTATTCTTTTATGGTACTGACTTTTCAAAAAATAAAGATTTTGATTCTTTGTTTGTCTGCACAGAAGCTCCTTTAGCACTGGCATTCTTTTCTGTCATCACCATAATCTCTGAAGAAACACTTTCCAATTTATTTCTTAAGTGTATTTATACATCTCATAAGCGTATACATGCATCTGATTCCTCAGTGTAAAAACAAGAGTATTCGAAAAGTCTTCAAGATTTTTTATGTTGCTGTGACTTTGTTTGTATTTCACAGAATCTTTTACCTAGTAAGTGCCTTGGTATTTGGATACACAGGGACACAGCTGTGATGAGATGTTCTCATATGTTACTTGTCAGCATACTTGGATACCTAAACTCTGTTATGCATTTACTTTTAAGATTGGCACATACAGTCTGTTCAGGGAGTGGTGTCATTTTTTGGCTTGCTAGTGTCCCTTTTCCAATTGCAAAAATATGTTATTCAGTTTCCCCCTGGGGGATTAATCAAATTGTTCTTTTGTAAGGAGGTAGGGAGACAGACACAGGAAATTAGCTGTCCACTACAGTTTGGACATCAAGCAATCTTTCTGGAATACCACTTACATGCAAGAGACATTCCAGGAGTGAATTAAAACTGTTATTGAATTTCTGTCACCTGCTTTAACTAAAATGGGGTCCTGATAACATGAGTTAAAATCTTGTGTCTCTTGTATTCTTGATTTGCAAGTAAACAGAAAAATCCAAAGATTTGTAGTTTCTAGTTGTGTTTTTCTGGAGATTAGTACATCGTGTATCAGGTACAAATTTTTAGCTACTTTATGAGTTAAATTAATTATGATGGATTTCACTTCTTGCAGGGTGTGTGTTAATTTTAAGGTGTGTTGAAAACTAGAATGTTTTAAAGAGTAAACAAAATTTTTCAGTAGAATGATTGCACATTTTGTGTTAATCAGTGATTATTACAAATTTTAAAAATGTTCTTGTGTCTGATTTTCATTCATAAAGATTTTTAATGAGTAAATCTAAGTAAAGTCTCTTGCACTTTAAGTACAGACAAGTGGAATTGGATTTGAGTGAATATGTGATGAATATGAAAGATACTGAAAAAATTGTCTTATGGGGACTCCTTGTGGTTTTGTTTAGTCAGTTTCATGTAGCTTTTCTAGAAAGCTGTGCAGGGAAATTACTCTGATAAAGCTGTATTGCCCTATATGTTCCCCAAAGCCTTTTTTGGTAGCTTTTTTCTGTTTTATACTATGCAGTGTAATAAATTCAAAAAATATTATATCAAATTAAACTCCTTTCAGCCATAATGTGGGCCTATTTTTTAAAGGATTAGGGCTTTGTCTTGTACTCCATAATTTTCAAATTCTTTGTTCTACATGGCTTTAGGATTGTGTATTGTATATCTGTGATTTTTTACAGCCAGGAGGAGCTGATATGATAAGGCTTTTTCTACCCCTCCTCAGAGGGGGTGTTCTCTCAAGTGTTCTGAGCTTCCTGGAGCTCAGAAGTGAAGAAGTGTAGAGAAAGTTGGGTCATATCCTGCACTCTGCCTGACCTCTGGATGAATTGCAAGCCTGAGCTAATGATGATTTCAGTCTCTCAGTCACTCACTGCATCCCATTTTTGATGTGTCACAGGGAAGTTACTAGTATAGATTATAGCAGCAAAATGGGATTGAATTTTCTGCTTTGGCCAAGGAAACTATTGTTTAGTTCTCATTCTTTTGACTTTGTTCTTCTGTTTTGGTTCAGTTTAAATCACTTATAATACACATTTTAAAATTCCCTATCAATATATCTTCATTAGCACTATAGGGCCTTGAAAAGAATTGGTAGGTAAATGACACTGTTTCAATGACAAGAGAGGTCATAGTGCTGAGCTTATAAGGGCTGTTAGTTTTTACTTCTAATTATGAAATTCAATTTTAGATTTTCAGGAAAAGTTGGATTCTGCTGACAGCAAATAATCCTATTTTATTTTCAGATTTTGCCAAGCACTTGCAGGTGTCAGCAGTACAAGGCATGTAATTTAGCAGTAATAAACATGTGATTTAAATTGTTATCTAGGACAGACATTGGACATACTACTTCCATTTGCTCATCCTAGTTGCAGGACTCTCCAGCTATTGTGTCAGTTTTTCCACCAGTGTAGCATATTCCCATATTACTCTGCCTGTCAAATAATAGACAGACAGTGACTTTGCTGTAGGGCATGAGGGCAACAGCTTCTCTGCTGGTAATACTTGCTGTCACTTCTTTGGAATGGGTGATGCTCACTACTAAGGTCTGACAAGCTCTCTCATCTCAAAAACATTGTAGATTTTGTTATATCACATGAAAGCTGCAATAAACTTATAGGGTCTCCATATCTATAACATTGTCCATTCACCCTGTGAAGGGATTACAGTGCACTTTCAGGACTGCCAAACAGCCCTGGAAATCATTATTTTCCTGGTATTTTTTATTAGTGGTATTCAGGCTTAACGTAGACACTTGTTTCAACTTGTTTTAGTCGAATTTAAGATAAATAGAACGTAAACCAAATAATTCAATATCATGACATGGTAATATTTGGTAAGAATAAATGTGGTGTGACCATTTTTTCAATTATATACAATAAGGTCTTACTATGAGGTCTCTTTATTATTAGATGTGGGCTTCTTTCTATTGCCTTCCAGTGAAAAAATACGGTTTGAAATATCTCCTTCAATTTTAAACTTTAGCAAGGACCAAGGCAGTAAGGAATTTAATCATATTATCATGGTGGTTACACTGACCATGCTAGTTAAGTTTCTGTCTGCTCATCTTTGCATGTAATCTGTTTTGCAAAACATTGCAGAGTGTATGTGTCAGGTCATTATTTGAGTGCTGCAGGATCAGCTGCCTCATCTCTAGACTTCTGTTTTTTTTATTTCATTTCTTTACTGTACTGCATTTTTTCAGTGGAAATAAATTGTCAGTATACATGTCAGCACGGAATTCTCATCTAAACCCCTCAGGAAATATTTTCTAGATCTGCAAATACACAACACACCAACCCTGGCAAGTAATCTATTTTTGTACACATTTTGTGTTCAGAAGAAATCATGGATGATTTTGCTTATTAGCCAGATACAAGCATTTCTTTGGGTATATTTTGCTTTCACACAGTGAATATGCAAATGTATTTGGACACTGTAATATTACATTATTAAATGTTTGAAATAATATTTTAAATTTAAAAGAATTTTTAATATGTAATATGTATTTCAAACCTTTAACTTTGATCAGATTAAAAGAAGAAGTGCACAGTTCAATTCCTGTAGTCCATGGAATTTTATTCTAATTAGAAACAAAGTTGGTGATTAAGAAAGTCTGTGAGGAGTGCAGAAGTGTTGGATCTACTCCTGCATTGTGCAGATGGCAATCTTGTTTATGGAATTTTATCTTTTTCACTATGACTTTTCTCCAAACATGGGAAGCATTTCCTCACACATGTAGTTTCACACAAGTGTGTTGAAAATTAAACAATGAACCCAAAGATGTAACGTTAGCCTCCCAAAATTTAGGAAATACGAAAGTTGCGGTGGCATGCAGTGCTTTAAGTGCTTTTTTGGCTATGTGTGACTTTGCAGCCTTTAATCACTTCATGCTATGATTTTTTAATTTTCTTTCATAAGACCCCTGCCTTTTCTTATTTAGCTGTTGGGGGTCACTAAAAGGGATTAATTTGGGTTGAGAATTAGGAGAAAGTCTGTCTTTAAGGTTTGCAAGGCATGAGAACTAAAGCAATCATCTCAGAACTGGGGAAAAAAAGGAGTTTGACCTTATGTTTGGAGTAGTTGAGTTGTTACCAACAAATTGATTTTTATCTTTGTCTCACCTCAGAGCTGCTGTGAGTGCTAGGCAAAATTAACATTTTCAGATGTTTAGTAATTTTTTCTCCTCATTTACTCTTGCCCAACTTGGATCCCTTGGCCCAACCTGGAAAAATGCTGAATTCTCTGAGCTGAAGTGGGAGACAGTGCGTATGTATACACAAGAAAACCCTATTTGAATGAAACAGATGAGGTTGGCATGTAGTAGTAATGTAGTGCTTAATCTTGCCCTAAATGTGTTTTACATGTGCTTATTTTATCATTCAATACAATGCAATTTTACATAGCTATGTCTAAAATACATTTTAAAAAATATGGAAAAAAATTTATACAGGTCTTTTGAATTAATTCAGACTTGCTTCAGTTACCTATTCTGACAAAGGATGGCTCTCGTTTCGTCCCCTTAAATCACAGAGATTGTTGCACCTTCTTTTGAGGACAGAACATAGAAGCAAATGTACTGCCATCATGGAACCCAGCATTGCAGCTGAAAAATGATAAAAGAATACTCTTAATAAATCTGCTTGCTACTTCAAGCAGAACATAATGTAATGGGAAAAAAAGGTTCAGTTTCTATGCAACATTTTTCAGCCAGAATTTAGGAGTATTTTAAGGTAGTTTACAGAAAAATTACATAGTGGAATTCACTAACTGTATTTGTCTTCTACAGATGTGAATATTATGATCTATGTTTTGATGTGGTCATAAAGAATGATAGAGTTAGACATTTTTGTGTTTATTTATATATTTTAAAGTTTCTTGAGGAGAGTTTAACTAACACTTTGGTTTCTTGTGTGACATAGAAAGAAAGATGTTTTTTAACATAGCAACTGGATAATATTTGATTATTTTGAAGTCATTGTTGTCTTCCTAGGTTTGTGAGGAGCAGTAAAACATTGTCACTGGAGTGATTTCCTTAAAATTCAACAAGAGAAAATAAACCAAATCTGTAAGGCCATATGAAAATTTAACAAGTCCTTACACCACTTACGTCCTGTTTTAAGAACTTAGCACAGAAATGGATTTCACTACCAAGATGGTTAAAAAAGAAGGGTGAACTTTTAGTGTATTGCAATATCACCTGGCTGAAGTATTGCCAAATGTGTTTTAATATTTGCTTCCCAGGTATCATATTTTAAAAAAATGAGTTGGCACAGCCTCTGTTATTTTCTGGCAAACAGGTACAATACATCTATGTAATGAATAATTTATACCATAAAATGTTCCAAAAATAATCAGCCTTGAAATTAACTTAAGTTGGGACTTGATTTATGAATAGTGAATAAGTTAGTTGGTAGTAAATCCCCAAATTAATCCAAAAACTCAGATGCACTTAGTTGGCAGAAGATTCCCATAGTCTAGGTGGGAGGCTTAGGTTTTAATAAAAAAAATGGTTAAGCACTGGAAAGTAGTTGTGGAACAGATGGTTACTTTTAGTATTTTAATTCTTCTCTCCATCAAAATCAATTTTAACAGTTCAAATATTTCCTGGTGCTGACTGCCAGATCCTCATCATGGGCTTCTAGTGCTTGTACTTTTTGGGTGCAGCTTAACTGTATTAAAAAGATGGCCAGGAAATGAAAAATAGAATATAGCATTGTCTTTCACATGAAAAATATTGTCTGAAAAAGTCTCTCTTTGAAAGATGATAGTGCAGCTAATACCAGCCAGATGTTTAAAGAATGAAGAAATTTGAATATAGGGCTATTTTTTAAAATGTATCATTGTTGTTTCAAATGCAAAACCAAAATTCTGATTCTGAAAGATAACACTGGGATAGATCAAAAAAGTAATGTAAAAATAAATTGCCAATTAGTACTGCAAAGTAAAATGCTTTTTTTTTTTTTTTTTATTTTTTTTTATTAAACTTTGACAAAAAAACCCAGCAGTTAAAATAAACCTGCTAAGAGTCTCTTTTCCCCATGGTATGTTCTTAGAAAATTGAGATTTAAATATGCACTGCAGTTTTAAATTACACTTTTTTGTAAAAAACAAACAAACAAACAAAAAAAACCAAAAAGAAAAGAGCCATTTTAATGGCACTTGGTCCAAAATTTTTTTTGTTTACAAGTTTGTTTTCTTCCCCCTATTTTTTGTTATGCAGAAGAAGGAACAAATTCCTTGCTGCTTACCTTCATTTGCTCTTTTCATAAACAACCCAGCAATACAGAGTTTTCTCCAAAGCTGAAACTTTGCACAATGTTCTTTGTTTTGGTGTGAGACCAGTAGTTCTTCACAAGCTGCTCCATCCAGCTTGTGTCCCTCTCCACAGCGTGCAGTCCTTCAGGGTCAGACTGCTCCAGTGGCTTCCTAAGTCCTGCCAGCACACCTGCTCCAGAGTGGGCTCCTCTCTCCATGGGGACACAGCTCCTGCCAGAAGCCTGATCCAACACAGGCTTCCCACAGGATCACAGCCTTCTTTGGGCATCCAGCTGCTCTGGGGTGGGGCTCCTCCATGGGCTGCAGGTGGATCTCTGCATCCCTGTGACCCTCCCCGGGCTGTGGGTGGGTCTCTGCATCCCTGTGACCCACCATGGGCTGCAGGGCACAGCTGCCTCGCCATGGCCAGCACCATGGGCTGCAGGGGAATCCAGCTCTGGCACCTGGAGCACCTCCTGCCCCTCGTTCTGCACGGACTTTGGTGTCTGCAGAGCTGTTCTTCTCACTCCTTTCTCCAGGTGCTGTTGTGCAGGTTTTTCCTGCTTAAGTATATTATCCTTGAGTACATTATCCATGTTGCTGATGGGCCCAGCCTTGCCCAGCAGTGGGTCCCTCTTGGAGCCAGGTGGCGTTGGCTCCATCAGATGGAGGAGAAGCTTCTGGCAGCTTCTCACAGAAGGCAATCCTGTAGCCCTCTGCCCTGCTGCCAAAACCTTACTACACAAACACAATACAAAAATGAAGCAAATTTATTTTTATGAGGCTTTGTATTACACAAATCAAATTATGACTGAGGTAGTTCTACTTTTCAAAAGTTGTCTTGATCATTTTGCTTTGTTGTGATGAAAAATACGTTACTGAAGTAAAAAGCTGGATGGCTGAAATTAGAAACAAACTTGTTCATTAACTATTGCTTTGGTTAAAATACACATCTAAGTCCAATTGCCAGTGGAACATTTAAGAGATACCTTATTAATATATTACTGGAAACAAATCATAAACAGTGTAGAGGTTGTACATTTTTAATGCATGTAATCTAAACATACACGATCTAATATTTAAATGACTAAAGCTCTAGTTTATGTATAATAAATATTACTTACTTTAAGGCAGTGGATAAGGAAGCAAAATCACTTCATGGGCAGCTGTTCAAAATGCTGCTACTACTCTGTACCTTCTCTAGGTTATGCTTCTGAGAAAATCTGCTTACAGTTATGGTTTATCTGGGTAATAGCTTTGCTGCTGAATCGTGACTTATTCTTCCTAAGCCATGACAAAATGAAATTACAGCCTACGTGGCCTGTTGCTGTAGTACTGAGTGGCAAGAAATCTCTGCTGGGAGCCAGCTGCAGTTGGGAAAAATCTAGAAATCACCTAGTGTCATGATTGAAATAAAGCCACCAAATGTGGTTTTATGCTAACGCAGCGTGAGAGAATAAAAAAACAAAAGCAGTTTTTGAACTCTGAGCAGCACAGCACAACAAGGAAGATTTTATACATCTTCTTTGGTGTGCACCTGTGCATATTCTCAAAGAATGTGAGAAGGTTGAAAGAGGAGTGTATAGGAACTTCCTATAAACCTTGTTTATTTTGTCCTTCCTATGTGTATAGGAAGGACAAAATAAACAAGGTTACTTGCACCTTACAGAACTGCAGGCTTTCTCTTTCTTGCTTGTGAAATTTGATTCCTAGATATGTACAATATTGGGAAACATTGTGACAGTGAATTTTGCATATTGAAGATGCTATATTGAAATGTAAAAGACAGGAAATACTGTTTTTAATGCAAATTCTCTGCATTTTACATTCCTTTTCAAGCGAAGTCGCAAAAGATACGTATGTGTCACGGTTGCTTCATGGTAGCTTCCAAAGAATCATAGCTTGCAACACTGATGTACATTCAGATTTACTTTGTCAATCCAGTTTTCTTCCTACTTCTAGAGTTCCTAAAATAAGGAGCTCTTTGGGTATTGATAATTAGGGACTTCATGCTGACAGTGGAGCCATAAACAAATTTAGTAATAAATTGTAATTGATCATCACTACTTTCAGTTAATAATCAGTTTGGAAATTTAGATTGTTATACTTAGTTAGTAGAATGTGTTGAATTTGGTGATGTCTGGAAAAAAAGTATGAATAAAAAGCTTGTAACTGACTTGAATTTTTAAACCTTTTGGGTCTTGATTAAATTATTGGGTTACATGAGATAGGCTTCCAGGAGAGCAGTATTAAAAAAAACCCCACATTTCCATTGTGAGTAATCTTGTTTGATTTGAATATTCATCAAGAATTAAGTAGTCAGCAGGAGATTGCAAGGTGTGTGCTTTGCAATGACATAAACAGGGACTCCTGATGTGCAAAGGTATGTCTGGAGGCTGGTGGCATCCTGTTGCACCCTAATGTTGCAAACTTCTGTTCTGTTTCTTCCAGATTTCTGAGATAAATTTCTTAACCTAGGAATATATTTCTTGTCTTATGTTTTACATAGAACTAGAAGGTATGTAATTAAAGAAGAATTATATATTTTAATTCCTCATTAGTCCAGCTTTATTACCTTGCAAATTATTTTAGCATATCACCTGTAATCATATTCTATATGACAGAAGAAGACTTAGATCTTTAATTGTTAGTCTGTGTATAAGATTTGAACACATTATCATAGTTACTCAATTAAGTGCTTATGTTTACTCTCAAGGTTGATTTTATTTTCAAGTCTTTCGAAGAAATGTAGCCATATATGTCACTTTAAGTAATGTGTCACTCATCAGTATGAATTGGTAATGCTACCTGGGCAAAATCTAATCATATTGAACAAGGAAAGAGAAAAGTGAGGGGGAAAACCAAAAAAAGGGCCATTTTTTTAAGTGCTAGGTAAGCAATGGATTTTAGTACAGTCAAGATTTGCTTTTCGTCATCATGTTAGATAGTGGAAGTGAGGTTCAGTTGCCATTCTCAAACAGAAATTCTCTTACTGGTAGCCACATTTAATCACATTTCCCAGAAGACAGCTGGATATTGCCAATTTGTGCTGTGTCAGCCACTTTCTCTGCAAAGGAGTGTCTCATCACTTGGATTTTAGCATTCTGTAGCAGAAAAGTTCCATCCTCGTAAAATTGGCTCAGCAGATAGCTTGTGTGGCAATATAACTGCAACAGCATTACAATCAGTTCTACCAAGAAAATGCACAACTATTATAAGGAATTTTAAGATGGCTTTTGAAAAGATTTTCACAAAACCTTTAAAATGTATAGTGCATTGTTAAATTCTAGTAGCAATTAAGTTTATCTTAGATTTTTTAGTAAATGTGGCTTTCGTAACCGTTGAAAATTATTATCTGGTTCAGTGGTTTGAAACATCTTTGTGCATGTTTGAAAACTCTTAAGTATATTTCAGCTGTGACAAACATTACCAAAAATTTTATATGTGGAAAACCTTGGAATCTGTAGATATCAATTTTTTTTCTAGCTACTAATCTCAGGAAGACAGAAAGGCAGATGGTATCCTTTCAGATGTGATATAAATAGCCAAAGAAAAGTGTCAAAAAGAAGATAAAATAGCCAGATAACTCCATACCTATGGAAGGTACCACAAGTGTACTTTGAGTGAGTTAAATCACATCACATACTTATTTTTGGAAATAGAAGGGTGTCAGCAGAGTGATACAGTCATTGACATAATGAATATTAAATCTGTAACCAGTCCAATGCAATAAATAAGGATACATAGGAGGTACTAATATTTATAAGCACATTTTGTATCACATGAATATGCATTTGCCCTACCACATTCTCCTACTGCATAATATTTCCACTGCTTTTTTAGTTTAAAGTATTGCACAAAACAAGAATTGCAGAACACAATGCTGTTATAAAAACTTTGTTTTGTAACTTTCTGGTGGTAAGAAATTTCTTGAAGGTCTTTAAAATGTTTGTTTTCATGCAATGATAACTTCAAGAATCTTAACATTTAAAGATAATTATGAGAAAAGATTGAGATTTGGGGGCTGTAGTCTATTAATCTGTTAATAATTCTCTCACTGAATGAGCTATTGACCTGTGATTGTTCATGTGCTTTCCGGGTATAGCATAAACAGAGACTCAAGAGCTCCTTTAAATAAAAATAGTAAAATAGTCAGAAGACAATAGATATGCTGGCTAATAGACAAAGAATCATTTTACCCACTGACTCATCCCTCCATGCAAAACAACCTGCTTCAACTAAAGAACAGTAAAATGGTTTAGGCATTCCCTTGGGGATATTATTTTGAACCCTCTTAAGAAGAGGAGGAGGGAAGTGAGCTGAGATATTCCCTATGATATGGAATGTGTTCACAAGTTAATTCAGGGCAGCAGTCAAACCATTGTCTGAAAATAAGGCATAAAATATGTCTGTCTTTCTTATGTTTTCTCTTTTAATTTGGGAAAAATTAAAATGGAAAAAAGGGGATAGTTCTTAAACCCCAGAGAGCTTCCAGTGAATCTCAGGAGAAGGAAGAGGGACTGTTGATGATCCAGGGTAACACTGCTGAACTCTGAATAAAGCTGATAATTAAAATACTCTGTTATTTTGGAAAATCCTATTACTAGATTAAATGGTCCTACCTTCTGGTATGCTGACTTTGATGGATTTTATTTTGGTTAAGGTCAGAAATGCATTTTTGAAAAGAATCACCCAGTTGCCACCAGTGGGTCTGCTTTGTTTCATATTATGGAGTAGTTTTAGGAGTGTGCAAAGTGAGTTTCTGTCAAGGGGCACTAAAGCCTAGGATGTATTCTGACTGCTAATGGGCATGCTGTCTCCATGACCAAACTAGCTGTATCTTTGAAATATGTGTTCTGCATCTGGCTGGTCCTCAACACCACCTGCTTTGCTCTAAAGAGCTGCTCCTGTCACACCACAGTTTCCTGGTATTGAAGGTATATTTGTGTTTCAGTTTCGTCTACTAAGAGAGGTGTTTTATTCCTATTTTGATAAGAAAATTTGTGGGAATCTTGTATTAGTAGTCTCAAGATCAAAAGCCCAAAAATTAATACACAGATCTATATTGCTAGAGTATCAAATTTCATCATTTGTCCATTTGTATAAGCACTGTGTGCTTTTAACTGAAAGCATCTGATCTGCAGTGAAAAGGAACCATATTTAAAAGTAAGGGACTTGCTGTGTTTTCTAGTACAGATGAGAAAAAAAAGGATTTTTGTCTGGTAGGAGTAATCTCTAGGAAAAAAACACCACAGGGAAAAATATAAATATGCTTCTAGGAACGAGGCAGTAAAGTTGACATTTTGTGTGAATTTAGCTTCATCATTCCATGTATCGTTTGCAGTGTTCTTAATTAGGGAGGAATGAGGAATTTCCAGGCCTTTATGAGGGTACTTTAAAGCTGCAGCAGTAGTTGTAACCTTTCAATTCCTATGAGCTCAGCAAAAGATGGCTGATTAATGTCACATCTTAAACTGTGTCAACTGGGCTGTTCATTCCCTTTTTTAGTAAACATCCCATTGTCAGGGCAGCTATGTGCCATCAAAAATACCCTACTGTTTTAGCTGGCTACTTTAATTAATAAGAGTATTTACTCTTATTTACTCTGTTTACTAGTATAAAGTTAAATGGAAATTTTCTTTAATTATTCTAGTGACTAGCATGAATGAAAAAATCAAGGGCACCCACAAAATGGCATTGCTGACATTTGTTTGAAGCTTCTCAAAGGATGTAAAGGATACTTTTTTTAATTTGGCACATTCAGATATTAGAGAGATCTCGGAGTGTGTAGGAAAAATTTTTATAGAAAGCTACTGTTAATTCATTCTTTTAAAAATGTTTTTATAGCTTTGAATTAATGTTTTGCTTTTCTGCTTTATCAGTTGAAAATAAATGATGGTAGTTTTTAAGAAGAGAGGGACAGGAAGAACAGGAGTGAGAAAAGCATGAAGGCAAAAACAATGGGACTACAAGAAGTGCCCTTGGCATAAAAGGAGAGCTGTAAGCACACACACATTCATAAGAATGAGAAAATTCCACTTGGAAAATACACAGAAACGCTTACAGGGGAGAATGGGGTGAATTAAGAAATAGGATTGCAGCAAAGTGGAAAGGAGGATTTGGAGGACACACTGAGAACTTTCCCCTGGAGAAGAGTAGAGTGCTTATGGAAAACCTCTGAAAAAACAGGTGGGTCCCATGTAAAGTTAATTCAGAGAGCTATAAAACTTATGTAATAAACGTAAACTGCAAAAAACGATGTACTGAGCAATCCCTTTCTTTTCTATTCATTTTTATCCTGTTCCCTTTATTTTTCTATTTCATCTTACTACTGGAAGAAAATGCTGGAAGTGGGGAGAGATGAAAACAAGTCTTGATTTAAAAAGTAGCCTTTGACAATTTTGTGATTCTTTTGGTGATCACACATTTTAATATAACCCTGTTTTGCATTATGTTGGGAAAATCTGGACTTCAAGGAGTTGAAAAGCAAGAATCAGTGCAGATGAAGATGTAAGGAGCTAAATAAATATTACTTAAAGGACTTCTCAAAGATGAAAAAACTCCCCACAACCCTATGAATGTGCTGACCCTGTCTTTAGAATTAAGTTAGATGGTACAATTTAAAGCTTTGTTCCAACATCTGACAGACACACTCTGCATGCTGATGCATAATATCTGAAGATTGTGTGCTTGAAAGAAAGCCTTTTTTGAGCTACATTCTATTTTTGTTAGAATAAAGCAGCTGCTTTTTGGAGCAGAGATCTTCTCAAGTGTTCAATCTTCTCATTCAAGTTAAGAATTAGCCAAATATTGTGAGCAAATTTTGTGTATGCTTTCTTCCAAGCTGCTGAAGTAGACTAAAGCAAACTATTCTGACCATAAATAGTGCAAATGTGCAGCTTGACCTGAAGAGATGAAAGTAAATTTTCTTCTGTACCTTACTCCCAAGTTGTCACTGCCTCAGTAATCCAAAAGCACAGAAAGTTTGGAGCATTTTAAGCATGGCTTGAAAAGAAATACAGCTGAGTAAAACTTTCTTCTAGAGAGACTATATGAATGGAGGCTATGATCTGCGCCTGGTCATTTCTGAAGGAATAAAATTAAATAAATGGAGAAATAAATAAAATAAAATTCCTTTGCTTAAGGAAGGAGACAACTGCAACCCCAAATGTTGCCTTACTAATGGAGTTACTGTAGCTGCAGCACTGCTCTCCAGGAGTGATACCAGATGATCTTGTACATCTGCTGTTTAGAAAGTCTTGTTTTAAATGTTGTGTGTAAAATGCCCACGTAATTTTGTAAATATGTTGAAGTCAATAATTGCAATACTATCGAACATACATACAGCTACACAGTAAATATGTACCCAGAGTAATACCCCAGTAAACATGTACCAGATGAATATTACATACACCTGTAGTGTGTGAACTGCACATCACCTGTGTGAAAAACAACACCAGCAAAGTCAGAGTCCACATTTACTGTGGCTCTAGATGCTTGGGCTGTGCTTGAGAATTTATTTTGCAGCTCCTGAGATTTGGGTTTGGAAGGTTTTTTTTTTCGATGGTGGAAAAAAAAGATTGGAGAGATCAGAGCTGTACCAAAGAGGTGCAGGGAAAATGAAATATCCTGATCCAGCTGTAATAAATTATGTGTGTACTGTCATAAAAAGTTTTTTGAACTAAATAAAATAATATCTGTAAACTCCGTCAAGTATAAAATGAGGACAAAAATAACTTTTTAGGCTATAGTGTCTGCCTGTAACCTAATTCACAATACAAAAAATATTGCAGGACAATGCATAGGAAGGAAGAGGTGTGGACAAAGAAAGGGAGAAAGTACTGAATTACTCTTACATGCACTAATAATAGCATACTACAGCAGTCTTGCCAGTATATTAATATCGTGCGAAAGGATATTCATATAAGATCTGTTACTCTGGTGCACCAGATAATTACCAAATTATGCAAGATATAGGACATTTAACACACATACACACAAAAAGATAGATATTGGGTTTTTCCCTTTAGTGAAGAAATTCTAAAAATTCCTGGTGATGACATACGTGTTCATGCAGAAATTTTTGGCAATAGTTTAAGCTGTACTATATCTGTGGTCAGTAGTTTTAATCCATGACAATAACAGAGAAATTGTGTTCCTTATTTTATACACACAGGATGAGTTTAGTGTTTTGAGTGGCTATAATTAGAAGTTTAATTCCCTTTTTTGTATTCTAATGTGGTTTTATTAATTACAGCATTTTAAGAGAGAATTTTTAGTACAGTTCAAAGACTTCTGGGATCAGAAAAGGCAGCTATTGAAAGGGTAGCTAAAAGAATAACTTTTGAATGTTGGAAAATAGTGAATGGTGAGAAAGTAAAAAAGAAAATACAATAATTCAGGAGACTTTGATTGAGAAGGTGGAGAATTCAGTCCCCCGAGAGGTAGGATTAGTACAATGAGTAATGGAAATGTAGAAAATATGTGAGCCAGAAAGGGGAGACTAATTCAGGTTCCAGAGGTGAGTGAATGATAATACCTTCAAAGAGTAAGATGTTCCTCTGTTTTCTGTTTCTATTTGCATGTGATAAAGTTAGAAGAATAGATTAAAAAAACTTTTTGAGAGTGCTCTTTCTAGCTTTAAATATATGTAATTTTTTTTTCTATTTGAAGAAGGCATCCAGAGAAAACAGAAGGCCCTGTTTCGTTTGATAGTTTAATCAAACACTTCTAGTAAAATACTAACAATAGTAGCATGCTTATTTTAAAACAAAAGTTAAAGTGGGAATTCACCTTTTGCACTTGGAAAGCTGGGTAGATTTCAAAGATGTAAGTATACTTTGTCAGTACTGTAGTTTATTGGAAGATAAAGGGATAATAAATTGGAACAGGTGGGTATTTATTGGAAACTTTTACCCTTATTAAGTCCTTCATATTGCAAAAAGAGTTTGAAGAAAAAAAGCAAAACTAGTGTGAGGCTAAAGAATGTAATTTAATTTCTATATTTGGAAAACAGATAATTATAAAAGGTTTTCCTTTTGTTTCTGTTTCTAAAAGAAGGCAGAGGTTTTAGAGGCAGCTTAAGGTTTATTGCTTGAACTGAGGTGGTTTCACAGTGAGCTGAGAAAGAGACCTTGTTGTGTTAACAGTGTATACACATAGAAGTCATCATCCCCTTCTCCAGAGAGAGAAAATAGCCAAGGACATAACAACAGTGTTGCCTCTGTGACTGGCAGCATAGGAGGTTAGCACATGAATGTTAGAGGTTGCATTTGTAATTTCCTATCTTTGGAGAGGGCAGAAGAAGAGAGGATATTGTCAGACGTTGAATAAAAGCAGCATGAAGAGAATGACAAACGCATAATAAAAGACAAAGGGAAATTTTACAACTGTGGAGCATGACTTAAAAGTTTAAAGCCCATATTCTTGCTTCATTAACTAACACAGGGTAAAATCTGAGGAACAGCAAAGTGATTGATCTTGCATGTGAGTAGATTGAGATAAACTCTGTGTTTCTCCCTGGGGATTTGCTTTGGCCAACTGTGAACTCTGAAGCAGATATCTTGTCTGCAGCAGATCTTCTGAAATTCTGTCTAAGATGTTGCAAATACTTTCAAAGCATGCCCCTGGGGTGTGAGAATAAGAACAGGAGGAGTGGTTGCTCTGCTGCTGGAGGGATGTTCCATGGTCTGGGCTGGAGAGGCACTGTGTGTGTGACCCAGGAAGGCTTTTCTGTGCAGCACTGGAAATGACACTCTGTGAGCACTTTAGCACTTCAGTAAAAATGTGCTAATTTCATCCCATAGTGCTTCAACTGTAAGAAGCTGTCTTCATGTTTCAGAGAGGCCTTTTTTCCCCCTCACTTCTGTAAGTCTAAAGGGGGACAAGTATTTCTACTTTGTTGCTGTTGGAAGTCTTTGTTAGTAACTTTGGCATCCAATTCATTACTGCAGTCATGTTTTCACAGCCTGGTGTGAGAGATAAACCCTTTGCAAATGAAGACAGCATCCATTTTCTTTCTACCTCAGGCCACACAGAATTGATTGGGGTAATAAAATGACAGTACGATGTAATATACTGACGGCTCTTTAATTTGAAAACTAGTTCCAGGCTGATTCAAAACTTGTTTAAAGCTAATTTATGACTTGTGTAATTCTCAACTGGACTAAGCTAAAGGATGATATATGAAAAACGATGCAGAGTTAACATAAAGTATTAAAACCTGTCAGCTTGAAATCACCTATAAAGGATTTGTTTCAATCCTATTTTAGTTTTATTCTAAAGAAGCATTAGCAGAAAAGGTAGTGGCTGTTAGGCTGGTGTGAGCACTCTTTAAGACACTATTTTTCCATCATCATGTTTCAAATGGAAATTCTTGAGCTTTCTAGGAAAGTATTTTATGCATAGTTTAAAAATATAGAAATATACATTGGCTTTTCATTTCTTTAAAATAAGAAGCAATGACGGGTTTCTATTTTATTGAGTCAATATCTGTGCTGACAGTAGCATGGATTGGTAAATACAGCATTTTGCTACCATGATGTTCACTGTGTGCTTTGCCTGTGTATGTATATACAGACTACACATGTCTGTATATACATATCTGTATCCTATTTACATATACCATGCATACCTGTATATGTGTCTCAATCTGGAATTAAAGGTCTGGTTTTTGAAAAGCAAATGTGAGAATAGTGAAATTGTTAAATTAAGCCACAACATCAGCATAACGTAAAACATAAACATCTCCCTTTGAAATCTATCACTTTCATGTGCCTTGCAAATGAAATCCACATCTGTTCTGTATGCATTATTGATTTTTCAGCATACTGTGTCAGTGTTCCTTCTGCACAGAAAAGCACAAAACTGAAGGCACAATGTGTGCTCCTGTATGGTGGATGCAAAGAGTAAATACACCAACTGGAGTGAAAGGAAGAAGAGAACTGAATACTGCAAAAACTAGTAAGCAGATTCTGTCCCAGGACTAGAATATCTGATTTGTTATGTATTTCTGTCAACATGTAATTAAAATATGATTTTTTGCAGAAAATAGATTGATCAAGCCTATGCAGTTATGTTATCTTAGACTGCATGAGCATTTAGGTCACAGGAAAAGAGCCATTGTTAAAAGCAGGGATATCTTTCTTGCATAAACATAGCAAAAGGTCTACACATTTCATTTCCTCTTCAAGGTTTTGTAAGTCCAAGAAGATTCATATTCTGAGGAGCTTTGATCAAAATCTGCATTTTTCAGCAAAAAAATTATTACTGTGAATTTGGAATTAATTTTTTTATAATGCACTTTTATTTTCACAAAGTATTTCTACATTTTAAGGAAGCTGGAAGTACCATTTAATGGCTTTCCCCCATAATCTATTAATTAATATAACTAAATACTGTGATCCATTATAAAGCTATGTATTGATCTGTCTGACTCGAAAATGCAGATTTGTGATTTTTCCTGTGTAGTTTAGAAAATGTAATAATGAGTTAATGAAGTGGGAAGGGCTTAAGCAGCAAAAAAGACATGTACCAAAATAGTTATTGTGATTATATGTCCATAAACCACCACGTCCATCACTACTACAGCTGAGGCTGACAGATCAATGATAATGCCATTGTCATTGTTTTCATCATGCAGGACCTTGAAAAAATAATAAGGTTACTTTAGAACAGTAAATTTTAATTATTTTTGAAGTACATTTTCCTTTTAACACTTCCTTGGTAAAAATATTGATTCAGGTCAGTGGTAGTGTTTTTTTCACCTTTCCAAGTGTAAATGATGCTAATTCTCTTTCAGAGCAGTATTCTTGCCAGAGTACAAGTACCAGGATTTCTAACCCAAACTGGTGCTCACTTGGCCACATATTCATAACACACCTGGGAGCAGCTCTGTAAAAGTTCTCATTTGCACCTTGCAGCATTTTTATTGTGGTACCATCCATGAAAGGATCTCATTCCACTTACTGATATGTCTCTTTCTGAAAGCTGTATTTCACATGTTGTCAAACTAGTTCAGAACAACACAGATTGCCTGTGTTGAATATTTAGACTGCAGAATAGTCTGGATTGGAAGGGACCCACAAGGATCATCAAGTTCAGCTCTTTAAGTGAATGGCCCATACTGGGATGAAACCCAGGACTTTGGCATTATTAGCACCATGATCTGACCAACTAACAATGTGAAAAGAGAGAATAAAACCAGAGTAATTGGGAAGGGAGGCATATTTGCTTGGATTGGTTTCTGAATAATAAAGTAAATTAGGTTTCCATCCATCTCTCTAAAAATAGAAGTATTAAATTAGCCAGCTGGTTCTTAGGAGAAGGATGGCCAAGCTGCTGGAGAAGGAGATGCTCAAGATTTGATATAAAAAACAATCCATGGATGTTGTAGTGTGATCTTTTTGCTTTGTCTCAAATTGTTTATTGTATAAATTCAAGTTTAATGTAAATCCCAGTTGGTTCTGCCTAGGGCTCCCTTTCCCACTTTCAATGTTCCAGTTATATGTCAATCAATTATCCCCACCCCCTCCTACTACAGTTCTCCCGCCACTGATGTATCAATTTTTACGTCAGTCCTTTGTCCCCTCCCTTGTCTCCATACGGTCACCCAATCCCCTCCCAAATCTTTATGTTGATCATTGTGTTCTCCCCTCCCAGTTTCCTGCCCATCACTCTCTGTCCTTGCCCCTTCCCTAGAAGCTTCTTCCCAGGACAGAGGGTGGTTGGATCAGGAGCTGGAACCCCTCCCCACTTGTATTCCTATTGGCTACAATATTGTGTCTATCATCTTTCCTCATGATTTGATTTGTTCCTCAGAGTCCGTCCCTCTCCCTTTATAATCCCACTACACTTTCAGTCCCTCGCAGTAGCTCCCAGTTTTAGTGTTGGCTTGATAAAACTGGCCATTTGGCTACGGAACTTCTGCCTGCCTCCTTACTCCTGTTGGCATCGTTGGTGGTCTCTCAGCCCCTTCTTAGGGTGAAGCTATTCCACCTTCTGACATGGATAGTCACCCTAGGTGACCAACCCGGCGAGCCAGCCTCCAAACCAGAGCTGATGCTCTAGCCCACAGGTGGTCACCCCATTGACTGCTGGTGCGTGCTGCCACTAGCCAGGGATTTTTGGGAAAGCACTCCAGCAGACAGTGACTCTACCACCTCCCTGGACAGTCCATCCCAGTGCCCAACCCCTCTTTCTACACAGAAATTTTTTCTTACACCCAGCAAAGTGCATTTGCTCAGATAATTTTTGAAAAGCACTGTTTATTACTTTAAAAAAAGCAAATAAATTAAAATGGTTGCCGCCATTATCTGGGCACAGGTAATAGTAGCATAACAAAAGCTTGTTCAGGTACAAAATACAAGCAGAATTCAAGGAGAAAAATCACTGAACCAAGTGATTCAGACAAGTGTATAATTTTCTTCCAGCAGATGTGTTTGTTGCTTGTGTTTTTGTAGGAAGCACAGAAGAGCTTCTGGAAACATATTGAGCTGATAAATGGCATTGATTTAACTTTCTCAAGGAGAAAACAGTACTGTTCTATACTCAGAGTGAGCTCATGGCTAATTGAGTAAACAAAAAATATTCTCAACATCACAGTTCACTGGGACCAAACTGAGGTGGCCTTTGAGAGAGAAGATGTTTCCCTGTACAAGTCCAGGGAAACCAGTGAGCTATCAGGATGAACATGATGTAAATTTCCTTTTGATGGCATATATAGCATGGGGAAAATCAGATTTTATTATCAGAATGCTAGAGATGTTTCTCCTTGTAGCTCACTCTGTTTGGCAGATATTCTTCCAAGATACCTCTTTTTTTCTTTTGTTCCACAGATCCAGCATTATGCCCATAAACTTCAGTGCAATGGCAGTTGGACTTCACTGTTAACATTTTAATTGGTGGTATTTTTTAGTCTTCACTAAAAGCTATTTTTCTGAAAGCTTTTTTTTACATAAAATATCTTTCACGTACCAAACCTGAATTTTAAAGTGTCATGGCACAAAATGGTCCAGAGCATTCTTTTTCTAAGTCTCAGGGAGGTGATACAATGAGAACGGGGTAAAAAATCTTTTTTAGAAGTATTTAAGCACAGAAGTAGTTTTTCCACTTTATAGTCTTTGGGAATCCCCTCCATGTGTTAATTCTTTACAGTATCTGGTCTCACCAGATGTGATTCTCTGTGTGATCCAGTAATGGTTGTTGGACCAGTGCTCACTTTTTCCCTTTCTATGCAATGGGCTAAACTGCAATTGCTGAATATTATAATTATGAAATTTTAATTTACTTCTTACAGGTTGTTATGTTTGAAAACTTAATAATGAGCTCTGCAGCTTGCAGTTTCCAAAAGTATAATCTTGATTTCCTTGCAATTAGTGAATGTAGAAAGAAAATGATACGTCAAAAGCACATACTCTGCTTGCTAAGCAAAGACATCTAAAATACCTTCTGTAATGAGCATTACAAGCACAGTAGAGATTGTACTGACTAATGGATTTTTTCTCTGCATTAAAATGTCTCAATCTATGCTGTTATCAAAACCTCTGTGTGAAGCAGTGAAGGTATTAAAGTGGTTTTTATTTTGAATTATTTAGTCATGTTGTGTGGCAAAATCAAGGCAATTTGGAAAAGAGAATGTAAATTACTCAAGAATTTTTATTTATTTTACTGTAATGTTAAATTTACTAAAAGATAGCAAACTCTACTAACTTCTTTAACTTTACCAGGTTGTGTGCTATATTGGTTTGCAATGACTGGTAAAATACAATTGTTGGAGGCATTTTTAGCATGGCTGCAGCTGTTTTGCAGAAGCATCCATTTGCCATAAGTGGAGAAAATGTAATATTCCCTTCTTTGCAGTTCAGGAGCAGGGGTAGGTATGGGTAAAAAACCATGCTTATGGTTTTTGCTTCAGAACTTTGCAATTCTGAAATGCGGTAACTACTTAATAAGTCTTAAAGTGCTCTAATGAAGAAAATATTATTATTTCAAAAGAAAATATATGACACATGCTTTTGACTCAGGCAAAAGAAGTTGCCCAGAATAAAAAGAATAGAATTTCAGACCTCAAGTATTTTTTATTTCTCTCTCTGTGCTTAAAGCACAGTTCCTCTGGAAAGTCTCATTTTTTTGGCGTGCCACATCAACACGCTGCTGAGGGGTCTGTTTGTGTCTGTTGCCCTCAGGACTCCGAGCCGTCAAATGAGGTGGTCTCAGAGGCCCCAGGTAACGTGGTACCCTCTACCTCAAGAAGTAGCTCTGAAGAGCTGATATCGGTGGCACAGAAACGTCCAGAAGAGGTAGGACATTCTGTGTCTCTTTTTTTCCAAGATTAACTGGTGGGGAATACACATTTGCCTCTGTTTTTCATGCCTAGTGTTGTACTACTAATAGCAGAGACTTTTTAAAGGTACAGCTCAGCCTTATACTCCCATATAAACAGCATGCAAGACCAAGGTAAAACTCAGGACTATTATTAATGGTACCTACAAGTATATTCCATAAGATATGCTATTTTTTAAATGCTGTTTCTTACCGTCAGTAATAGGATTTTTTTTTTATTGCTCCTATCTGTCACACTGTGACAGTAACAGGAGCCCTGTTAGAGTCTGGCTAAATACACTTCATTACACTGAAGAATCAGAAATAGAATCTGCATATTGGTATGTAGGTAGATATAAACTTCTATCATCCTTCACAGAATTTAAATATATCTAACTTCAGTCTTGTGCAAAGGAAAGATTCTTCCTGAGATTGGGCCTGCCTTTGTTCTCTTGGTTTCAAAAAGTGGTGTAGTAGTAGTAGTAGTAGTAGTAGTGATGTAGTCATAAGTTCATACTTCCTGTTTTTGTAAGCAAAGGTGCTTGTAAGGTAGTTCCATAGGGCAGCCAATGACTCAGGGTGTTTTCTGTGCATCCCTGTCATAGTACACTATAGCTGCAGGAGAGGTTGTCTGTGGAATTCAGACTCATAACTTCATTTCATGGTGGCAATCATCTTCCCAGAGAACCATTATTATCCCTAAATTAACCTTTCCTGTGAGATGCAAGTCCTTCCTTTGTGGTAGCCTTAACACTTGATCTTGGCTTACTCAAACAGTTTAGTTGGTATTATTACTGTTCAAAATACATCAACTACCAGGTATATAAAGACTAGTCTTTGCTGGGTTTTTTCTGAGGTTTCTTTTGACTGTAACTTTCACAGGAAAGGAGAGTATGAAGTGCTAGTCATAGGAAATATCGTGTCATTTATTAGTTTAGTGCAGCCTTTAGATAAACATCTTCATTTCTCTGATAGTCTAGTCGCTTTGTCTGAAGAAGAGTGAAGGTCCAAAGTGTGAAGCCAGGAGAATTCTTAAGAGTGTCTCCTGCAATAAGACCAAGTAGATTCACTTATTTTGGGATATCACTGCTTATTCCAAGATAGAAAGTCAGGTTATCACATCTAAGCAGTCCTGAGGACAGGCTAGTACAAGCTTTTGGTAATACTTCTTTGTGTATTCCTGAGTAGCAAAGGGACCTCTGTCTGTGGAGAGATGTGGAATCTGCCTCTCAATTCTCAGCTCTGTCAATTTACCTCACTGCACTGGAGAAATTAAAATTGAGAGCACAGATGATGATTAAAAATAGAGGAAAAGTCCAGCAGAAAGAGGAATGAAATATGGTTAGTTAGTAAAAGGTGACTAAGAGGAAGATGGGTATACAGTTTTTCTTTTGTGGAAAAAAAACAGTTCAGCTGTGGAGGAGAGGAAGCTTCTGGGAATCAAAAGATGGAAATACACCTTTCAAATTTTACAAACAGTTCAGTAATAGTTCATGTTGAAGCTGTTTTACTGAATGTGGAGTCATGTGGTTTATAAGGGAATGAGACTTTCTCCAATCATATTTACTGCAGTTTGTACAAGAGAGAGAGGTGAGTCAGAAAGAGTTTTGTGGTTGGATTTGCAGGGAACCTTGAGAGGGGAGCACCAGTATGCTGAATTTCCAAATTCAGAACCCACCATGAAACAAACCATCTAAGTTACTGATGGGTAAGTCAGCATGATAAACAAATATTTGTGATTTACACCCTGAAAAAGAGGTCCAAAAAGTGTTTGCAGAGCTTGAATTAAGCTAATGGCTTTTTATTTTAAATTTTGTTGAAGTCTTCTGGTACATCTTTCAATATCTGCTTAATGACTTAATGTGTGGAATTGACTACTGACTGGTGTATTATTTGTGTAATTTATGACTCATCTGAATTCAAACCATCAGCATTGGTGAGAATTGTTAAAGAAAAGCTCAAATGCAGTGGAATAGAGAAATATGAGAAAAGAGTAAAGAACACAAGGTGGCTAACAGCAAAGGGTTTCAGGAAGGTGGAGAAAATTTGAGAAGGTTGTGGAAAGTGGTGTTCAAAAAGAGTCTTCGGCTTGTGAATGTGAGGACACACAACTTCTAGTAGGAGAAAGTATGGAAAATCCCATGAGCTGCCGCATTAATTTGAATAAAGCACTTTTTTTCCTGCTTACAATCTGATTTCCTCTCAGATAGGACCGTCTGAATCTAACACTCAGTTACTTGTGTCATCAGTAGGATGGTATTTGTGGGATGTAATTTGATCACTCAAATGAGGTTTTGTTTTGTTGTCTAGTCATTCCTAATAGAAATGATGGTCAAATATTGAGTTCTCCTCAACAGGAAGGCAGAATGGCATCCACTCCTCTTACTGCTGCCCTTCTTCCCAGCCACTTTTGATGCTCTAAAGTTAGATTTAATTCTATGTTGGATCAGGATCTAGACAGTTGTGAATTTTCTGTGAATTTCATTGGTGTCCTGAATCATCTGTTAGTGATTCAGGAAAGTGTGTGTATTCATCAGTATATTTCACATGCAGAAACCTTTTGAGTTATAAAGTAACTGAACTGACTTTGAAGTTAGAAGGATACTTTATTGTCTCCTTCCAAAAGCTGTACAAGCCTCTATAAAATTTAAGTTGTATAGATTTGAATGCTTGAATAATTTTAATTAGTGTCCATCCTAAAATAAGGATGTGATTGATATTTAATGTTGTAGATATTTCTTGGGGGTTTTAAGAATTGGATTTGAAAAGTGTCATTGAAAGAAGAATTCAGTGCATTTGGTGGGAGATAGATGTTCTCATCCTAATTTCAGTGTCATTTTGTTAGACCTTCCAAGCAATTTATATAGTTTCAGCAGTTTTCCTCCAATAATAATGCTTAAGATAGAATTTTTGTTCCCACAAGACTTTCAAAATTCAGAACTCCATCACTGTTACATTAGTATGCCCTTTTTTCTCTGATACTACATATTCTTTATAATGAATGGATGAAAGGAAATTCTCTGGGTGTTGTGATTATTTAAGATGCAAGCTTTTAAAATATTTTAAATGCGTGAATGCACGTCCTTGAATAACACTGCAATTGTTCAATAAAGTTGAAAGGTTGGTGTATCAGTTTTCATGACCCTTATTCTGTTTTCTGTGATCAGCTTCACTTTGCATCTGGCAGTTGCATTGGTACATATATTTACGTTGGTTTCTGATGGATATACAGAGATGCTGAAGAAAGTGGAGATTTGTTGCTGAAGTAGTTTTACTTTGCCTTTTTCATGTGTCTGAGGGGCAAGATGGGTGGGCTTTGTCTTCTTGATACCATTTCTCATGAGCAGCCCTTTAGTCCATGGGGGATGATGGTGTCAGTGGTTTGTTATCTAAGTAAGAAAATACTAGTTTTGACAGTTCCCTTAAATGTGGGTCTCATAAGAGGCATATTCTCTTGTTTAATTAGAAGTAAAATAGAAGTACATGAGTTATGTGTATTAATTTCCTTTACCAATCCTGTGGCAAATTAATTAATCATGTTTTAATAGTGTAAGCCTAGAGGCTAACAGCTGATCTTTCTGAATATGAATGTCTGCATTGCCAGAACAGTACAGATACAGAGGAAAAACTGTCCTATCCTTTCTCTTGGATAGAAAAATGAATTCAACAACAACAAACCCCTACAAAAAAAAAAAAAATCAAAAAACCACACATATAAAACATGGAGCACTTTAGGGTAAAATATAAATGATATGTTCATAGCATATGAACCTGAATAGCTTATGTGTCTGTGGTGCTTTTTGGGTACTGTGCAAATGTTGTGGTTCTTAGCTAAGGAAGGATTAAGATAGGTACCCTCTAACCTGGTTCTCAACTATTAGACATTCAGTGCTTCCAGTTTATCTGGATAGAGCACAGACATTTTTCCATAATTAATGTACAGGTAAGGTATAGTGATTTGTTTGATAGAAAAAGATGTGTCATACACTTAAGTCATCTGCCATTAGTTGTAAGTATGGTACAAGCATCCTAAAAGCATTGCATAATTCAGTTTTAACTGCATTATTTCCTATACAAGGGAAGGAAATGTTGTTTGATTTCTGTTAATACAATTGGCTGCTGATACTGTCTTTTGTTTCCTGTTTTATCCTCCTTCCTTGATCTTGGGGTAAAACCTTTCCCAACAAGTCCCTTTTGCATTTCAAGTTAGTACAAAAAGAATTTTTTTTTAAACCCAAAGCTATAAATTTCATCAGCAGTGTGGCCAGTCCATCCTTACAGTATTTTATTACACTGAGGTTTTTACTTTTTAAACAAAGTATGATCTAACATGTTTTGAAATTATTGAATTGAAAGTAATTCCATGGGAAAGTTTGTAATAATGCTCATGTGATAATTTTTTCCATCTGCTGTTATTAGACTATTAAATAACTGAATTTCCATCACTGCCATAATTCATTTCAGAAAATAATCATCATGAAGAATAAGCGCCATCAAGAAGTAGAGAGATGATTTACACTCTTAGAGAACACAAGAATGTATCAGATAAAATATATTTGTATATCTATCTGTATGTATAAATGCACAGTTCTTATGCTTGCACTTGTGAAAAGCCTGTGCGTTCTTTTCTAAGTTTCATAGGCCTAACCATTTATTCTCTCTATTCTGTGTAGCTTCTGGCTTGAATGCATTTAATAGAAAATTTTTGTCAGACAGTTGTTGCTGTAAATGCATTCTTTCTAACCCATTGCTAATTAAAAAAAAATCTAGTGACAGACATAGGGTGAGTTGGACTCATATTTAGTCTTGACCACTATTTTTTTTTTGTTTAACTTCTGAGGAACTTCCCCACTCAGAAAAATAATTGTAAATATCCATGCTGTATGCACCTAACAGTCTGTTTCCTGATGAAAAATCATAAGTGATAACTTACTAGATTTTTTTTTATCATAGGTAAATAATTCCCCTTTATATCAGTAGTGATACTGGAATGTCATTTTGTACTGGGAGCCTGCTGCTATACTGAGATCTGCAAATAGACATAACACCACAAAAAAAAAAACAAAACCAAAACAAACAAACAAAAAAAACCCCCAAAACATGGCATACTTTAACAAAGAGAAGAAAACATATTGGATCATCTGTGTCATCCATATCCTGGTAGACATAGTGATCCCTCCAGTGCATTTCTTAGTACTTCTTTCTGGTTTTAAAGCTTCTGAGCAGTGGTGGTTTTCATACTTCTGGGGTCTTTTCCTTTATGCTCCTTCACAGTAAACATTCTGAAGGTGTTTATTGCATAATGTTTGTTATACTCCTCCTCTTTGTTTTCTCTGAGTGACAGCAAAGGAGTTGCAGCAGATTACGGACCTGGGATTGAAATGCATTTTGAATATTTTCTGGATCTAAGTCAGATTCATTGTAGAAAAGACTGATATTTGGTTCCTTGTAGAATTACTTATGGGTGCTTTGACCCATAATCCAACTCTTCTTGTCATAGTGTGTCTTCCAGTCATCAGTCTCATTTATCAAAACAGGGGAGTTGAGTCACCTTTTCAGATCATTTGGCACTCAAGAGATTTGTTTGCTTTTACTTTTCATGCTTCTACAAGTAATTATTATTGTTACTGTAGTTTCCATTAATATTTCAGAACAAAAGTGGTAAGCCACATGCCTAAAGAGCCTTAGAGTCTTACTGTGTTAAAAGTGAATTAATAATGAACTGAGAAAAGGAACATAATACCTTTGACTACTGAAGTGGTTCCTCCATAAAATAAACTGGGAAATACGGTTAAGCATGTAAATGCTCTGGAGTTAGGAATTCATATTTTCCTGCTAATCTCTTCACATGACTGTTTTATGTAATCTTCTTAATAACTAAATATAAAGGTCGCAAGATGGCTGGAAAATGCTGTCGTGCAGTTATGCTTTTGAAGTCAAAATTTATTTATGTATATTTAAGCATTAAATGGCCTTAGGAAATGAGGGTTCTTCTTAGAAGAACATTATTAATTTAAAAAATGAATTAGATCTGTTCAAAATTTCCACAAATCCAAGACATTTTTTTATTTAACCTTTTCACAGTCTCTGCCCTTCTTTAAAGTACATTCAGTCCTGTATCATCTGTTACTCAGGAAGGTATTTAATACATGAGTGGGCATCATTTGCATTATACAAGAAGATTAACTTTACAAGCTCTGCTATTAATCTGAGTAGCTCTACATATTGACCTATGAAAGAACATAATTAAGTTAGCTTAATTAAGTTAGTTAATTGTTACACTCTGATGAACTTACTATTGAGAGGAAATTAAAGGCAAATAGAAAATGGCATTCATTGGTTTGAAATCATGTTTTAAAGGGTTTCACAAAGATACTTTATATATAGATGACTGAAATATCTATTGTGTAATAAGCAAAGCAGATGCCATTAAAATCCCTGCAGCTTTCTCCTTTATTGCCTGACATTCATCTATATTTCTAAAAGAGATTTTAAAAGCATGCTAAAAATTTAGAAAATAAATGTTGTGGTTTTTTCCCCAATACCCAAAAAATTGAATTCAGAAATCCTGTCTACACATGGACTCCAGAGAAAAGCACACCATCGAAGTTCATTAAGTGTTATAATCTGATACTGAAGCCTGCTTTGGGATAGAGAAAAGAATTTAAAGACCCCCTAGAGCAGCAAGCAATACCTCATCATTTGTACATTCCCACACATCAGCATAAGAATGTCTTTCTCATGCCGTGATAGAGGGGAAAGGAGAGACACTCCTGGAATTTACTCTGTCAGCTGCACTTCTGTTGTCAGGAGTGCCTGCAAGTTCACTGCAGGAAAACATTCAGGGTTTCAGCACAGATCTGTGCATGGATAGACCCTCCACATGACTCCAACATCTGGGATGCATTCATCAGTCTTGATAAGCACTGATAAGTACCCTGGAGATCATCAATTCCAAGTAGATGCAATTAATAAACAGTAAGAAAAAATGGCCAAACGTGCAAAAATGTGCTACAGTGATTGCTGCCAAATGTGCAGTTTATTAATCTGTGAGATTCATTAATATTACAGTGGCTTTATTTTGAAATTATTTTCTGTGAACAATTACTCTATTCCTTCTTTTTTTTTTTTAATTTACCAGGTCTGTGCATTTTCTGGATGGCATTCTTAAAGATTTTAGGAATTCTGCTTTCTTTCTGTTGTAAAAATTAATATTTTAACTCAAGTGAAAACAGTATTTTCCCTGAGGTATTATTCTTTGGCATTTCCAGATCACATGAAAGGGTCATTGATCTGTGGATATATTCTCTGGAAAAATAGCAGCATTGAAAGCAGGAAGGCAGTGGCATTTAGAATCACTTGTGTACAAATTTGTATTCATATTGTGAAGACAGATAAGTTTGATATGCATTCTTACAAAGAGAAAAAAAATCTTTCCTTAAATAATGCTTAATTCTTTTTTATTTAAAAAATCTGAAACAATTTTTACAATTAATAGGCTAGGAAGAAGCAATTAAATTATAGCTACTGTATATTTTATGAGACACATTGTTTTTCTTTAACAGCTTCTACAATAAAATATTATATTTTTGTAAACTCAAATTTAATTTTTGTAAATTCAATTTGAAATTAGCATGTTGTTGCATTTACCCCCTTTAAAATGTTATTGGAGCTTTAAACAACTTGTTATATTCTAGGAGGAAAGAACAGCTTTGTTTTCAGCTTCAAGACATGCTTTAAATAATAATTTATTTTTTTATAGAAGGAGAGAGAGTGGAAAATTGATTGGAAAATTAGAATTAAGTGAGCTTTAGGTGGGAAAATGGGAAGAAGTTCAAGTTTAGGGCTGTTTCCCATCTGCTGAGGATTTTGATGGTTGTACTGATGTCAGTGAGCTTCAATGGACCTGTGTGCACTATCTCGTCACCTTTGACTGTGCTGCTTTGAGATATCCATGATGTGGCATGGTGCAATGTCACATAGGCCACTGTTGTCACCTCCTGTGTGTCCCATGTGATACACAATGGAAGTTCTTTCCTGGAGGAAAGTAAGTGTAGCTTCTCTCTTCAATATATTATGGACACAGTCTTAATGTTCTATTTTTTGTTTCTTTCCTGAGGGATTTGTTGTGTTCTCTCTTACCTGTAATATTTAAATATAATATTTCAATTAGGCTAATACATTCTTTGGTCATTGCATGCAGTGTAAATATTAGGGTTTACACTGCACTACATGAACAAAGCAGTGATCCTTTTTGTAGATGATAAATAATATCAGAAATTTCTTAATTTAATATGATAGGTTGAACCCTTTTAAGTTATTACAGGCTAGATTTGAGATAATGAAGCTTGAACAGAGTCAAAGATTCCAATGTCGTCCTTAAGGTAGTGAAGATAAGCAGAGGTCAGTCAGTAGTCATTAATAACGTAGGTTATATAGATTTTCTCTACCCAGTTGCTTTGGGGTTATCTCTAAACTGCAGTGCAATTCCAATAGTGTCCCAATGCTGCTTTGCCAAACTATTGTTACTTTACATCTCTCTCACTGTTAAACGGAATATTTACACACTGAAGAGTTCATATTGTCTAAATACTTCAGCGCAGTAGGATCAGTGATTTGTTATTTGTAAGAGTACATCTTTTTGCTATTAGTGTGTATTTTTGTGATAGACATATATACATTAATCTACCTGAAATTACAGTATTTTAAAACTAAATTTATATTAACTTCAAGCGTGTATTTTCTAAAGACTATCAAGTAGGTTAACACGCACTATTATCTTTAATAGCAGGTCATTGACCTGCTAAATCCTTTTTAAGTGAACAGTTTCCTATACTTAATTTTTAAGTATGGCTACATAGCTATCATAGTTTCCCAAAATCTCTAGATGGCCTGGAATACCCAGAACTACATATTCTATACTCTATGCTGTAGCTATGGTCTTTGTTTTACTTAGAAACTGAAGGTCTTCCTGAAAATACAGTTAAATTCAGAGGGACTTAGACTGTGATGAGGAGTGGTACCTTTGGAAAGATGATTTCCCATTAGCTGGTCCTAGGGTGTTTTACTCTGGTAAGATTCTTATTTAAGTGATTGGAATCATCACAGAATAATAGCACACACCTCCTGTCAATTAAGACACTTCTGTGTCTTCTCATAACAACTGCTTTGTATTATTCTGTAGTTCTGCGTATGCACAATAAAGATGGAGATATGTCTACTGCATGACTTAGCTGGCTAAAGCTATTTGCCTAAAACTCCATGGATTCTGCCAGTGCTTGCCAAGGCAGATACTTGCAGAGGAATTCCCAAGGCACCTGGAAGTGGCTTTAACCTAGAGGGATGTCTGAGATGGGCTCTGCAATTCAATGGCCACCAGACTGAGCCACAGGACTGCTGAAAGGGCAGTGCGTGTTCACAGACTGCCTGCTGCTCTTGTTGGAGTAGCAGGTGAGTGAGCTGGGTCAGTGGGCTGCTCTGGCAGACCATGGAGGGTTATCCATGGGGGTGAAGGACCATGAGCTCCATCTTCAGTGTCAGCATCTGCAGTTCAATGGTCCAGGGCTGACACAGAGATTGCGTTGTCATTTGAGTGCTTTGGAAAAAATTAATTAGAATAATCTTCAAAATAGTGTTTCTGGATTTGCTGTATTAGCCAGCTCTTCCATACTTATCCCTTCAAAAGGAGCACTTTTTTCCCATTTAACAGCCGTATTCCAGTTTATCCCTCAAGAGTAGGCTTGTCATATTTGGGTTGCTCAGGAGATGGACAGAAAATGAGAGCTAATGTTGTAACTAATGAAAATCCTGATTTTTTCTGCAAATTAGGATCAATTTCTGCCTGTAAGATGATTAGTTACACAAAATTTAGACTCCTATTTGGTATCAAGAACCACAAGGCCTGGAATTCACACGAAGTGGTGGTGTGTCTACTTGCATCCTTGTGAAGTTTTTTTGTGATAGTTTTCAGGAGAAATCTTGCCAGACTATTAGTGGGTAGAGGCATATCCACACTTTGCTTGTTGGAGAACTACCAGTGTTGATTTGGATTCATCAAGGTACAGGGAACCATGTGTGTCCTGCTCTTGGTCACAACACCCCAATGCAGTGGTACAGGCTGGGTGCAGAGAGGCTGGAAAACTGCCCAGCAAAAAAGTCTCAGTGTGCTGGTGACTGCCGTTGAATATAAGCCAACAGAGTGCCCTGGTGGCCAAGAAGGCCAGTGGCATCCTGGATTTAACAGGGTTGCTGTGGTCAGCAGAACCAGGAGAGTGACTGTCCCCCTGTACTTGACACTGCTGAGGCCACACCTCAAGTCCTGTGTCCTGTTTTGAGCCTTTCACTGCAAGAAAGACACTGAGGTGCTGGAGGGTGTCCAGAAAAGGCAACAGAATTGGGAAGGGTCTGGAGCGCAAGTCTTGGGAGGAGCAGCAAAGGATTTGGGAGTGTTTAGTCTGGAGAAAAGGAAGCTTGGGGGGACCTTAACACTCTCTACAACCACCTGAAAGGGGGCTGCCCTGAGGTGGGGTTGCTCTCTTCTCCCAGGTAACAAGGGACACAACCAGAAGTGGCCTCAAGTTGTGCCAGGGCAGGTTTAGATAGGATGTTAGGAAAAAATGTCCTGAAAGAAAGGTTCCTCAGAGAAATAACTGAGTCACCACCCCTGGAGATATTTAAAAGACTTGTAGTTCTTGAATTTAGGGACATGGTTTACTGGTGAACTTGGCATTGGCAGGGCAATGGTTGGGCTTAGGCATCTTAGAGTGTTTTTAGTTTTTTTCCATTTAAATTATTCCATAATTCCATGATTCGGAGTTCAAGTCTAGGATTATAACCTGAGAATTCTATCTGAGAACAGAAAAAAATTCAAGTACTAGCTTCTAATCTTTGGGAGACTTATAATCAAAATTCCAAAATGAGCTGCCAGTGGAGAAAGTTGCCTTAAGTCTGTACAGCTGACAATAGAACTATTCCCTGTATATTTTCCAATCCTTTGATTGTACTTGCCTACAGTTTTCCCCAAATTTTCAGTAGACTTTTTGTCCACTGCCTATAGGCACTAGCTATAGCTAAACTCTGTTAAACCAATATTGGTCACATGGGTATTATGAAAATAAATGTCCAGAGTTTAGGAGCATAAAGACAGGTCTTTAGAAAATACCCATTACAGAAATGTAAAAAATCAGTTAAAATAAAGGCGTAGTTGTTCTAATATATCTCTGAATCTGGGAGATATAATGCTCAAAATGGGAGACAAGATACTAAGTGCATGAAAAAAGACAACATGAGGGAAGGAGAAGAGATTTTTAAGGCATTTTAGATGCTTATTTTTATTCTCATTTTCTGACAGTCTTTATTTATATATTTAGCTCTGGGAAAAAAAATCTCAGTAAGTCAGCATTTAAAAACAGATTCACCCACAGACTATAATTTGTGTGCATGTATGCATGCTGTGCAAACTTTTAGATGTTTTTTCTGCAAAATGTTGCTTGTTTTAACAGTCTCTTTGTGGTTTCAAGGGTGATGTTTGAATTGGGAATTGAGGCAAAGATGATAGTTTTGTTCAGTGTGTAGATAATCCTAAAGTCACCATTTTTCATATTGTAGTCTGATAAGCAGCAGAGTAAAAATAACCCAATTTTGAAGTCATGGTATTACTTGAGAAAGCTTTTAGTGTCTGCAGAGGCATCAAGATATTCAAAAAGGGGAAGCACATTAAAACCTTACCAAAAAATAAATCCAATTACCCTGTTACTGTAGGAAAGATGAAGTAGAGAAAACTTCCTTCTCCACCGCAAGCATGACTACAAGATCTCTCTTATGCCATGGAGTGAAATACATTTGATCCCCCCATCCCTGCTTTAAGATCTCATGCAAAAGCACTAAGAACTCAGAGAAAATCTGAAGTCAACATTTATTTCAATTATTTTATCTCAAATTAAAAGGTGGAAGAGCTTGGTGTGTTCTTTAAAATACTATTCCTAAAGCCTATGGTTTCTGAATTCTTCATATGATACTAAGTGTTTCAGGTGGAATTTCTTTATCTCTAAAGTACTTGTATATAATAATATTTAATTTTGGAAATGAATATGGGTAAATTTGATTTGTTCGTCCCTTCATCATGCAGTCTTCTGTGGGGCCATTGTATGTGGCAAGAAACTGGACTAGAGAAATATTTGCTGCTATCCATTGTAGCTCCTTGTTTCTTTATGTCACAAGTTAACCTGCCAATGCTCGTGTGTAGTGATGAAGCCAAGAAATAGTGCTAAAAATTAAAACTTTTCAGATGCAGTATTACAGATGTGCTGTGCTGATTCCAGGCTGGATGTTTTTTTCAGCTAAGTTAGCATCTATGAATTGTGATTTCTAGTTCACTATTTAATACAAGCATAGCACTTTGAGAAAATGTCTTAGCCAATTCTCCAGAGTATTATAACTTTACAGCTTCCTTATTTTTTATTTACTGAATTAATGTTACTTTCTTTTCATTTAGGTCGATATGTATTGAATTTAATAAGCACAGGGTTTCAGCGTTATGATCTGTGAGCTCCCATAACACAGATCAGCAAATAATTCTGTGCAATTAAATATTATACTTTCCTTGTGGCAATCTTACCCCAATAACTTGTAATTTTGGGTATTTGTTTTTAGCTCCATAATTTGTATCATGAATGCATTTCAGTGTTGCAGTCAGGGCTATATGGTTAAAATCACTGAATCAAAAAGAAGAAAAAAAAAAGGAAAATAATGACCTCAAGGAGCTTCCATTTCTAGTATCAAACCAGACATTATGGATCAAAAAAAAAAAGTTGTTTTAGTTATTTTTAGTCCATTTTGGCTAGAGTTTGGACTTAATAGGATAAATCTATTTTTTTAAAGGAAAGACTGATCATAAGATTGATACTATTTTTTTAAAACATTTGATAATTTCACATTCTTTTACTAAAGTGTTTATTATTGAGCAGGTTATAATAGCCTCTACTTCTCTACATAATGTAGAAACTTAAGTTAGTAATAGAATCCAGATTAAAGGCAGTGATCACAGAATGGAACAAATTAATTCCTAGTCTTATTAACTGGTAAACTTAAGCTTAAGCTAGAGAGGTATTGCACATACCAGCCAGGAAAATGGAAGGTTGTTTGTATAAATATTTTTCCACTGTTAAAGCAGGTCATTAATAGGCTTTATCAAATCAGACCAAGGATCTGTGTCAAGCAGCTTCATCATCCAGAGAGTCACGAAGTGAATGTCATCAAAAATCACTGGGCCTAAACACTTATCAGTTCACTATGATGAAATGACTGCATTTTTGTTTGCACAATAACCTCAAATCCTCATATTAAAAAGTGGCAAATTTTTTTGCCCTTTACTGTTCTAAGTGTGACACATGTAACAATTATTCATCACTCCATAATGGATCATTTTTATCAGAGTTTTGTGTCTTTTCTGTATACATAGAATAAATATTTATGTTTTCTCATTTTTTCTGAACTAGAAGATACTGGTAGAATAGGTTTGAAGTGTCAACTATAATTCATTGCATGCAAAGAAAAGCTTTATACTGATACTGTGCAAAAGGAAAAGAATATCTAAATCATTTCAGCAGCAAGCTTATAACCAAGATAATATCAGCATTTTCCTTCTTGAAAATATATATGCCATAAATTAAAGGAGGTCTTCAGTATTTTATTAAAATGCTTCAGACAAGTTTAACCCTGTCTTCAACGGGCATATATGTATGAATACGAAAACCTTTTTTAAAAATAAAATGAAGGTCAAGTCAAAGTTAAACCAAGCTTGCAGTAAACTTCCTACTAATCCTGCAAATATTTTGTTTAGAAGACATTAGAAAACTATGATACATGTTTAGTGTCAATTTAAAGATGCCCATTTTATTCTTACAGAAAACTTAAGATATATCTAGCACTTCACTGTTTTGTACAATAGTAATGTAGTCTGGGGAAAAAATACAAAATATGTGTATACTGAGTGTATTTGAATGAACTCTTAATTTAGTTGAAATTAGCCTTAGCAGTAAATGTAGTAGTGGAGAGGAACATATCACAGTATATAATTATGTTTAAATAAATACATAGAAAAGTAATTGGGTTAATAAGAATATAATATAATAATTAGAATCCAAAATATACTTGTAATGAAGCATTTTATATACAAATACTACAGTTCTTATAAGTACTATGGTATCTCACCACATTTTCAACTCTGCTTCCAGCTTCTTTAGCAAGAAAATGCAGGGAAGTGTTGGTACTACTTGTGAGGAATTAACAACAGAAGAGAAAAGTTGTATGTGATGAAACCTGCATCTGTTTTGTGGAATTTGCAGCTGTCCCTTTGTTATTGTTTTAAACCCATTCGATTTGTAGTACTTTAAAATGTCATATCCCACATTTCTCTAATCTGTTGAAGGGTGAGTGGTTAAGTTTTGTGCTTTTGTTGTGAATGCTCTTTTCCCAAGTCCTGCAACAGCAACTCCCTCATTTATGGCTACTATCTCCCTAATTCCAGCTGCGGCTTTGCAATCTTCTGAGAGTGGCACTCTCCAAGGTACCTAGTCAGAAGTGACATTGCTTTTTTTAGAGCCAGTCCCGTCAAAAAAGACCCAAGGCATCCATCACAGCTTTTTTGCAAACAAGCAGAAAGCTGAAATGAAGTCTTATTGTTTCTGATATATGTGAGAATTTTACTTTGAACTCCAAGTGTTTTCTTCCAGCAATAAATTTAATCACTAATTAGTATCACATCATGCTGATGATTTAGTAAGGTCATGTATTTAATAAGAAGCATTAAAATATAATTTTGTAGGGTATACCCAGTGTTTTGGTTTAGAACTGCTGCCTAGAAATGTGATAATTGTTTTCTTCAGAAATCAGATATTAAAGGACAATGTGAGAATGAATCTTTCTATGACAAGATCACAGAAGCAGTCCATTTTAGAAGTAAGTTAGTACGTTTGAAAGGTCATTAATGTAAAGCTGTGAATTTGTCCCCAGAAGTGACGTGGATAAGTGATCTTATGGTATTTGCTGTTGTCAAATTGCTTTAATATCTAAGGCATGATAAGAATGTCATTAATGTGAATCAAAAATTAATTGCTATGATAAGGCAGTAAAGTTTGTTTAATACTTCATGATCAGTAGCTTGAAAGCAACTTGCAGTTTCAATTTTAATTCTTTCTGTAAACATTTCCAGTTCCTACAGACTCTGAATCTTTACCTTTTGTGATTATTTGCAGACAGAGTGCAATTTACTCTTGGATGGGTACTCTGTAGAACAGCTTGCTAACTGTTCTTGCCAGAATGTCTGTAGCATATGTATTAGGGAATTTTTGCATTGTTGCATCCTAAAATCAATATGGAACATAAGGATGATGAGTTATGTTCTAGACATTCCTTCTACTGTCCATCAAATGCATCTTGTGAAATTTCCAAATTTCCAAATTTCCAGATTTTCAGAGAGCTCAAAGCAAAGAGGAATTTGAATCACAATCATTGAAATTAACAGTGGTTCTATATCCGAGTGCATTGAAATGAATTTATTACCTTTGGTTATGCTTTGTTCAGGTCTTAGGAAGCTTTTTTAACATCATACATTTTATGTTCACTGAACTCTGATCAGCCATGTCACATGGCTCAAAATAACACAGTACTTCAATCCAAACAGCTGCCTACATACAGGATAAGAACTTGCTTTAACTGGTAAGTTCCACTGCTTTCTAGTTCAGAATAAAGGAGATACTGTATGAGGATATGGCTGTTTTGAAGTGTGGGATCCTACCCTTGGAAATCAGGTACTTATTTAGGCCAGCACATCCATTTGGCTTTTGTCTATGAAGAACCATGCTGGCAAATTTACATTCGCAGTGCATCTTTCAAAATATTGCCTTCTAGATAGTGAATAAAGAGTTCATCAGAAAAACTGCATTGGGCTACCAACATGTATAGTTGCATATAGCAGAGGCTTTTCTCATTGTGGTAAGCTCAGTATCTACAGATATCAGTTGAATTTACTTCATTACAAGTCATCTTTTTGTGCTTTGAAATGAAAGTCCTGGAAGTCCTTGGTTGTCTTCATCCCTTCCAGAGCCATGGGATCCTGTCTACTTTGCAGAACAAATTTGATGTCTTCATGGCAGATGGAGCAGGCATGCTGACTCCTGGTACCTCACTCTTTTCAAACATACATCAGTCCTTCTGAGGCAAGCAAATTCCAGAATCATAAAATCTATTAAACTATTCCAGCATCTTCAGATTGTTTTCAGAGGAGCTCACTTCACATCTTCTGGCACAAATAACTTCATAAAGGAAGGCTGTCACATGTCAGAAGTGAGGCCATATTGGTCCTTTCATGACCAGCATTCCAGTTAGCTGCAAGTGCGTGGCTTAGAAATTTCAGTGAGTCATTTCAGTCTTGCATTTGAAAATGGTATTTCAGTGACACTTGCAGGAGAGATACACCTACAACTTTCTGAAGTGAAAGTTTCTTAAGCAACATATCCTTGACCATGCCTCTCAGTGAGTACGAAAAAAATTGTTAACTGCATAGTAACTACTGCTTGATTTTGAAGGGCTTGGTAGATCACTGGTTCATAAACATTAATGTGGAAAGCACAAGGCAAGCTTTTGAGGAGGTCTGGCCTTTCATTTGTTTGGACAGGCATTATGTTGTTAATTGACTCTTCTCATCCTTTCCTGCCATGGGTTATGAAATCATATGCCCTAAGGAAATGAAATTCAATTATGCATTTCATATTTTTTGGATTAGTGGGGCACATGCATCTGGCATGGTGAAAGCAAGATGATTTTATGTATAGAAGTTAGAAAAATCATCTCAGTTGATATAAACTGATATAAACAACCTGCTGCACTCCTGAGAAAATGTGTAACACTTGAGACAAAAGCTGCTGTTATTACTGTTAGAATCTGTTGCATTAAGAGTATAGAAATTTGGCAGCAAATAAACACTCTTGCTTTCCTGCTAGTCCTCAGCAATCAGAGGGGCTGGGTGTGGCACATCTCATGAAATCCCTTTGCTGCATATGTCATGACATGTGTCATGGCTTAGGCCTCATTCCTATGGAATCTAAGAAATTTTTCTGAGTGATGAAACATTAATATGATGGGAGTTCTAAAATATTTTAATATCTGGCTTCTGAAAGTGATAACAAAACTATGTCACTGTGTTCACATGGGTGGTGGTTGTCTGGTTGGAAACACACAGTCCCAGAATACATTTTAGTTGTTTAGAGAGAGAGAGGGAAACTGGTGCCTGTTTCAGTTTCTTCACTTTAATACTCTTAAATGTAAGAGTAGAGGAAAAATTCTGACTCTGAATCTTAAAAAAGAAAACAACTGCCAGAAATTTCCTTTCTAGGGAAATCGACTCAGTCCTCTACCTTGAACATACCTATATGTAAAAAGCTGTTATGTCTACCTTATTCTTGTACCCAGAGAAGATGTTCTTCCAAGGAAGTAGATGAAGAACAGCAACAAAGAAAGAAGGAAGAGCTTGTATCTAAAGGAAATGATACTAAGATTTTAAGTGTCATCCTAAGGATCTCCAGGAACTTTCCTGGTTAAAAGATGATAGTTCTGTGAAGTAGGCTGTGAAAGCTAGAAGGAAACAAGCCTGAAGGTGGTGAAAGTAGCCTAAGTATGAAGTTCTACACATATTAAGAAAGCAGTTGGTGGGCGGAAAGTGGAGCAACATTGAGACGTTATTTTCATCAGCTTTTGTCTAGTTATCCACTGAAAGCAACCAATTGGGCATGGAGAAAATTCCCTTTTATTCTCTGTATCAGTGGATAAGACCTTGGAAATGAAAAAATATGTTTGGGAATCGACCCAAGGAGTAGAGAAGGGCTGTGTTGCATTTAATGAACTATTCAGACAAAATAAAAATCTTAGCTGTCACCTCAGTTACTCAGAGAAACAACAGGAAAAAGAGAATCACAGGTACAGCCTGTATTTTTACATAGGCCAGGGATGCAAATCCTTTTCATTAAGCAATAAGGCTGGCTTATTACTGAGACACAGTGCGGGACAAATGCAGTTCAAATCATGTTGGAAAGAATATTATCAGGGAATGTGTTTTTTGGGTATTCTTCCTCCTTCTTGCACATTTTTTTCCTTCTACCAGCATAACTTTGAAATGTCCTTTATAGACAAAACCTTATACTTTGTGAAAAATTACAGAAATTATTAAGGAACAAATTTACCTTTCTGTGAAGAGTGTAACACTGGCAAATTTGAAAGAAACTACATTAAGAAAATGTTTGCTTCACAAATGATAGAAATTTTTAATATGGGTATACACCATTTTCTTTTACCTTCTTCTGCCCAAGACATGTTAAAGACAAACACCTCTATGAATGGATACTTGTTTGGCTATGATAAAAAGATATGTGGCACTGTTGTGATGGGAATATCTTAGTGGCATGCTTCCATCATGTTCAAGTTTCTTAAAGACTGTTGGGTTTCTATTTTTTAGTTTAAATCCCTGGTTAAAACCAAAGTCTGACATCATATTCACAAGCAACGAGCAGCAGCCTTGTGCTGCCTTTGGGACACAACTGGACCCAGGCTTTCTATGAGGAGAACATGGGAATGCTGGTTTTCTGGCCAGGACACATACATGGCTGGCATCTGCAAGCATCTGTCATTTTCAGGAAAGAATCAGTTCAAGAAATGAAATACAAAAGTAGCAATGTTCATTGTCTAGGAAATAACTGTTTTCTGTGATGGTAAACTATTAATAGGATTTTTCTGAATGGTCTCCTGCCTGCTGTGGGGTGGCTGTTTAAGGTACATGTGGTGCTTTCACCTGAGAGGAGAGAGTACCTAATGACAAAGCTCTTGCTGAATAGGGGGGCTTATACTCTCATGGACTGCACTAGCAAAGTACCTAATGCTGTAATAACCTGCAAATCTGAGCTATTCAACTTGGGGGATGAGTGTTACAATCAATTATTGTAGCTTTCAGTAGAGTCACTGTTCCTTTTCTTGTCAGACTTAGCCTCTTACCTGCCTTGTTGAGTCATGTCTTGAGGTATGAGAATTATTTCCAGTCATAGTTAGTGCAGAATGCTGGTTTGTATAAAGCCATCTGCGGGTCAGACATCTCAGTTAATGAGAAATGTGCTGTGTGGGATTGGATTACTACCTAGATTAGATTTCTAATGCAATAAATTTCCAGGCATCCTCTTCTAGTATTTTCACAACACTTCAGTCTATATTATGGTGGAAATTGGATTAAAAGGACAAAGCATGAAGTCATTTGCTGAAGCAAACAGGGTGTTAGTGCCAAATTTTGTATAAAAGGATGCTGCTGAAAGGACTGCGTGTCTCTCTTCTAATCCACAGAGAATCCTCTGCCTCTGAGTTGAAGGACTTCATTTCCAAATACAATGCACAAGGGGGTACATAAACCTCTGTTAAACAGTTCATTTTGTGCATTCATCTCTTGTTTGCTTATGGTATTAAAAATGTTTTCGGCCTGGAACAATCTCATTCATGTGGAAATCGCTTTGTAAATTTGAATACTGTAGTAGTGACAGTTCTGTTCAGAGAAAGTACTTTAATGTGTTGGGCAGTATCAGTAGCAATCCTTCTGTAATTAAAGTTTTAAATATATGAAAGAAAATTCTGCCTTTTATTTCTCTCAATGAAATAAAGATTTTCAAGAGAAGAAATGGGTTATGTGTAGAGATAATGCTCAACATGTCTGAAAATGTGATGTTGTTAGGACAAATGAATGATTGCTGTTCTTGGATGAAAGGAATATTGTGTGTGAAATTTCCCCTGTCCATTGGGTAAAGTTTGAATTCTAGGTGCAAGACAGCACATAAATGATATTTTTTAAAAATCAAAAATCAGAAGATGCATATCCAAAAGTTTCTATTCCCAGGGATGTAATTCTAGTCTTGACAATTTTTAGCCCATCTTGCATCAAATGATGCAAGATGGCCTAAAAATGAAAGTACATTCCTGTAAAAAAGCTTACCTAACTTCAGATGGCCAGTTTTCACAGAGAGATGACAGACCATGAGTTAAATTCCATTAGAATGTGGTCTTCCTTGGAGAGCGGGTGGTTTTCCTTCTGAGAAGGACAAAGAGACACATCAATTTAATTTGATCCTACTGGCTGATGTACTAGCATAGTCTTGGTAGTTACTTCCTTATTACATTATATTTTAAAAATTGACTCCATTCTCTATTCATTGTTCCAAACCAGACACCTTTTTTATGTATTGCTTTCTGATTGCTCTCAAAGCATCTTTCCAATTAAATAATTTCCTGGCAAAGAAACAAGTTTCTATCAAGTAAAACTGTTTTTTGTATACTTTATAAGTTGCTGCATATTATAAAATGGCATGTATCATAAAATTCCTGC
>NW_005054307.1:3395812-3419767 GCF_000277835.1 Geospiza fortis | reverse complement strand
GCTGTTGATGGTTGTTTACTTTTTCTAGACACAAAAAATAAGCATCAGAACTTAAAACCAGACAATTTCTTGCAATAACTACACTCATTTATGTCTTCTTTTCTGGCTTCAGAAAGAATGGGTGATGTTCTGTGCTAGAAAAGTTAATGCTTTTAAAGTCTTCTGTACTGGCTGAATGTAATAACAATGACAGCACTTAGCACTTATATAAATCTTTTCATGCATAGAGCTCCATCCTGACATTGGAAGCATTATTATTTCACATTTTACGGATAAGTTCTTTAACATTCTAGTAGTGAGTTCAATTTCCACACCCTCCAGGCCAAGCAAGTATTATAGTAGGGGTTCAAATGTCAGAGATTTCAGCTGAGAAATTCCTCATCTAAGTCTCAGACCTTGCTTTAGCTTTATGCTGGTTTCTGTTAGTGACTCTCCTTTAGATTAGAAGACTTGTTAAGTACCACTTCTCCATTTCTTCCACTTCTTCTTTACTGACGTTTTCCAGAAATCCAGGGGTTTCCTCAGCTTTTCCTACACAGGGAGTTTTCCCCGTGATCTCAACTCAGAAGGACACCTCTACAGACTGACTCAAGCCTCAGTATTGTTTTGATAAAATATCTGCAATAACTGGGGTTTTTTTTGTCTGTCCTGTACAATCAATTTGTTTTAAAAAAATATAAAATATTTCTATTTGAAATGGTTTTGTATACATTTTGATGCTAGCCACTTTTTAATCATTCTTCATTTATTAGCCATACTTGGAACCAAAATGTGATTAATCTACATGGCCATTACCCTGACCTACTTAGCTTCTCTGATATTTTACTTCTTGTTCTTTCTTCGTTTTGTTTTCATAACTGATTTTGGACTCTACATGGTCAAACTCCCCACATGTGTTTATATAGCATGTGGTATGATATGACTTCACCAGATTTGAATAATTTATTATAGCTAAATAAATATTATATCTATGTATTATCATTTATCATTTTGAACAGCAAAATCTTCAAAAGAGACCTAGAGATCTTTCTATATCTAGGTCTTAAAAAGCATTATTTGGTGGAATTTTCAGTGGACAGGGGAAGCAACAGCTAACAAAATTTTTCATTATTTGCTCTTTTGAGAATTTACATCCTGAAAGGTTTCCTTAAGTGCAAATGAATTGAAAATACCTAAGTCAAATTCAAGTAACAAGTAATTAATGCTACTTTCACTGACATTAAGTAGAATGCTAACAAAGAGAAACCTCAGTTAATGTGGGAAAAATAAGATCCTTGATTTGTTGTCTGCCAAAACAGATGGAATTTGCTCTATTTTCTTCACCGTGTTATATATAGTTAATAATCATATTTAAAAGTTACATTGGAAGAATAAGTAGTAAAGTTGTCCTTTTTTTCTAAATTTAAATGCTGATTTAAATGGCAGTGCTACAGGCTTCTGTGGTTCTTGATTTGTTGGTCATCTAAGTTACATGTAGAGGAGAGGAAGCAGCATAATGGGTTGTCATGAATAGTATGTGGTATTTGCCAAAGAAGAACACGAGCCTGTTTTTCTACATAACCTTTTTTTAATATACTACCTGTTAAGTTTTGTGAGTAAAGGAGACGTGGTAAGTTTATCTTAAATCATCAGGGAGTTTATAAGTTTATCTTAAATCATCAGTAAACAGAAAATAAGGAAATAGCTACTGATATAATGATATCCAATTCCTGGAGCTCCTGTGTTTGCAGAAAGAGAAAAACCAGTGAAAGAAACAAATAGATTGCAACTAAGTAAAATGAATGCAGATGGAAGCTTTTGCTTGATGTTGTTAGGTAACACTGACAGGTACAGGAGCAGCTGTTGAGAAAGAGCAGAGAGCAGCAAGTACCAAAATCACCATGGGCCCAGAAACTCTGTAGAGACAGTTGAGTGACAGCACTAGGATTTCAGAAAAACATAAGACGTCTAAAAATAGTTCAACTTCCTCTTAAATGCCCATAATTAAAATGTTCTGCTTAATTCAGGGGCTGTTTAAATTGGTATCCACTCCAGAGAAGCATTTTCGTACAGTGTAGCTCATACATAGCCCCAGTCAGTGGTAGCGTTCATCTCAGTAATTAGATGGGTTAAATGTAACAATGCATGTATGATTGCAAGTTGTGCCCCTTTATGGTAAAGAATATATGGTGAAGAATATTAAGTCTTGGAAACTCTGTGATATCATGTAATGGGAGACAAAAAACCTTCTGAGGCATAGAGTTTAGTGAGCTTCAAAAGGAGTTTCAGTGAATGATATTAAGTGACTTCAGACTGTCAAGGAAAAAGTACATAAACAACAATTTATAATGTAAGCTCTGTAATGAGCTCTTCTCTCATAAATATGCAAAACACTAATTAGTTATAGCCAAATTTCCCTAGCTTTGGGAATCTTTTGGAATATAGCTTTTCAGTAATTGAATCACATCAAAGTATTTTTTCTCCCACTCTTCTAAGAGTGTTATGTGTGATTTGTTGGAGGGTAGGCAGAGATAGGAAGCAAGCTGTTGACAAACCAAAAGATGACTTTGATGTGGTTTAGTGAAACAATGACTTACAAATTTATCAGAAAGCAATGCACAATGAACGTATAAGAAGCCCTGTTTGCAGTGACTACCAGCACCATGATGAGGTCTGTCAATTAATTTGATTCTAATTTTCTGAAAGGCAACTATTTTTTTTTTCATGAAGTGTATAAATATTGTTAGATATTAAGTTATTACCTTATGTTATAAGGCTTTGGGAGGATTTCAGAGTGTTTGGAGGCAGATGCTGCTTTTACAGGGCATTTTTTTTGTACAGTTCCTTTTGATGATGTTTGAAACATTAAATGGTTGGACATCACATTATTTGTAGTTGAAAGAATTTCATTTGATTCTGACTTCAAAAAATTGCAGTGAAGCAACATCACTATCACGACAAATTACCAAAACGTTCCTCAGTATACCCACTGAATTAAATAACATTTGGCTTTCAGTCCTTACTTGGAAATGCAAAGAGGAGTGGAGTTTGAGGAGATCTGCTGTTAAATCTGATACATTGGGTTTTTTTCTTTCCTTATTTTTCTTTTTTTTAAATTATTATTTAGAAGCTGATCAGTCTGAAACTGTTAAAACCTTAGTATATGAAATGTTACAACTTTGTTTCCAAATTGACTATGAGTTTTTTACGAATACACCTTTGATGCTTCTAAGGCAACTGATCTGAACTATTGTAAGAAACAGGACTGTTAAGGCATGATTACAGGCTCTGAACAGGATCCTTCAAATAGAGCAATAAAGTAAAAATATAAAAAACAAACTTACAGCACTTCCTTTGTCATCAAATCAACTAAGTCCAACCTTTAAAACCATAGATTGGTTGTCTTGTTAGGTTTCAAGTCCAGTGCCAAACAGATGAAGGGAATCATTCTATGATTCTATATAGTCAAATTAAAAGTGTGTTTGTACATTTTGGAAAAAAATGATTTTGCCTTCTGGGTAGGTCTGGAAGGCTTGTGTTAATTCAGATTAAATGAATGAGGACAGTAGGAAAAGAGTAGATCTTCCATGAGAGATGGTAGGGACTGCTAATACAATGCCACAGATCTGGTCCTGAAATGCTCTTTTGGGGATTTTATTTAATTGAAGCTGTTGAAATAATTGAAACATTTGTTTAGTTATAGTTGTTGGATTCCAAATTTAAATAGCAGTATCTGTTTTGGGGGATCTGCTGAAAGGAATTTTGAGGGTTTTTGTTTTTTGTTTTTTTTTTAAGCAAAAGTCTTTTTAGTCTTTAAGTGCTTCAGCAGTAGCATAGATTCTGTTTGCTCTCACAGTCTAGCCTACATCTACTTCTACAGCTGCATTCATTTCTATCTGTCTTATTGACAACTTCATGAATTGTGACTAAATATAGGAGTTCAGTATTACAGCAAATATAAAGTCCTTTCTACAACATTTACTTATATCACATTTTGGAAAATAAATGACAAAATGAAGGCAATGTCATCATATTAACTCCATTGAAAGTTCCAGCTTGTATGCCTTGAACCTGAACAGAATTTCATGGCTGTACTCAGGTGAAATGTTGCGATGAAATAAGAAGAAAAAAGCTTTCTGAATCTGTCACATTATAGCAATATTTTCATGAATTCCCAAGTTATAAAAATTATAATACTGCAGTATGTTTTTCCAATTAAATGTGCATTTTCTTTTGTCATAAAGAAGGAAAAAACTTTAGTTATGCTTTTTACAGTAATTTAATTAAGCATTTCCTGTAAGTTCATTTCAATATCTATCATGGCTCACTAAAGTTGAAATTCAGTATAGAATGGTAGATTAATTGCCCTTTGTCTTCAATAAAATCAGAATCCTAAATATGCAGAGTCATGAAATTTAATTGTGTTCCTCAATTGCTTATTTAATGCTTTGGAAACCTGAATCAAGAAATACAGAAGAAGAGGGTCAAAGGTTGTTAAATGTAGCAAGTAACACAGATTTTGAACTTTACTTAATGAACCGAATGTTTATTACTATGAAATAAATGCGCCATTTAAAGAATTATGGAGGCAATGTAAAACATTAAAACTCTAATTAATTTTGGTCAGAAGCATGCAATGCACTCATTTTTCCTAAAACATTTTCATTAGAGTCTGTATTTTCTCTGTTATTGAGATAAATTTATTCCTTTCATATAGTAGTGCTGTCATTTTTCTGTTATAAACGTGTCCTTCAGTGATGTTTACAGTGATGTCTTTCAGCTGCCTTCACCTTTGGGCAGCCTGGCTTGACAGTAGCTTCCAGAAGCATTTTTGTACAACTCAGTTTTTATATTGAAGTATGTTAACACTTTTCCATTTAATGTTGTTAATCATTTTTGAAGCAAAGAACATTCAGACCTCTTGATAAAGGGCTATAGTTATATATATGTATATATATATAGATTATATGCAGATTATATTTCACAAACTTATTTGAGTGAGCATTTAAAGCACTAAAAAATCTTCAGCTGTCATTTAGTACCTACCAAGATACATGTATAGCCTAACAGTTGAGCTCTTAAAAATTAAACTTGTGCTTTTTAGTTGGTTTTTTTTCCATTAAATAGTACTAAGAAGTAGAGCTATTAATTCCTTATTGTTGGCTAGAGCAGCTTTTGTTCTCATGTAATTGTTGTAAGAAGAAGCCATTTTATTTCTTAGTATAAAGAATACAAACATGAATAAGGTTTTTTCTTATAATTTAGTAAATACATAGTGTAAATATGGTGAGAGTATAACCACAAATATTTTAAATTATCTTCATTATAATATGCATTTCTAGGATATGAAATATTATTCTCTACTAGTATTGCACATTATAGTATGTATAGTATATATATAATGTATAATATATATATAAATTATATATCATATATATTATACTACTACTGTAGTAGTATATGTATAGTAGTAGTATATATAAAGTAGAACTTTCTCTTTTAAATTTACAATTCATAAAAATAATGATTATGTTGCTACCTAAGTAGTGCTATTTTGGTGTCCATGTATGTGTTTATATATGCATAGATGCCATTATTATAATTGAAGGACAAATTTGCCTTAGAAATTATCTTATGATAATTGTGATAATTTTGAATCTGACAGTGTCAGATTCAAAAACTAGAGTGCCCTCTCACTCTGGAGTGGAAATTAAGAAGACTTGTCCCATATGGGCATGGTACAACATCCTGTTAAAGCTGCTTTTCATCTCTTTCTTCGTTGATGTTGCAGGTTTGTGATATCTAAGCATTTATAGGTGCAGTCGAATGTTCATAAACCTGAACCTTCAGAGACTCAAATTCTTAAAGAGGAAACATTTTCCTCTACTTTCTTCAAGGAGAACCAGCTGAACTTGTAAAACAATGGTTGGGTTTCAAGCACCACCTGCCCTGAAGAGGATCCCAACTGTAGTGGCAGTCAGCCAAAGGGACCACTCAGTGGAATGGTTGCCTCCTAAAAAGGAGAGGAACAGATGGAAGATTTGAAATCTGGCATGAAATTCCACTTCTGTACTAAGCGTTAAATGAAATTTGACTGTAAGGGCTCTTGCGATGGTACATTTATCTGTATAATCAGAATTAGCAACAAGGAAGTAGAAAATACAGAACACTGACAAACATTTCAAAAAGACTTTAAAAGTTCTTCTAGCAGTGTGAGTTAAAGGAAAGAGTTTGTGATAAACATGCAGCTGCTTGTAGCTTCTTAAAGAGGAGCGTTAGTGTAAAAGTAGTTGTGCTGGTCTTGCATTGCCACCTAGAGCTCAGCAGTTGGTACTGCTTGGTAAGGAAACACTGCAGCATTGCTCTTTTCACTGAACAAAGTGGGGTGGAGAGCTGCTTCCAGTTAATTGATGTCATGTTTGCGTACATTGTAATGGCTAGTCCCTTCATAGCCTCCATTTTATAGTGTACCAGATCAGCAGAGATTGTGCTGTAGGACTTTGGTGGGCTTTGACAGTAAGAATTAATGGCAGTGCGCATTAAAAGGTACAACTGTCAGATATCCAGTGGTCCCAAAGGGGGCATTTTCTTGATGGCTGCTTTAGAATTCTTCATGAAGCAAATGTCAAACTTGTCAAGGCTGTCACTGTGAAAATGATCCATGTAGCAAGGGTCTTCTTTTCTTGGGAAGCAAACAGCTGCCTTATCACTGCAGAGCTGTGGTTACAGAAAACTGTCGTCTATCACAAGAAATTTAAATTTGCTTCAAATACCAATTGGTAAAGAACTGTTCCATTTGTACTCTATTTTTGCACCACTGTTCATTACAAGGGTTGTCAGTAATACTATTGAAGAAGATAACATGGTCTTTGGAATTAAAATAACTTCTGAATTTTACTGCTGGATGCTTTTCTTTTGGCGATTTAACAGAGATACTATCTTAGCTCCCAGTTTTTCCCTGACACTCGTTTTCTTCCAAATTTGGCCTTACTTTGGAAGCTAGACTTTTGTATACACAAACAAAAGCTCTAGTATTTAATAAATTTCTTTCTTTCCTGATCTATTTTTAAGAGTATTAAAAGTATTTTTACCTACTTCCAAGTGGCGTTTTCCTAGCTAGATTCTGTGAGGCAAGAGATGAAATGCCAGCTGGGCATCCTTAATAATTTAGTCTGTTAGTCATATTACAGATCTTTTGGGTTAAGATACTCTAGAAAGTCTGGTATCAGAATTTGGTCCTGAGTGCTTTTGAGATGCTATTTCTAGATTATGTACTAGCAGAGACAACTCTTTAGTCTTTCCTCCTTATACCAAGGCATTTTTGTGTTTTGCATACTTCCTTATTATTCAGATGATTCTTTACATAATCCTGTAATGTATAGCTGTTTATTAAGTTTAGAATATCGATTACAGTTGGCAAAATAGTCAACATTGTAAGGCAACTCCAGATATTACAGGTGTGGTGCAATGAACAGAACTGGGAATTGATGCATGCCCTAGCACAGTTAATTAAGGTGTTATCTGTTCTATTTGCAGAAGAGTGTCAGATTTCCTGTAGAGTTAAGAATTGTCTAATTCACTGTCATTTTCCAGATTTCATTTTGTTAACTAATGGAGGAAAAATAAATTCTCAGACATTTTGAAGGAAATTGGCTGGAGGGGGTAAAAAGTGAAAGGGATACTCAAACCCCTATTTCTAGGCTTTTTTTCTTTCTTTTCTTTTTTCATTCCAGCATTTGTCTACAGTGGAATATTCTGGAATAATTACTACAAAATTAACTTTCTGTCTTAGATCCATTATTCTTTGGTCAGAGAATAATGTGGTTGACCTTAAAAATGCTTTCAAAGGAGATGAAATTGTATCACAGTCTTTCTCAACTGTCAGCTCAAAACTTTAGAAATAGAATTTAAAAATCAGACTCTTACCTTTAGTTTTTGTCACCTAAAGATATCTAAATATCGAAGTGCTCTCATTAACTTCAGCAAAGCTATGGAGTGATTAATACTTCAACAAATCAAACATTTAATTATGTGGCAGATTTTAGGGTCTCGTTTCTAAATTCCTGGCCGCATTCTGTTGCTGTGACTCTTAAATGCTCTGCTACCAAGTATCGACTAAAAAAGAAGAGATGTTCTTAGGACATTTGAAAACACCTACAGAGCACCCAAAGGATCCTTTAATCCAGTACCTTGTTTCCATCAGAGAAAACAAGGATGGGATGCCAGGGCAAAGGATGTAGGAGAACTTATGTGGAAGGTCCATCTCTCCATCAGTGTCATCAGGATGCAGATGAGGTGTCCAGTGGCTTGAGGAGTTCTGAGCTGGCATTTCAGTTCACAGTGTTGAGTTTAGCAGCACTTTTTAATGCTCTTTGTACTTTTCCTTATCCCTGTTGGTTTTATAAGTCTGTAATAACATCAATTCCAGACTAGTAAACTTCATTAATTTCAATATTAAAATAATCTTTGGGCTGTTGAGTGCATTTTTTCAGTAGGACTAGTAGTACAGTCTTGAGTGATTCACATCCCTTGGCTATTCCAGTCATCAGATCTGTGCAGAGGCATCTTTTTGGGAGTGTATTCACTATTTGAGTATTTGGTTTTCTGTAGTCACAAATGATACTGAAACAAGTTTGATTTTTGGCATCCAATGGCAAGAACTACTTTAAAAGTTTGACTTGTGACATCTGCTAAGAAAAGCTACTTTGATTTTAGGATTTTTAGAGCAGAAAGCACTAGATGTAAGAGTCATAGGTGGGTGGAAGAAAAATAAATAGTAATATAAAAAGAGATGTGAGGTATTAATAAAAATAATGTGAACTGAATTTCTGTGGGCAGAAACAAGAATTCAGTATTTTGTCTGCTGTGTAGCTGCTGGTAATAGAAACTTTGCACACTGCCACCATGGATTGGTTTTTAACAGATAACATAAAAGTAAAAGGTTTTCTTTTGCTATTCATCAGAAATAAAAGCATTATAATGATAATGATAGGTGGTAATTACTAAAACAAATATATTAAATATATTTAATCTGCAGTCTGTTTTGCATAATTTCTTGATAATTAGGCTATATAGGCTATGTAGATGAAAATTCAAACATTATTAATGACATTAGAAACTCCAACGATTTCATTATTCTTTGTGCAATCATCGGGCTGCCTCTTGTGCTACTAAAAAAATAGATAAAGCATTTCATAGAAATCTTGCATTGTCAGCAAACTGAAATAATAATGGGTTTTCATATCTTGTGGTATGGTTAATGTGTGCTCTAAATTGTCAGTTCAGATCTTCCCCAAGCATACTGGCAGTAATAGAACACTTCTTGTAATTTGTAGAGGTTCGTGTCCCAAATTATTCTGACATTGCCATTCTGAGGCCTCAGCTGTCACTTCTTTTCTGGCACAAAGCTGCATGAATGCCAAAACTGGTGGTTCATACCTTCCAGTGTTCCCCAAAAATCCTTTCTTCCATCTTGTTTGTGCTGGCACTGTTGTTCATGTGGCAGTGCACAGCCTGGGAACTTACCTCGCTCAGGGCATATCTAATAAAGAAAAAGTTTTCTCCCCTTGCTAGTTCATGCTATGAGAAAGATCAAACATCATTACTCTGAGCTTTGCACAGCAATCACTTGTGTTCAGAGATCCCAAACTTTTGCCTCCAAATGAGGTGTGTTTCTGTTCTTGGAAAACCCTTGTACAAAATCATGATGTTTTATGTGGAGCCTGGTTCAGTGCAATGCTAGTCAGAGAGTTTTTGGGCATAAAAATGCAAAAAACCCAAAAAATCTTAAAAATCAGCCAGGCATCTGGATGACTTGTGCATTGGAATCTGCCCACATAAGTCAAATTTATGTTCTACTGGTAGATTTTACCTGTTTGCATATATGTTACTTGGTTGAAGCAACAGGAAATCAACAAAGGAAAAGTATTAGTTCTGCAAAATATCCCAAAGTTGATGCTTCCATCTGGAGTATTCAACCCAAGCAAATCCTGGAGCTACCATCACCAGCAGCCATCATTTCTGCATCTCAGAATACACTGATCACTGCAGCTGCTCTGTAACCTGGGAATTCTGCCAGAGTGCAAGCATGACCTTTTGAGCACAGAATTAAACATTTCAAATTTACACAAAGGCAGAAGATTCTCTAAAAAAACCTCATTCATTGGATAAAAACTTTTTTGCCATCAAAAAAGTCAGGAAGCCAATATTCAGTATGAGCCTAACGTGCCTTAACCCTCTTGTAGTCCTCAGTGAAGGTATGGCCCTGTTACCTCTGAAATTGCTGCATGCTCCATCTATGAGGAGAGGAAGCCCTAAGCAATATGTGAAGAGTTCTGGGAAAGAATGATATTGCAGGGTTTATATTCCTGTATGAGGGAGCACAAGTCAGGGCATCAGAATAATGTCAAGTTGAGTGCTAGGAAGGGGGATTTGTTGGCTCTGAGGTCAGCTAGAATACAACTGCTGTAGGTGGGGACCTTCAGAAAAATGCAGATGTGCTGTTCTTTTAGTAACATGTTCTTCATTAAATAACCTGGCTGGTTTTCCATAGCAGGCAAAAGTTTCTGTGAGTGTTTTTTCTATTCCACAATTCTCTTTTGACACCTGTAAGCAGTAAGCTTGGTAACACCTTATTCCTTTGTTTCTAATTCTGCCCTGTTTGTTTTCATTTGAAGTTTGACCTCTGTAAGTATATTATACCTTGCACTCTCTTTCATATATTCTACACTTCTAATTTCAACAAATCTTCAGTGTTTGGTTTCACACACATGCACAGAATTGTTTTCTCTGCTAAGTGAAAAGAGCCACAGGAAGCACTACATGTTTCAAAGGTAACTGACGAGATGATGGTCCAGAAAGAGAAGAAAAAAAGCTTTTAGTGGTCAGTTATGTAAATATTTCTCAGTGCCTAGGCTATCCCCAGAAGGGGGAGGATTCAGAGGCATGATGGCTTGGAGTATCTGCTAGTTTTACTCGCTTCCCCATTCTATTACAGTTGGGCATAACATATTACAAGATCACATTTTTAAATGATCACATTTTAAATGATCACATTTTTATACTGCTATTCTATTTTGTGCTGCCCATGTAATCTTCCTATATATTTTCTACCTCTAAATGTTATAGTTATCGTTACAAAGCATGCTGTGATGGTGAAAGAAGGGTTAGGATGCAAAAGGATAAATTTATTTTCCTACAAGAATGAAAATGTTCTATTAAATCAGGAAAATACACCTTGGGTTACAGGGTCCCACCTAAATGTCCCTGGTGTTTCCTTTCTCTCAGCTGTTGGCTTGTGATGAGTACTGTTACAGCAGCCAGGAAGCTTCTTCATTCCAAAATGTCTGTTCATTTCTTTTTTGTGTTATTGGAATGTGGAAGATTCTCTGTAAATGGAATTAAAATGCAGACTAGAAAACTGGTCATACTCTGAAATTGTGATAAGGACTGTGCATGATGTGATGAGTTGCAAGTTGCCTTATAAAACAGTTTTCTCACTCTTCCATAATTTATACTTTGGAAGTCGTGGTTTTCTACTGGACACAAAATAGGATCCATTCCTGTGGAAACAGGCATTATGATGTCACTTCATTTTTTCAGTGAGATCCAGAGGAACCCATAGTGAATTATGAGCCTTACTCTTGGAGCTGAAGCTGTAGAATATTGTAAGCATGCTGCTGCCTGACATGCTCATGTTTCCTATTTTAGACCTGACTGATCTTCAGATAACATATGGTGGTACAAGTAATTGGAAAATTGGCAGACCTGTCAAGAAAATATGCTAGATGGGACAAAAATACGATGCTGCAGCACATAAAGTGTCTCTGAAGTTAAATTTATTGTCTTTTATCAAATGGTGAAGTAAACATATCTGGTCGCAAAAAAATGAAACATTTTTCAATGGCAGATGCTTTTCAAAAGTAATTTTTAGTACAATGATGAAAGTTCTTGCATTCAAAACTTATTTAGTGGAACCTCTGGTCAAGAACAAAGGAAAGGTTTGTAATACTTTCTGCTGTAGGCGTTTGAATATATTGTCATCCCTGTGTGATTTAATTATTTCTTTATGTAACTATCCAAGTAAAATGGTCAGCAAAATATTTACTCTTTTTTTTTCTGCTATAAATGTAGACAATTAGATTTGTTTAAATTTTGTATCATTTTTATTTCAACACTTGAGCAAAATCAATCACTTGAATAAAGGACTTTCTGCTTATTTTTATGCTCATTAGTCAGGCAAAAGATGGCAAAAGACTGTACCAAATCTGCATAAGCAGAAAAAGTATACTTTTTCAATAAATTGATTAATGTTCATGTTTTCATTTTCTTTTACAGGAAGAAGAAAATGAAGCTGAAGCAGAAAATCCATCTCAGGAGCTGAATTTGGAACAGAAAAAATCAAAAAAATAGGAGATTGCTGTCTTGTTTTAAATATTTGCAAGTTGTGTAACAGTGGTTATAGTTTCTCATTGTAAAATTAAGAAAAAAGTTCTCAATAAAGTCATTGAAAATTAAATTCATGGTGCACTGGGGAATTAATTAAGTAGCTCCTGGTGATATTCTTGATTACATTAAGAGCTGAATTATCAGAACTGACTACTTTACCAATAAAATTCTGAAAGCTTTTTGAACACGTTATAGAAAGCTGATGGGCTATTCATCACATGTAGCATTTACTAAGCAAATAGGGCAATTTTATGTTTTACTCTGCAAAACAGTGTTATCCTTAAAGGATAGTTATAACTCAGACATATTTTGGTATTTCTGAGCAAGAGCTTTGATTCTTAAAAGTTAGATAAATATGTTCTACTAAAGGAGTTCTGAAATTTCTTCTGATCAGTGATTAAAGTAAATGTTTCTGAGGAGTCGGTAGAAGCAAGAATTTTTTGATATGTATGGTACATTTTCAGAAGTAATTACTTTTACATTTGTATTGTGATTTTTAATCAGTTTCTTGCTGCATTATACTTTTATTGATGTAAACCTTTTCCATCTTCATGTGATCATTGTCTTTTAATGAATGTCAAACTTTTGTCTTGATTAGGCCATCTTACTCAGGTCTAATTCCCTCATGCCATTCTTTTCATTCTAACAAAATAAAATAACTTCTTTCTGTGTCATTAGACCTTCAAGTGAGTAATAAACATCTAAAATAACTTTTCTTCCTATAGTCCTAATTTTGTTTTCCAATTTACCCTTGCTTTTTAGCCTGTGCAGGTCACTAAATGGGAAAGTACAAGAAACTCAGAGGTGTATTTATAGCCTGATAGCTTCACAGATTGCAATGAAAAAAAATCTCACTTTCGAGTTTAAAACAACACTCACTGAAGTCCCTTCAGTGAAGTTTATCATACTCTAGAGAAATAAATTATCTTCAGCTGAAAAAATTCACTTCTTTTCCCACTCTGCTATACTTTTACTTTTTGCATTGAGTGTTGAATCAGATTGTAAATAGTATCCATCCCAAATTTTATACCCTCTGTGTAAATTATATTTTCAGATACTTTAAAAACAACATGCTTGTGCTTAAGCAATATCTTTTATGAATTCTTTCCTGGTTTATGAGGTTCAAATGTGTGTAACTCATGGACAGATTTCAATCACAATTACTCTACAAGAGTTTAATAGCACTAGATCTCATTTTAACGAATGCAGCTATCATGTAAATAAACATATGAAATAAATTCAGCATTGGTTCATTTGGTGCAGATCAAACACTGTAGCCATCTCATAGAGGAGGGGGCATATGATTTTGTCTTCGCTGCAGTGAAAGAGACAGATTTAGGAAAGACAGAAGCAGAGTTTTGCCATGCAGGACCTTAGGGACTGTTCTCTGTGCAGCGACGTGAAGGATCACAGGGTAGGTGAAAGCAAAGGGAATGCTGCTCATTTCTGCAGGCTAACCCAGAAAAGCATAGTTCTCAAAGCTTAGTCCTCATCAAGATCTCAAGAAGGAGCAGGGTGTCCAGTGGAACAGGCCGAAAGGCCTCTGAACATTGAAGGACAGGACTGGTAACTTACAAAAAAAGGTAAGAGAATGAAGTTTTACATAGGGGTTACACAAAGGAAAGTAATGACAGGGGGAGATAATGATTAAGATGAATTGGCCTGAATATGCCTTGGCCTTTCAGCCTGCACTTGATGCACTTGATATTTGGGTTTATCCTGCCTGAAATTAACCGATAGGGCCTCAGTTGTGAAAAATATTTGAATCTTTATATAATCTTACTTTCTTTCAGTCCATGGTAGCACATTTGTCCATTTGCTGTGAGTCTAAGCTGTGTGACAGCCCAGGACTGTACAGGTGTGGGAGAAGACAAGGGTGGTTATTTACTGTTCAGGTTTTGCATGAAAGTGCATTACTTGGCTCTTGAACACCTGAGTGAAAACAACAGTTCAGATATTGAAAGATATCATTTGCTTCCATTTGATGCATAACTCTGATGAGTTTTAAAAGAGTATATCCATATCTTCGAAGTTCTTCAAAAATTTATTGTGAAAGTATAATTACATAAGCCATACTTTTAGCTAGCTCCAAAGTATGTCACCAAAAGTCTACAGTCAGTGTTGATAATCTGTCTCTTGGTTATTTACTTCAAAATGGAAACATGGGAATTTAGACATTTTCACTGAAAAATAATAACCAGTACTTTTACCATAAGTAAAAGCTGGGGTGGAAATAGAGACAAAGTGGCTGAATTGAAATGCAGTCCTATCTTCATCCCTGGCAGAAAAATGTGAGAAACTGATTTTAATAACTTGTTTATAGACATGTTTCCTTAACAAAGGGGGAGAGATGTTTAACTGATAAAGATCAAATGAGTCAGATAAAGGCTATATCAAATAGGTAGCTTCATTTATTTTGATTCTGTTCTAGTTAAAATTTGCAGCTGGATTGATTTTTTTTGTGTATTCTTGAGTTTTCAAACTACCAGTAAGAATTACATTTTCATTATATATTTTTTCTCCTCAGTGCCCAGAGGATTTTTTGATACAACACACTGGGTAAAGCAGGTGGCTGCAGCACTGCTACATGACTCTGACAATGATGCTTCTGAGTGTTACTCTTCAGCAGAACTAAGGTGTAAACCTGATACAGAATATTGTGACTTTTATTAAAGGTGTGTCCATGCTGCAGTCAAACACAAGCTAGTGTGGATACTGAAAACACCCTAGCTCCTGGAGAATGAAGTTCAAAGCTTATCTGAAAAAGATCAGATGAATAAACTCTCAGCTTAGAGATGGGAAGAGGAAAATTGAGACAGCTTTAATTCAGCTGACTGCAGTCACTTTTGTGGAGCAATATATTTTGTATGCAAATACACACAGACACCCCTCTGTACATGTGCCCAAGCAGTCAGTTATTATGTCCTTTTTATTTCTCTTCCCCTCTATTCTGTTATTTAATACTAAGAGTTACATGCTGTTCTGAAAGTCTAGATGGAGAACTACTTATTTCCCACTGCATCCCTCTCATGCATGACAGTAATGATGCTCCCCAGTTGGGAATTGCAGTTTTCTGGATTGCATTAGTGATAGCTATTTTAGAGTGGCTTAGGGGATAATTATGTTTTCTGTGCTTGAGGAAAAACTGTCATTTTCCTCATATTAAAGCAAATTCACTGCTTTTGTGCAGTTAATGATGGATTGCTGTTGGTTTTTGTTCAGTCCTCCATGTTTGCTCTTTTCTCTCCTGTGGAACAGTGGGCTATGGAGAATTTTTTGGACTCCAACACTGTTTTCTATTACAGACAATCACTTCATCCCCAAAGAAGAGCAGATTTCTCTATTACTATAATTTTTGTTCTTAAAAACTAATGTCTAACCTTTCCACTCCCTCATGGGAGTATCAAAAGTTCGAGGTGTGGAAATTCTTTACTTCAGGTAATATTTCTGATTTATGAGAATGTGGCTTATGCTGTATTGTAGATATATGTGCAGTAGTTTGTTATTAAATGAATCTCTTTAGTACATTACCTAATTGTTGTCAGGCCAGGATTCTTACTCTGAATGCTGTATTCCTACATTAAACATAGGACTCCAAATGATTGACATGAGCTAAAAAATCAAAGCTACTTTTGAAGCAGATGCTTTTACTTTCCTGTTTGTTGCTTCACTGGGATTGAAATACTTGGATCTCAAATGTTGTGCAGTCATAAGGAATCTGGACAAAAGCAAATATATCTTGGTATTTTAATCCCAGTGATTGTGTAACTTCTTATGACTTAATGAGAATCTACAGTATTTTGGTTTTGTCTTAATGATACATTGAAGTGTATTGCTACACTGAACATTTGGTGCTCATTTAGGATCTTTGTCCTGAACAGCACAAATTGTGGTACTTTATGTGCACAAAGTGTCACATACCGCAGCTAACCCTAATACAATATTCATTTTCTGCTCATTGGAAAGCATTTCTATACCTGTAAATTAAGAAAACTATTTAACATGATTACTCCCTCTCAGAAGCTTCAATATTTGCACAGTAGGAATTTTTGAAGGGAGAAAACCATGCTGACAGAGAAGTATCTCACTTCAGTGCTTCTTATTGCAGTCCCATAAGCAAGCTACCTCTTGGTTGGTTGCTCTGCATCACTCTACAGAAACTAACTCTCCCTGACATTAGGCTGGATAGGTTTTACCCTGGTTTTACTCTGAAAAGTGAAGATTGATTAGAAACTGACTCTGTTTCACATGACCTAATGAAAACAATTTTTACAATGAGCAAACGACTTCTATCACCTATTTAAGGCTGTAGAGTGAAATCATAGCAGGTAATAAATGTTTCCCCATAGTGAATTCAGTGTGGATTCTGCAGTGATGCTATCTGGGGAAGGAAGTGAAATGCTGAAGGCAACAGCATGAAAATGCACACAGCTATGGCATAATTCTGATTTGTTTGGAAGAACTATTAATTTCCTTGTTACAAAGCCAAGTAAGAGCAACCCTTTAAAACTCTTGAACCATGAAAGCCATTTCCTTAAGGGTTTTAAATTTGGGAACAGAGTCATGAAATTTATAGCTTTGATGAGATATTCTTTGCCTGCAGTCAGAATGAGAGCTAGATCATTGGTTTCCCAGCATGACACCTATGTATTCTTGTGTGCAGTAGATATCATTAGGCTCATAATAACACAGCTATCATCACATTAACGTCTGAAAGGTTCAGTTTTGATGCTTGGTTTAAGTCTCATTTATACCTACAGCATACAAAGCAGCTGAATAAAAGCAAAAGCTGCATCTTACCTATACTGTGCTAATGTTATGCACTTTAACCAAAAATACAGTAATTTTATGCCTGATCAAATTTTTATTATTTTATTTTTCTTGCCAAGTCATGTTGTTTTAAAAGAGCTGCAGTGATGAACTAATAGCATGCCATGAATGCAGTAGCAGATAATGGTACAGTGAGACCACTTTTTTTCTGGTTCATGCCAGTAAGGACAGTAGGGAACATCATATACATATTGGCCTAATAATTGCAATTTTCAGTATATTACTGAAAATTTATGTACTATGTCTGCCATCTTATGGTAGAAGGGAAGTGTGTCTGAACAAGCTGATAGCACCTCATTTCTTGTATTCTTTCAGGTAAAGCAGGGCAGACTGTCATGTTCTAGCAAGGCACCAGCAGCTGGAAGTCACACAAAAAAGGAAATATAACTGAAAAAAAATTGTGTTTTCACTGCCCTGCTACATATTCTGTGAGTTTCTGTTGGAAAAAAATATATCTCTTTACAGCATGAAGTAGTGCAGGTTTTACAGTGAATATCATACCATTTGTATCAGATGAAATTTGCAGAGAGATACCAAGAGAAATCATCTTTTGTTCGCCCTGTGACTGAACAATTGGAAAGAGTTTGAGAGAAACATCTTTATTCTCATAATGGAGAAAAGGAGTCTGGAGAAGCACCAATGTAGCAAGTCTAATAACTTGTGGTAAATTACTTACTACTTTGATCTGAAAAGTTTTCCCCAGATCAGTGTCAAAGCTTTCATTTCTGTTCATGGGAGGGATACCTGCGGGAGTTCTGGCAAGAGAGAGTCTGCAGATTGGGGCTGTAGCATTGAGTTAAAAGCAGCCAATTCCAAGCAGTGGCTTGGAAAGAGTAAAATACAAAGACAACTTGAATCATCCGAAGTTGGGAAGGCTACGTGAGACAATATTCTGCAAGAGCTTAAAATCCTTGTGGAATAAGAAACACTAATTAGCAGCTAAGGAGATGGGATTTGTAAAAGATAGAGTATAGCAATAATGTTACCCAGAAGAAAGACTTCAGGATGTTTTCATTTTAGTTGTTAAAATACAGGTTTTTTTTAGTATTTATTTTAAGGATCACTGTTTCAGTCACCAATATCTGAATATTTTTGACTCAAACTCCAAACTTCTGTTTTAACATCTTGCTGTGAAAGATGTATTATGAAATAACTTTTTTTTCTTAAATATTTTAGGAACTGGTTGAATTTTTAATGTCTTTATATCTTCATACATCAAACCCTTTCAAATATTGAATTGACTGTAGTATTATGAAATGTTTTGTCCCTGAAAAGGAATACAATATTCATTTCTAGTTACTAACTTAATGCCAAGTGGTTAGGTGAAAAATGCTTTTTTCAGCCCACATTTGTTCCATAAAAGTACCTTGAGTCTTTTTTGAATCCAAGCATAGTGTAGATAATACATGGCCTTGCTGAACCTACCCTTTAAGCTGCATTGCTCATGTTATGGAATTATCTTTAATTGCTAAGTAGCTTGCCTATGTAAATCTGTGTGAAATCACACCATTGATTCCCACTTTTAGGATTTGGAGTCAAAACAAAACTGTTTGTTTGTACCTTTTCTTCCTTGCAGATAAAACCTTTTTTAGACCAGCCAGGGGAATTGTCACCTTTCAGAGAAGCAGGGTCAGGCAGCTGCCAGCAGTATGGGACAGCAGCACAGAGAAAAGACTCCTGTTCCCCAAAGCTTTGTTTTCATTTCAGAAGACAACAGCCTGAAAAGCCAGGCTGAAGAAGTGATATAGCTTGGATCAGGTTCTTTTAGCACATCCCTACATATTCAACTGTATTTTTTTGGCCTTTGTTAAGAGAGAAAGGAATACAGGACTGCATTGCTGAATGCTTAAGTTATTTAGGCCACTGTATTGGGTTTGCATGGCCAAGCTTTGGTGGTGGTGGGGCTGCAGGGGTGGCTTCTGTAAGAAACTGCCAGAAGCTTCTTCCATGTAAGACAACCAATCCCTGGCAAACTCCGAAGATGGATGTGCTGCTGGTCAAGTCTGGGCCAATTAGAAATGGTGGTAAAGCCTCTGTGATAAGAGATTTAAGAAGGAGGAAAAAAAGATATATATAGCACAGTTGTAATTGCAGCCAGAGAAGAGCAGGGTGAGAATATGTGAGAAGAACAACTCTGCTGACATGAAGATCAGTGGAGGAGGAGCAGGACACGATCCAGGCACCAGAGCTGGGATTCCCCTGCAGCCCATGGTGAGGCAGCTGTGCCCCTGCAGCCCGTGGAAGTCCACAGGGATGCAGAGATCACCCACAGCCCGGGGAGGAGGCCCCCAGCAGAGCAGGTGGAGGCTTGGCAGGAGGCTGTGACCTTGTGGGAGACCTGTGGAGAGAGGGACCCATGCTGGTGGAGCCTGACCTTGAAGGACTTGACCCATGCTACAGCAGGTCACAGGGAGCTGCTGCTTGTGAGATGAACTCACGTTGGAGAGGTTCGTGGAGAACTGTCTTCCACGGGAGGGACCCCACAGTGCAGCAGGGGAATGACTCTTCTCCCTGAGCATCAGGACAAAGCCACGGGTGATGAACTGACCATAACCCCCATTCCCTCTCTCCTTGTGCCACTGGGGTAGGAGATAGAGCTGGGAAGGAGGGAGGGGTGGGGGAAAGATGTTTTTAATGTTTTATTTTACTTTTCATTGTCCAGTTATGATTTTGTTAGTAATAGACTATCTCTAATTCTAGCCTGTTTTGCCAATGATGCTATGTGGTGGGGGATCTCTCCCAGTCCTTAATAGCTCAGCTCATGAGTCCTTAATAGCATTAGCTCATGAATGCTCTATTTTCTCTCCCCTGTCCAGCTGTGGAGGGCAGTGATAGAGATGCTTTGGTGGGTGCCTGGCATCCAACCAGAGTCAACCGGCTGCAGCCAGGGTGGAGCACAAATGACAGACCTCCTCCCAGTCAATATTGGCCTTGGGTCCAAGCAGTTACAAAATTTCTTCTGACCAGCTCATTTCCCAGGAGGGAGCTTGCAAACACTCCTTTGCTTGTGGCTACACACAGTAATTGACACACACTTTTATTGCAGCCGTGCCAATGTGAAGAAAGATTCTTAGAATAATCTTTTTGGGTTTTTTTGTGGGTCATCTCCACACAGTTGTTCATAATGAAAAAACTTTCAGAGACAGACCAAATCTGTTAAGTATCTTCAGTACCACCCTTATGCAGGTACTGCTGCCTTGCAGGTGTTTTCTGAGGAGTGGACTAGGCTGGAATTCAGCAGCTTTGCTCCTTGCAGCCCTGGGAGTGTCTCCCTGGCTGGTTGGTGGCAGTAACTCCTCTTGGATCTGCTGGAGCAGCGAGCTGTGCTGTGGCCCTGTCGTGGCTGCTGCTTTGTTATCCTGAGCCAGGGAGTGTGGGGGATGTAAGGCAGCCTGCTGACCTGTCTGGTAACTCAGTGCCTCAGCCAGGGTCCAGCAGTGGTTGGAGCATCAGTAACTGTGAATTACCTATAGCGGGGCAGAACTGATATCGTGGTGAAAGTCTGGCATCATCAGCAGAGAATTTGGCAGAAGTAACAGTAGGTCCTTTAAACTGAACTCTCAGTTTTTCCATTAATAACTGGCAACTATGTCTTTAAATCCACATTTGGTAATCTCATCATTCCATTCTCAATCTGGTCAGACTTTCCTGCCCACACCTGGTTAGGATGTTTTGTTGATGTGGATATCAGGCCTGTTTTCTTTCCACTTTTCTTCAGGGATAGAACTCTGTGTAACATTAGACCCCAAAACTAGTTGAAGCTCAAGTAAAGGTAGAGTCTCACTAGAGAAGGAAAAACACACAAACCTCTCATTCTTGTTGGTCTCTGGTATCAATTTAAATACAGTTTTTTGAACAGCCACGCTCCTTCTGCCCTGTAGCCTGGGATTGTCCTTTTTGCAAAGATTTCCTCATCTGGGCATGCTGCCATTGCTGAAGTCATTCAGGCTCACTTGATTTAGGTTCCCTTACTGCAAAAGACGACAGTTCCATGTGTTTTCTGAGAAGACACTGAGGCTGAAATCATTTCCTACCTTCTTGCTGTCCAGTGCTTGTTAACCAGCAGAGATTAGCAGAGTTTTGCAGTAGGGCAAAACTCTCCTTCTTTCAGGCATGAGAGAAGGCTGAAGATATAACCCTTTTAACAAGGAAAACAACTGCAGCTTTGCTATTTTGAAATCTCACAGGAGCAAATCAGAAGGAACAAACTTCAAACATACCATTAGAAATACCACTGCACCTCATGATCATGGCCCCTAAAAATGGAACAGTCAATTTACTGTTTGCCCAAGGTGTCAGTGAAGAGCTAGAGAGTTGCAGCAATTAAGCAACAGTTTTGGTATCAGTGCATTTGAACTTGTACCACTACATTTTAAAGATCTTGATTTTTTAAGTAAAGGTATTTTCTTAGTAGGAGCAAAGTGCCATTAGAAGTCAAATTATTATAAAGTTTGTGAATTATATTTCACTTAGAAATTGTTTTTGCTTTGCTTTTAGGAGCACTGTTTCATCTATGGCACAAGGAGACAAGCATCACTTTTGTTTGTCTCTCTTACAATGAATTCTAATTTTTCATCACAGACGTGTTTAGCATATGTATCCCCTAACACCTGATATTCAAACCTTTTCAGAAAATGAGCAGCTGCTTTTCTAACTCTAGGTATTAATTTAATATAGTATTATTTATATATACACATATAGAAAAATCTGTATTTGTTTCCTTCAGTTTTATAGTTTGTATAGTCTCCATTCTTAGTAGAAAATTCCCTGAACAAACTGGTCTGATCTCAAGCTGACCCATCTTTGAGCAGGAGTCTCAACTATGGACCTCCTGAACTCCTTTCCCATCTAAATTATCCTGTGATAAGTACTTCATGTTTATATACTTTTCAGCTTGCATGTGCAAATAGAGAAGGTAATAAAACACTTCCATTTTAAAGTCCAAGTGTATTTGTTTTCCCTCTGGGAATGTGAGAGAAGATGTCACTTTCCAGTGCAAGACCCTGAGGTTCACAGCCCATTCAGCTGCCCAGCTTTGAGCAGAATCCAGGCACTGCCCTGGGCTCTGTGTCCAGGTGAGCTCTTGGGGCTCAGACAGGTCCTGCCTTCTAAATATGACTTAGAGTGCAACTTTCCTGCTTCTAAAAATTAATAGCAGATTTTATTACTCTGTTTCAGAGTGTGCTGGCAATTTGAATATTTGAGTTTATTGATTCATTTTTTATGCCTTCAGAAACACATGACAATGGAGATAGATTTGAGGGTTTAGATTCAGATGTTTTTTAACTTTTTTGCCCCTCTCCTTAAATTTTCAGCTCAAACATATACAGACTTAGCTTGAGCTCCACAAGCTCCACCTGACACAGTTAAATGTCACTAACTCTGACAGTGATAAGGACTTCAAGAACTTTTTCCAATGCTTTTGTGCTTGAGTCCTGCTCTACTGACCACCAGTTCTGTATTTTTGAAAAGTCACTGACCTCTGGACTTTATCACAAGCCATACCAGCTTAAACTTGCAAGATGATACATGGCAGTCTCCAAGATAAACCTTTGAAGGGATTAGTATTTCTGAGTTTATGACTAGTGTGCAAGAGAACAGCGTTAAAGGTTTCTTTTTCTTCTATTGTTCTTTTCTTATTTTACTTCCATCAAGGTAATTATTTTTGCATCTCTTCATTTTATCTCTCACCATAGATGAAACAACTGATTAATACCAAGTAAACCAAACTAACAAAAATGGATAAATTTGTAGCAAATAATATTTCACCTTTAGAAGATCATTTATTAGAGAGTTCATCTATGATGTATATAAATGGTAATAAAGACTAAGAGTGCAGTATTTATGCAAGGAAAGTGTGGTAATCCTCCAGTGAAGCAGTAACTTCAGGAGCTCCAATTCATCAGAAGCTTTTTGACATCTTTCCCCTGGGCCAGGTCAATTGAAACTAAAAGCATTGCAAATGTCACATACTGAGGGCTGTTGAAGGCAAAAGTGACGTGCATTTACAAGCCTTTGCTGGCTGGCTAATCTTTGAAGCTCTATTGATTACCTCATGAGGAAGAGGCTGTATATTCTTCCCCTTCTGCCAGAGTGAGGTAAGTTATGTGGGCACAGGTAATAGAAGCAGTGAATTTGGAAAAATTCACTGTAAGTAAAAAAGAAATCACTGAAGTAAAGCACAATGGACATGCTGATGTCAAGAAAGGTGCTGTGATAAAAAAAAAAGAGGGGAATGAGCAAACCAGGAACTCCAGTGAGTTAACCTATGTTGGTATGGCAAGCAGCAAAGCCATTCATATGACAAATATTGTACCAGCTGTCTTGTTTTGTCTTTCTAACTTGTTCTATGCTCATGTCCTTTGCAAAAAGCTGATTTCCTATGTCTTTGTAAGTACATCACCATGGCAGAAGGGTGTGGGTCATATGTCTTCTCATAGGCTTTACCTAGGAAAGTTCTTAGTTTATTAATACAATTGTCTTTTTGGGGACATAGAACTTGGGAAAAGTTTTAGTGTTCTGCTCCTGCAGAACTTCTAATAATAAGAAAAAGTAGATATGTCATGACAACCTATCCAACCCATATAAAAATCCCATTAAAAATATTTTAGACATTTATGTCATGAAATGAAGTTGTACTATGACAGAACTCTAATCAGATTAAAAATATTTTCATTTGGCATAAAAAGACATTACAAA